>NC_137122.1:20137367-20687367 GCF_949319135.1 Squalius cephalus
AGACCATAGAAAAACGGTCTCGTTACTAGTACTACGGCCCTATCTACTACTTTTAATAACTACAAACGATCACCGTAGCCTTTACGCTAGTACTAACATTCTATGTAAACAAACACTTCAACCGGAAGTAGAAAACCGTTTAGTCATTTGAAACCGCTATGAATCATGGGAAATAGAACGGGCGCAGAATAAGGTGAATATAGCTAATTTTACCCTTCACGACAACTGTGAGGGGGTGAATTTTTTTATAACTCATCCGTTTAAATTATAGTAAGCCTTAAAGTTCTGCATAATTAAAGGCGTGGCCACTTGAGTGACAGGTGGATTGCCGCTGAGTCACTACTAGCCGTTTGTCTGCTGTCTGTTAGCGTCACGTCACCTCAGCTAATCCACATCTTTGCCCATTTTCGTTTATCCGGGAGTGACGCTGTCAAGATGGCGACGGCCGGCTCCGCCCAAAAATGCTCTTCAGAAACACTACGGTGACGTCACACACACTACGTCCATATTTTGTTTACAGTCTATGAGTTTAACACATTCACATAGAGAACAGCTGTTTGACATTGCGATAATATTTCCCAGTTTCCGCTGTATTTTTGACCGAATAAACTCCGCTGTACCTGTGGCGTGAGGTTCCTCAGTAACAGCCATGATTTTCCCGCCGACGCTCCACCGTCGCTCCACTCTGAAGAACACGATGAACATGAACAGGTTGAGCTTCACGCGGGTCCGTTGCTCGCGTATGATGATTGTGTGTGTCTGCAGTACCTGATTTAAAGGGCGAGTCTGGGCCGCTGGCTCCGCCTCCCCAGGCCCGGGGCATCCGAGGCCCCTCCCCCGACCACGCCTGCTTCTGACTGCTGAGGCCCGGGGGGGGACGGGGCAGGTGAGAAGCGCTCCGATTGGACCGCCACGACTTGCCGTGTCCAATGGGCTCCGGTGGCCAACTGGACTTCATCTCGGAGTATTTAGCTGGAAACGTTATTGAAATATTACCAGCTGTCTTAGCAATTCAAAAGGCTTAAAGTCCCCCTGTAGTCAATAATTTCATGCCTTAAAGGTGCAGTCTGTAAGAATGACAACTAGTGGTCGAAATAGGTACTGCAGTCGAATTCAAAATATCGGAGATCGCCGTTTCTCACGCCTCCTGCTCCTCAGACTGGACGGCGCTCACACGGTTTGACAGTTTGAGCGCACGCAACAGGAACGACCGCAATGGACAATGAATATTGGCAAATTGGCAACGTGCAGTATCACAGACCAAAACAATAACACACATTCCAGCCTGGAAACGCACATTTCGAAGTAAAATAACTGGCTGTAGAAGTGTTTTTCAGAGAAACGAGTATGTGAACTTAGCATGTTTCCTTAATTTCTGCAAACATATTATTTTTATGCTGTAGTAGAGTGAAAAACTTACATACAGCACCTTTAAAGGTGCACTGTGTAATTTTTAGTGCATCTAGAATATAGTGGCCTTTACACACCACTGAAAACATAGTTATGCATATGATATTGCAACATCTGTCAACAGATCCTCCTAAATATTACACAATGCACCTTTAAAACTCATCTTTGATCACCAAAATCGTTTTTTTCCTTTAAATAAATTCTTCATGTCTTAAAATATCTTGAATGTAACTCTACACCATCGCCTCATTTAGTATACGCGGTTCTATGAATATGCAAATGAGCCCCGCCTCCACTCACTCGCACCAGCTCAGAGATCCACTCGTTGACGATCACACGTTGATCTGATTGGTTACTAGGTAGTTTGTGACATCAGAAACACCAGCGATTTCAAACCGTGTTTTTGGTTCACTGCCGTTTTAAGGAGAAAATACACAGCAATGGTGTTGACTTATGAATTTACACATGGTTGGTCTTAAAGCATATTAAAAAACACCACATAGAAATATAAACAATATTAAGAAACTTGATTTTCACCACAGGGGGACTTAGTTGGGGGGACCACAGGGGGACTTTAATAAACATAGTTGGGATGGTTTTGAGGCGTTACCTGTCCCGTGTGCAGAGAGGGGCGTTTCTGAGGCACTGTACGGCCAGGCACCGGGTGAAGGCATACAGGTGCTCAGAGAGTTTGACCCTGGAACACACAGAGTCAGACTTATTTAGGCACAGCAAGTCACATTTATAAGGCCTCTACATGATCAACATCTAAAATATATATTAAAAGGTCTTTTAGTGTGATTGTACAAACGTCCACTTTCAGCTTGTGTCTCTTTGCTGTGAAATCTACACTGATTTTTATCAACTTAACATTAGAATAACTTTTATTTATTTATAACTTTTAACAGGACTGAAGGAAATTTTGTTTACTTGATTATCCAGACATCATTTTATAGAAAATTCACTAAATTATTGAGTCTAAATTATGATCATCAGGCTTTTGAGGAAGGTGTATTAGTTCCGCTCTCAATCAATATTGAATTGCACTGCATTATATGTTTTAAAGTCCCCCTGTGGTGAAAATCAAGCTTTTAATGTTGTTTATATGTATATGTTTTTTTTTTTTATATATATATATATATATATATATATATATATATATATACTTTAAGTCAAACCATGTGTAAATTCATAAGTCAACACCATTGCTGAGTATTTTCTCCTTAAAACTGCAGTGAACCAAATGTGATCAACGTGTGATCGTCGACGAGTGGATCTCTGAGCTGCTGCGAGTGAGTGGAGGCCGGGCTCATTTGCATATTCATAAAACCACGTATACTAAATGAGGCATGGGTGTAGAGTTACATTCAAGATATTTTAAGACATGAATAAACTTTTTTCAAGGAAAAAAAACCTTTAAATATGTTATTTTGGTGATCAAAGAGTTAAGGGATAAATTATTGACTACAGGGGGACGTTAAAACTACAGAGCTTTGATCATAAAACTAAGCATATAAATATCATCTTACTAAGACATTATTGGCAGATATTGATATTTATAATGTAGGCATTTTATGTAATCATCTGCTATACTGTTATAAAGAACACATTGATTTATCTCACAAGCATCAGATTTTCATCCTTTTGTCTATATAAATATCAGCATTGGGCCTCTGAATATATGAAACTATTATTTCATGTTAGGCCTTACAGGGCAAATTATATACAGTATATAAAAAATAATACTATTTTTTAAACTATATAAAATATATATTTTATATAGAATTTTAAGTTACATAATAATAAAAATTCTGTATTTAAACATTTGAAAAACATTTTTAAATTAAACTTTATACCAAATTCCAAGTTTTTCATTAGTGTGGGAAACCTGGCAGAGTGCTTTATTATGTGATGCTTCAATAAATCAGAAATCCTTCATATTTTTGAGAGAAAAGCCAAACATACAGTTGGTGCTGGTCAATCTCTAGTCTATCTGGTACATTTGAATCAAAACACTTAATATGGATCTTAATCACAGATCTGCTCAAACATGGTAAATACAACACTCATGTAAAACGGCACATGAGTGCGCGTCTGAAGATGAGGCCAGTTTAAGGCGAACCCTCTCTGACTCAGCACCTGTGTTGTCTTGCAGCAGATGATGTTCGGTGTCAGCGAGCACGGCGGATCCCATCATTCCCGCAGGGGTCATGTAGGGGTCAGGCTCGGGCTCAGGGCTCTGGACGCCCTTCCACGGGACGCCCGGCTGAAACTCTGAGACAGACAGTAAATACATGTGATCTGCAGGGTCTTTAACATCAAATTTAAGGCTTTTCAAAGACCTGTGACAACCCTTTCATATAATATCAGACATCAAGCTGAGCTGAATGCAATGATGACACAGACGATAAACAGTTTATGAAGATGTCCTTGCTACATCAACCCAACTAGACATTTGCGACTGACTGACTCTTGTGGACTATTACATTTTTATAATGGGAAAAGACCATTGCATCTGAGACAGGCTCTTTTAAAATGGCGATTTTAACTGAATAACTCCTGTCAAGCCAGTCGTACAAAAAATAGTACTATATACTATAGTACTATACTATTCAGACTGAAACCAGTTCCCAGGGGTTTGTAAACGTCAAGCGGTTTGCTGTTCGTCAATAATATTTCAATAATACGTCAATAATATTTCACTGTTTTTACTGTATTTTTCATCAAATAAACTGAGCCTTGGTGAGCAGAAGACACTTCTTTTAAAAAAAAACTGTTTAAAAAATCAGTTTTGAACAGTAGTGTAGAAATGCCTATAAATCCGATGTTAGGGTGAGCAAAGTCAAGACAGCCGAAGTAATTTGACTGATTCAAAGCAGGGGAGTCAGTAATAAAGAGTGTTACCTGGAGGCCAGGTGGGGTTTGCAGGAGGCGTGTCCATTTTCCCAGCTGTGCTTCTGTGCCAGCCGCCGCCCAACACGTCAAACTGAGAGAACGAGCCGCTGCCGGGCAGCTTCACCGGCCCTGAACACACACACACTGATTTAACACACATTTACAGGGGCCCGTGACATCAGCTTATTTCCCACAAATTCTGTGAGTTCCGTTTTAATTTATTCTGCATTCCGTTTTAATTCTTCAAAACTATAGTAAAAACTAACAATTCCATTAATCGCTTTACAAGTCAAATAAAATTTTAATAATTCAAACCAAGCAGTGCACATTCAACAGAGGTTTATAAACTAAAACATGGACGATATTGACTAATATTCCATAAAAAAATAAAATAAAAAAAAAATTCTATTAAACTGTATTACTGTTTATTATTACCAGGGTATTTGTAGGTATCAGCGCTTCAAATTTAATACTTTTTTTAAATACCATTTTCAATAAGTTTTTAATTGAAGAAAATATTAAATAAAAATATAATTTTACGATTTCAAAAAGCAACGAGCGAAAATCTTTAATACTGTGTCAGTTTGGTTGCATTTTTAAGTCCTTTAAAAAGTGGATTTAAGACAAGGACTTATTTTTACTTTAAGGATTTTGAGACATTTTAAACTTTTTATGGATCTGCGAACACCCTATTCACTCTGAGAAGTGCACTGTACTGTACAACAGTAAAACGTCTGTCATCACTTCTTTAAAGTTAAACCGAGCGTTTATTTTGGCGGGTTGTAGTGAAGAGCTGATCCAGATCGACAGGTGAACAAGTGCACAGCGCTTGAATTGTTCATGCAGAATTCTGTGACATTCAGAAAACTCTATATGTATGATTGGATTCCGCTATTCCGTTTAAGAGCGAATCACAGGGCTCTACATTCAGTGCATATGTGTATGTAGTATTGTACCGTTGTGTAGTGTTTGCTCCGGTGGGGAGGGCGTCAGACTGTTCCCATCCATCATCCACTTAAATCGAGACTGAGTCCCACCACCATCCTTCAATCCAGCAGGAGAACTCATCATAGAGTCCAGATCAGATCCGCTCGCAAAACCTGACACAGGCAGATGAAAATTTACTTACGAAATTTCTCAACCTCGCATTTTGTAACAAATCCTCCCCTCGTTGGTCTTAATGACCCAAAGCCCTAAAATTATATTTAATTTTTATTTTGTCCAGAGAGCTTATTTTATTTCATTTTGATAATACTTTTTCAATTTTTGAATGCGATTTGTTTGGAGATTTTTTGTTATTTTTTATTTTATTTACCTTTAAATTACTAGATTTCATAAATAAATAATAAATAAATAAATAAATAAATAAATAGTAATTTAGAAGCACATTCCTCACATTCTTTCATCTTAAATTCAAAATAACTCACAATTTCATGCCTAAACCTTTTAATTCAGTTCAAAATATCTTATATTGGGTGTCTTGTCTGATAACATGATATTTCATGACTCTAGCCACAAGATGGCCGTAAAGCTCTAAATGGAGCATATGAGCTGGTCCACTGGGTCCTTAAGTCAGTTTCTCTTTAGTATGCATTCAGATACACATGTAGACATTATAAAATAGTTTTTTGGTAAAGTTTTAGCATTTTATTTTGAAATTTGAGCATTTTTAGGTTTTTCTATGTGTACTAAAGCATTCCTCACATTCCATTCATTCATATAAGGGGGTCAAATTGACCCGCAAGGGAAGGATTTGTTCCTTTTTTTTTATTTCAACCACAAAACTCCTCAAATTCATTAACTTTTTTGTGCGTGTTTTTGTGGTTCAAGTGTGACAAAAGTCATGGGGTCTTGGACACCTCTGATGAACACTAAATTAAAAAAAATATTTCACAAAAACATTCCGGGTCAAAATGACATGAGGGAAGGATTGAAACCATTATAATCTCATTTAAAGCAGGACATTCCTATAAAACACACTTTCCAGTTAAAGAAGTCTGACTGGTCCTCACCCGTGAACGCAGCTGGAGCTTTGCTGTGCAGCTCAGATCCTCCCATGGCCGAATGCATCTGCACATCAGGCTGCTTGTGAGCGTTCATGCCCAGGTGATGGAGGTGTGCGTCTGGGTGTTTGGGGATGTGTCCTCCCATGGGGGACGGCGAGAGTTTGGGCCCTCCGACCCCCTGCTGCTGCTGTAGGATAGCCATGATCCGCGCCAACTATGAAGAAAATGCACCTTAGTGAAAGAGACTTAGCATGAAAACAATGTGCAATCCCTATATTTTCTTAATGAGCATTTATTTTTGTCTTGCATTCCAGTTCAGATATCTAAAAATCCTTAAAACAAAAATCATTTATTTTTGCAAGCAACACTATGGTATTAAAACTTTATATACTTTTTCCATTTTCAATATACAGTTATTTTGTCTTAATGCACTGGCAGACTTGATTATACATAAAATAGATGTACAAATCTGCCTGCGCAGGAAGACAAATACACTCGTATTAAAGACACAAACTATGAAAACAGGTCTGAATATCTAATGCAATGTTGCTTCTCAAGTGAATCCATCTCCAAGAGATTTTAGATATTTTATAAAGGGGGAAAAAAAATTATTAAAATTTGTTAGGCCCAAACTGAGCAAAAACATGCAATTTGGTAGCCTGGGTTTCCCCATACTGCCTTGAGCAGCGCGATTTTATTCACGCTGCAAGGTAGTCTGGACACCATGGACTAATTTTTCCCCTGAAATAGGGAACCAATCACAGAATGGGGAGGGAGCAGGAAGACGATGACGAAGTATATGCGACACACCGAAGCAGTTTGTTTATCTATGGATCCAACATGACAGACGTAAAAATATATGCATATTTTTAGGAACACATCTACAAAAATATGCCTGTATTTCAAGTTGATAAAATAATTTAAAATCCACATCAGTTTATTTGTGCCGACGCGCCACGCCCTCCCAGGATCTATAACGTTACCAAGGCTACTTCCACTTTTAAAAATGCATCACAACCGCGCGCGCGCGTTCTGCTTGCAGTCGTCAAGAGGGATGCTGAGGAGTTGAAGAAAAGAATAGCTAGTGGAGATTGTAAAGTTGTCGACAATACGTCATCAAAAATCAAGTCTAGTGTGTGGGAGAAATTTGGAGTTATCTGAAGAAAATATTGTGAAAGGCTTTGCTGCAAACATTTTCGTGTTGGATAGCCGCAAATGTGGAACTTCATCCCTGAGGAAGCACGCAGATAACTGGTAACAAAGCAGCTCTATCGAACGGTATTTTTCATATTTAACACTGTTAGTATGTGTGGTGTGCAGGGTGTGTTTGAACCCAAAATTGTCAGATGTAGGCTAGACGAAATTGTGTGGCATATAGTGGTGTAGCCGCGTCTGTTCGATTTGTGTGGTAACGTTAGCCATGTTCTTCATGTATCGGCCTTTTGACAGCTTCGGCTATAATGGTCGTGTAATAACTTCTGTATGACCTGGCAATAAAAATGTTTGTAAGTGTGTCTATAATGTGATAGTCTAAACTGATTTTATTTCGGGTGCGGGTCGGGTGTCGGTTCTATTTTAAGCGGGTCGGTGCAGATTTTTATTTGTGCTGCTGTTGGAAAACGGGTCGGGTGCGGATTTACAAAATCTGACCCGTGCAGGACTCTCTGGTGTACACATAAATCTGACCCATCGTCGTCTTCTTCGTTGAATATCTGTCGCTCTACATACGTCATCTGGTATAATTGAAATGATTGGCTATGAGCTGCGTACAGGCACATTTGATAGACATTCGTAGCGCCCAATAAACGGCTCTGGGCATTCGTAAACCACGCCTCAAATACGAGAAAATGTACATGTGGTTTCCAGACCACGTCTCAAAGAGAAAGTGGTCTGACGTTAGCCAGGCTAGCAATTTGGTGCAGTTGCTGATATTTATATGGACAAAAATTAAGATGTAATAATAGGGGTGCAACGGATCAAAAAACTCACGGTTCGTATCGTTTCTCGGATCAGAATCACGGATCGGATCATTTTTCGGATCAGCAAAAAAAAAATTTTTTTTGTTTATTAACACTTTTAAATTCTTAAAATAAAAAATATAAAATCAACTTAAAGTGCACAAGGCATAATATCTTCTTTTTAACATAATTAATGAAAAACAACTTAAAGTGCAACATAATGGACCAATGCTTGATGTGTTTCCACTGTCATATAGGGCTCTAAAACATGCTCAAAAATATTCCCTCTAAAAAAACACATATATTCGAACTATTCGAACATCTGGTTGCGCATTTTGTCAATAACGCGCATTACGTCAATAACAGGACAAATTAATACAAAGAGACATAACTACTTGTATAGGTAGTTTATTTAAGTTTAAACATATTTGACAACGTATTACCTACACAAAAATAAGTAAATCAACTAATGGCCAAAACCGCAGACCTCTCTCTCTCTCTTGCCCTCACCCATGCTGCGTTCACACCAAACGCGAATAGAGCGTCTGGCGCGAGTGATTTCAATGTTAAGTCAATGTAAAGACGCGTTTACGTGCGTCTGGAGATCTTGCGGTGCGAATGAGGCGCCACACTCTCTGCAGTTCATAACGGTTTAAATGAACAACAAGCAAATGTTGAGTGCTGATCAAGAGTTTTGTCCAAGCAATTTAAGGTCGCGACTCTTGTCCCAAATATAGCAGGCTTCATTCAGTGATTGAAACAAATATTATTAACATTAATTGAAGTTTTACAGTATATAGAACCGACATTGAACGCTCCGAGCGAGCTGTGCTGTGGTAAACATGGAACTTTTCCTTGACATGAAACGGTAAATAATCAAACTAGTGGAAGCCTGCAGACAGTGCATAAAAATTCTGTATCTAACCATGCAATGATCATGCAATATCTATTCAGTCAGTACAGTAGCCTACACTTTAGTAATGTTTCTGTTTAACGTTAAATAAAATGACCTGTCCCTGATCCCTCAGGCAGCGCACCCACACGCAAAGCAGACAGCCACGCCTCTGCTACCGCGGGTGTTTTTCCACATTCAAATATTAATTTTCACCTTCGATATTGTTTTTTTAAAACTATTCGAATATATATTCAAATTTATAATATTCGTTGACAGCCCTACTGTCATATGGCTTTCTTGTACCACAGTGCCTACACACCGTCACGGTTTTATCCACTACCCTCTTTCCTTCATCATTATATTTGACAGGGAAGCCAAAATGCTCCCATACAGGGGATTTAAATGACGCGGGGCGTTCAAGCTCCTCCGTTGCTCCGCTCGCCATGACCACGCTGTGTGTGGACTGAACATGCGCACGACTTTCTTTTTTTTTTCCATAAATCAATCCGCGGATCACGTGTGTGCCGAACCGAAGATATTGATCCGAACGGATCACGGATCAATGATGATCCGTTGCACCACTATGTAATAGTGATGAATGCAATTTACATCAATTAAATCTTTATAACAGTATAACAGACTACTAGCAAAAAATGCATATTAATATCAGTCATCATTCTATATCTGCTAAAAAATTATATCTGGACAATCTAGTAAACCTGAGTTGCTTCAGTTCAGTGAGTGCATCCTGAAATATTACTAACAATATAAAAGCTAACCTTACGTGTACTTGTTAAAAATCAGTGCAGCTTTCACAGCAATGAACACGAACTGAAGGTGGACGTTTGCACAATTATACTAAAAGCCTTTAACTTGCTAAACAAGTCTAAACTATCAATCAGACGACAGAAGGCATGTAGTTTTTCAGCAAAGTTTTGATCATGTTAATTTAGAGGCCTTAGACATTTGTGTTTCAAATATGATCCAGCAGGCTTTATAGGGTTGAGTCAGTACAGGGCGCTGTGCAGTTCTTTGAATAATTCAGCAGGGGGCGCTGTGCTAATATCTGGGTGAGCGGTAACGCGGTACCTGCTGCGGGTCGTGCTGTTGTCTTACAGGAGGAGGAAACTTCCTCTGATTCAGAAACTGCTGCTGTTGCTGTTGTTGTTGTTGTTGCAGAATAAGCTGACAGGCCTGGGACAAGGAACGCATATAAAACGTTAAAATAACGCTTATTAAACATGTTATTTTGCAGGGCCAAAATGTGATACCTACCAGCTGGAACTGCTGCATGTGTGGATGAATGCCACTGAGCATGGCGATTTGCTGGGGGGAGAGTTGTGGAGGGAACATCCCCCCACCAGGGGGCGCCATTGGCTTCAGCATCGGCCCAGGAACCTGCCGAAACATGGAGGAACTGTGAGCTAATAATAAACATCCATTTATCACAGTGCTAAAACCAAAAACACAAACTGACCTGAGGTGGCAGGAACTGGGGAGGCACTTGTGCTCGTATCCCGGGGGAAGGGTTTAAGGGGTGCACACCAGCCTGATGCATCCCTCTCATTGGAGGAATCCCACCACTGCCATACATATTATGACCCCCGACCTTCAAAACAACAGCAAAGAAGAGATCAAGATTAGGGATTTAGAAGTTTTTTTCAAGTCTGTGAAAATCTACCCATGGACCCATTGTACCCTTGAGAAAGGTACTTAGGCCTTGTCCCAAATGGCACCCTAAACAAAGGTAGGCTGCATTTGAAATCGCATACTTCCCTACTATACAGTAGATTAAAAACATTTTGGACGAGTAGCATGAATTCACAGTACTCATAAAAGAGTAGGCAAAAAGTACACTCACCTAATACGACAGGTGAGATTCTGAATCCCATGAGGCCACGGGAGAGGAGTTATGAATGGCAACTGATGCTAGTAGGTCATATGACAGTGTAGTACATCCAGATAACACACATTAAAACAATATAGAACAAACTTTTTTTTATCGGATGTGTAGTAATTACATATTCAAAATAGGTACCTACTCAAGTATGCAATTTCAGATGCAGCCTTAGTCCATATAAAAAAAACAGAAGCTAAAATGGATTTACGTATTATGACGCATTTCCAACTGAAACTGCTTGTCAAATTAGACAAAAAAATAATAATAATTTTGCCATTTGTTATTGTCTTGTGAAAAGTGAGTAGCACTGCAGATACATCATAGACGACGAGTGAACTTATCACGGGAAGAGCAAGTTAAGACATTTTGTTTAAAGATTAGGTATGTATGCATGGATGAATCATTTACAATATGTGGACTAAAATAAATAAATACATCAAAAATAAGACCAGTGGCATACACTAAGAAAATAAATGGGGTCAAATTTGATATCAAAACCTCAAGTTGCTCGAGGGTCACTTAGGCCTGGAACAAGTTCAGTTGGTCTTCCTTCTCAAGAGGGTTTATGCATTTATGTCATGCGTTATTATCTCTGTTGTTAAATTACAATTTTAAATACAATTTTCTTTCTCCTTCAGTGAAGATGGCGTTGGAAGAGTCTCAGTACCTTGTCCAGGTAAGGTCCGGTCTCCCCACATGGCATCTCTTTGGAAGTCTGTGAGCGGAAAGCTCCCCCAGTCCTGCCGCCTCTCCGCATCTCACCGTCATTCATTCCTCTCCTGTCATGTCTATCGTGACCCATACTGGAGTCTTCATCCTGACATAAACAATCAGCATATTTATACAGCTCTGCAGCATCACACAAGAGCAAATCAACACAGAGGCAAGGACTAGCTTACCGTAACGCCCATGTTTGAGAACTGCCGAGTCACAGGAGATGCCCACGAGTCCCCACTGTTACCTTTAAGGGGGCTCTGGGGGACAGACCAAAGGAGAGAGGGTTGGAAATGTTAAGGTTTGTGTTTCTTAGGAGTCAAATGTTTTCCTTTAGTCTTGGTGAGGTCAAAAGATCTGGCTATGAAGAGCTTAAACATACCTTAGTGTTGAGTCTCCTGGCCCCCTGGCCTTGCCCCCAGCCGCCAGAGTTGTATGTGTTGCTTTGGGATCCCCGATTTCCCCAAACACCAACACCACCACCACCATCCTCTTCCTCCCAGCTGGAGTGACGGGATGCATTTGAGCTTTCATCACCCCAGCCCTCTTGCATAGACTTTGAACCTGAAGAGAATGTATGTGAAAATTAGCACAAATTACACAGTGGAAGTGTTCCACCTTGTTCCCGTTAATGCAACAAATAATCAAGAACATTATACTTAGATTTACACTAGTTGCAATTAAAGTTACAGTTTTCCTTTAAGTTTTCATAAAAGAGCTCCTTACTCTACCCAATTCATTTTATACCAATATTGAAACTGTGCTAAAAAATAAATATTCAGTCAAATATTTCAGTCAAAAATTATTTGTGCAAATGTCACATCTTTAACACATGGCAACAGTTTAAAAGTAGTCCAATTCCATGGGAAAACCACAGGATTGGCAGAATGTAAAGGGCATGTGTACTTGGATAGGCTATTACCAGGCTTAACAGAATGGGAATGGGAGTTTCCCCATCCTCCACCTTTCGCTGGTTCACTCGATTCCCCCCAGCCACTTGGTGCATCAAACGATTTCCCCCAAGAAGGCGTTGCACTGTCCACAGATGGTTCGGTGGGACCACTGCTGCGTGCCCATGTTGCAGGAGCTAGAAAGTGTAAATGTTTCAATGAAAGGGATGTTTCTGGTTCAAAATGGTTTAATCGACTCAATATGAACTGCTGCCTTCTTACCCGAGTTCTTCGATGCGGTTCCAGGCGGTCTTCCAGACGACTGCTGTTGGGCCGGTGCACTGTTCTTATCCCACAGATTGACGTTCTTGTTGCTGTAGCGTGACGGATCACCCCATGCAGACGTGCCATCATCGATCTCAATCTTCCGGTTGATGGACTGAGGCGAGGGTTCATCCCACCCACTCGGCTCTACAACTGAAGGCATCTGAGGGATTGGCCCACAGCTCCACCCGGATCCTTTCCCCTGGTCATCCAGCTCTCCTGGACGACCCCTCTCCTGCAAGGCCTTTGGATATCCCGGCATTTGCTGCTGGGTCTGCGATTGCTGCTGCGGTTGTTGATTTTGGGTTTTAAGTGCTGTTTGTTTGTTTGGTATCGGTGATGGAAGAAGCTTCTCGCCCCATCCCTGGTGCTGTTTGACACTGCCGCCCCCGTTACCTCCCCAGCCTCCACTCCGCTGTCCCGACTCTTCCGGGATATCCTCATCCTGATTCTTGCTGTCACTGCCTCTCTCTTCCTTCCAGCCTCCACCCTCAGGCAATGCCGTCCACTCACTTCCACCACCCTGTTTCCACTCCTTTCCTTCCCTCCTGCCTGTATCTTCAGCCTCTTGTTCTTCTCCCCAACCACTCACTTTGCGACCAATCCCAACACTTGTTTCTCCATGTCCTGTCCACCCTTGAGCTCGACCCACCTGTCTAACCTCCTGCTTCTGCATTTTGGAGCTGGAAAGATCACCTGCATTCCTCCGGCCCTCTTTACTTCGGTCTGTGTGCGCTTCAGCATCCCAACCAACGTTCACACTGTCGCCCTCGAAATCCCAGGCAACGTTCTGCTTGATCTGGGTCTTGCCCCATCCCGTGTTGCACAGCACTTTAGGATCCAGGTTAGTGTGATTGATCATGCTCTGCAAGGCTTCATCTGGGTGAAGGGCCTGACGTCCGGAGGGACTTTGAACCAGATTGTGGGCTTGCTTCCCATCTTCATTGCTTTCTCTACCAGTCGATTCTTTCTCTGACCCATTCCAGCCATCTCCTGCTTTCTGATTGTCTTCTCTTGATCCCACACTGTTTGCAAGCATTGAAGAGTCCTGTAAACTATCCATTCTTACCTCAGAGATCTCTCTCCCAACCTCTTTTGATGCTCCATCTGCTAAGTTTGAGGTCCATCCTGTAGCTGCCTGTTTGTTTGAACCTACTGTGTCTTCATTCCACTTTCCCTGAGAGATGCCAGTGCCATCACCTGAACTTCCACCTACTGCATTACTGCTCTTCCCAACAGGGTCTTGTCCTGTATCCCACAAATCCGCACTGGAGATTCTAACATCTCCACCATCATTTGGTCCAGCCCAATCCCCAGTAATGGGCTCTTTGTTCTTGCAAAGAGTCTGGTACAGCGCATTGGCTGGACTCAAGGGTGCAGGAGGAGATTCCTCAGAGGCAGTGTGAGTTAAGAGATCTCGACCTGAAGACGCTCTATCAGGGTCATCAGGGTTGTAGTTTTGAGTGCGCTCCTGGTCTCCAGAAGGTGACGACACCTTGGAATTTAAATGTTGATTGACTCCTTTAACGGGCTCTTTATTCTCGGACTGTGAGGATGCACCTCCTGCCACACTGGCTTCTGCATATTCAGAGAGTTGAGAAGAACTGTTCATTCCCAGGGCGGCAGACTCATCCATCCCTAACCTGGCAGACTGTGGGGTCTGATCACTATTCCAATGGTCTTCCGGTCTTGGCCATTTCTCTACGTCAGGATTATCCTTGTCCATTCCCTGAGCAGAGGGTTGACCTTCTGAGCCAAGCCCCCATGTGTAATTTGCATAAGTGGGAGTGGCAGAGGCGTCAGACGATGAGTGCAGAGAAACTGAATCTACCGTATGATCTGAAAGAGGAAAAACAAACATCAGAACACACACACACACACAAAAAAAAAAATCAATCATTAGCCTAATATATGAAACTCTACATATAAACAAACATACTGTACAAAAGTTTGGTGTCACTATGATATATATTTGTAAGAAATTCATACTTTCATTCAGTAAGGATGCATTAAATTGATCAAAAGTGAAAAAGGAAATTTGTTACACAAATAAATGCTGTTGATTCTAAATTTCAGTTAATCAAAAAACACACTTTATTGTAGTTTCCACACTTCATTAATAGCACAACCCTTTTCAACACTGATAATAATCAGAAATGTTTCTTGAGCAGCAAATCAGCATATTAGAATGATTTCTGAAGGATCATGTGATACTCAAGACTGGACACAAGAATGTTTCCCATTCATTAACTAGCCCACCATACTCTAATCTGTACCGCCAGTTTCATAATGACCTAATATATTCAAACTTATCATAATAACATAAAAGATCTTTAAAACTTTTGAACGGTATTGTGTAAATCAAACATGTTTAAAATCTTATATTCTCGAAATCTCTGTTTTCGAGTTGGTTTGATTTGATAAACTTTATTTTAGTCATGTACACAGACTTACAAAGCATAAAAGTAATGGCAAGATGAATTTCTTTTTTTTTTTTTGCATAAATCTTGTACATGTGAAGTTGATGCAATAAAATAAAAAAGAAGTCCTCATTGTCATGATATTCGGCCTACACAAAATCTGTTCCCAGTCCACAAAAAAAAAAAAAAAAAACCTGCAGGTCTCTAAGCAATTTGAATCCTGCCAATTACAAAATTCTAAAAATCACTCATGCAGGCAGATTTACATGCATGCAGTACTTCCACCCATATAAGACTCTCTCAGCTCTGTTGAATACATTTTACCATGGTGCTCTTCAGTCAAATTGTATTTTTTCTTTTTTTTTTTCTTCATCGGAAGGGTACGAAACTTATTAAAGGTTTTGGCACTTGCTATGTGAACACACAAAAAAAAATCATGGACATGATTCGAACAGGTTAAATGGTCCTGAAAAATAGCCACACTTTGTGCTCCTCGCTGTGAAAAATGAGCGCATTGGAAATTAATGGGAGACGAATTTTATCAAGTGAAAACTTTTGGTACTGCGGCCAAACAAAATCTTACTGAAAGCTAAATTTTGGAGGTATCAAGCTCAAATTTTAAACACAACTTGTTTAGATTTATGGCTTTGATTTTCTCACAGTTTTAGAGTAAAACGTTTTTGAAAATTTAAATTTCATATAAAAATGTAACATTTTTCACAACAATAAATGTAAAATTCTGTAACCTTTTTTACGTTCAATTTTTAAAACTTTTTTCACTTCAGCAATAATCTGCCAAGTGTCGTATTTGAAAAGAGATCAAGCTTAAGTGCTCTAAAGCATTCGAGATTTACGACAGTTTAAGTTGAAAATTTAATTTTCAGGTCTATGCTCAAAAAAGTGAATAAATGGATTATAAATACAGCGTAAATATCATTTAGTACCATAAAATCATCTAAAAATACACAATATGAAAAAAATAGATTATCGAACTACAACATAGTACATTCATTGAGATAAGAAAATAAATTTCGGCCATTTTTGAATGACACGCGAAGAGCACCAGAGGATTAAAGACCGTTCTGTGTGAACCGTCCCAACAGTTTTAGCTGGACCCACCTGAGGCTTCAGCGTGCTCCTGCAGGGGAAGTCGGGGCGTGTTGTCCGCTCCGTTCGCGCCCCCCAGCAGCATGCAGGACAGTGGCGGCTGGCCCCTCTTCAGTAGCACCTTTGGCTCCGGCGTGTTGCGGAAGCGCGGGGGCACTTCGCGGGGCATGGGGCGCTGGGACACCGCGGGGGGGGGCTGTCCGTCGGCCACAGCGGCCCACTTTGCATTGTTCCCTCCCTCAGGGGGGCCCGACGAACCCCCGACAACAGGACAGGGGGAGGGTGTTTCGGCGGTACTGGGTCGGGATGAGGCACAGGTGAGCGTGCTGAAAGATGCCGCAGACGGAGAGGAGCCCGATTCTGACATGAGGGGTTAAGAAGAAATTAAGCGCACAGCACAGGATAGTAGGGCTGTCAAAATGACTGAAAAACTTAATTCGAATTTTTTTCTTAAACATTAGCAAAATTTTAATTCTGAATGCAAAACTTAAAGGGATAGTTCACCCAAAAATGAAAATTACCCCATGATTTACTCACCCTCAAGTCATCCTAGGTGTATATGATATTCTTCTTTCAGACGAATACAATCGGAGTTATATTAAACAATGTCCTGGCTCTTCAAAGCCTTTTAATGGCAGTGAATGGCTGTTTCTGTTTTGAAGTCCATAAAAGTGCATCTATCCATCATAAAAGAGCTCTACTGGGTTAATAAACAACTTCTGAAGCGAAGCGATGAGTTTGAGTAAGAAAAATATCCATATTTAAAACTTTATAAAGTAAAATAACTAGCTTCCGGCCAAATACACCTAGAATGACTTGAAGGTGAGTAAATCATGGGCTAATTTTCATTTTTGGCTGAACTATCCCTTTAATTTCAGAGGGAAAAAGTACTGTATTGTCTCCTATGCCCACAAGAGGGCGCAAGCGAGCGCAAGAAGCCAATACAAACCAAATCAAGCATGGCATCTTTTATTGAAATTAAATGACACTCACTTTTTTAAGTGCATTTACTTTTGAAACAATTGTCCTTAAATAAAATATAATTTCATGCAAAGAAAATTAGGTTACAATTGCGCATAAAACTGTGTAAGTGTATCAGTAACCTGAGAAAACACGCTTCAACAGAAGCGTACTACAACACAAAACAGCAAACTGCCATTCAGAAACAATCTACTTCTACTCACTACATCTACATTGTACGTCAACTGGATCTGAGTACTTTTTGTTGACAATGTTTTCAGCTGATGAACACACGCTCAGCTCTGACTGATGTGAAGGTTTGGTCAAGCATGTCGCTGCACGATTTTAGTCATCAACTGAGAGGGTTTTCGTCAGCTGGAAGCCTTTTCCCGCAATTTTTAAAATAAACAACGCAGCCGCACCGCGTTGTATCCCTAACGTCATCATCATGTCTCGCGCGTCTCTTGACACACCAAAAATTCGAATGCAAAGTTTTGTTTTGATTCGACAAATATTCGAAATTCGAATTTTTAGTTTATTACAGCCCTACAGGATAGCACGTCTCAAAATTAATTCTACAAATCCTCAATGGTCTCAAGTGGCATTAAATGTCTAAATTCTGCACAACCAAGTGATGCATTTTGAGAAACTCAATTCACATTTATCTGTATAGCGCTTTTCACAATACAAATCATTTCAAAGCAGCTTTACAGAAAATGCATGAATCCACATAATTTTGAGTGATTTTTATCAGAGGTGACTAAGTTATGTAATGTTCATATCTACAAATCACAGTTAGCTAAAAATGTATTAATTTAAACAATTTAATAATTTAAGACAGAAACAATCAGCTCATTGAAGTAAAGAATACTTGTTAACAAATGATTACGACATATCATTTAGGAAAAAAATGTAAAAAAAATTATAGGAAAGTGCAACAACTTATTCGCATATATGTCAACAATTCTTCATAAAAGAGTTTCAAACCTTGAACGAAACCAATCAGCTCCCATATTAATCACAACACAGCATTTGATTCTAAGCAAAACATATTTGAGAGTCAGAAAAGAGATAGTGATGCACAAAAAATTTGGCAACCAAAAATATTGAAACGAAACAGCATATAAAAAATGATTAAAATGATTTATTTTTTTATATAAAAAAATAAAAAAATAAATTAAGTTTTGGCTGAAAAAGCTTTAGAGAGCTGAAACCGGTGACTTTACAACGCCTGGTTTAATTGAACACGACACCACACTGAGTTCAATTACCTAATCAACCAAACTTTATTTTCGGTTTCAGTTGTTGGATAAATAAAACACGTTCATTTGGGTTTTGGTTTAATTTCGGTGAATCACTAATAAAAACAAGACAAGACTGTGTACTTCTAATGAAATCAGAAACCAAAACACAACAGACACTACCAGTCCGAAGTTTTGGATCGGTAAGATTTTTAATGCTTTTTAAAGAAGTCTCTTCTGCTCACCAAGGCTGCATTTATTTGATAAATAAATACAAAAAGAACAGTAATATTGTTAAATATTATGACAATTTAAAATAACTGTTTTCTATTGTAATATATTTTAAACTGTAATTTATTCCTGTGATCAAATCAGTACGCCCATCTTCAGTGTCACATGATCCTTCAGAAATCCTTCTACTATGATGCTTTGATGCTCAAGAAACATTCATTATTATTAATGTTGAAAGATGTTTTTTTTCTTCAGGATTCTCTGATGAATAGAAAGTTCAAAAGAACAGCATTTATTTGAAATATAATCTTTTGTGACATTAGAAATTACTTTACTTTAACTTTTGATCACTTTAATTCATCCTTGATCTTTATCTTTTATTTCTTTCCCCCAAAAAATTAAATACAAATTCATACTGACCCCAAACTTTTTAACGGTAGTGTTTAATGTTACAAAAGATTATATTTCAGATAAATGCTGTTTATTATTTCTATTCATCAAAGAATCCTGAAATTAAAAATGTAAATAACTGTTTTTCAACACTGATAGTAATCATAAGTGTTTCTTGAGCATCAAATCATCATATTATACTGATTTCTGAAGGATCATGTGACACTGAAGACTGGAGTAATGATGCTGAAAACTCAGCTTTGATCACAGGAATAAATTACACTTTACTGTATAATCACATATTTGTGCTTGTTGTAAAACAGCAGCTGTTTTAAATTGTAATAATTCACAATATTACTGTTTTTTTGTAGTTTTAATCAAATAAATGCAGCCTTGGTGAGCAGAAAAAAACATTAATCTTACTGACCTCAAACTTCTGAATGCTAATAATGTATGTGACGGCTTCAGATTTGTGTATTCGAGAGTTTCACGTATGCATTAGTGTTGTGCCGATAGTGTTGTGTATCGACGACAGTCCTTTGAAGATATCAAGAGGATAATTGCCTCATTTTCTCTTTAAAACATTAACTTATTATTATTATTATTATTATCATCAGGCTAGTATTATTATCAAATAAATATTAGGACCAACAATTCATTTGCCTTTCCTAATTTTAATAACGACATCACAGACTTGCGTCTGAGGATTGAAGAGGACTCAATGAAAATGTTGTTAAAGGGATATTAAAATTAATAATATTGAAATTAAATTTTGGTATGTTTTAGCTTACCTGAAGGGCATCCAAGATGTAGGTGTCTTTGTTTCCGCAGTAGTTTCACTTTTGATATTTTTAGGTCAAACCGTTCTTGTCTCTTAGTCATATAACGCAGGTCTACGGTCACTGTCTCAAAGAGTATGCACAGAGTCCAAATTAAAACAATTCCCCATCGTCCAAATTAAACAATTCCCCATCGTACACATTAATGGCATAAGACACGAAACGAGCAGGTTGTGTGAGAAAACGAACAGTATTTATATCGTTTTTAACTCTTGTACACAGCCACGTCCAAATGATCTGAGGGCAGGAGCGCATCCTGGTGTGTGACGTGTGCACAGACCGGTGCATAGACATATACACTAGATGTCGCCTTGTCTACGGCAGTTCATTGGAACGAATGTCTTTAAGGTGACATCTAGTGTATATATACCTATACTGCGCCCTCAGATCAGATCACTTGGACGTGGCTGTGTATAAGAGGTAAAAACGATATAAATACTGTTCGTTTTCTCACACAAACCGCTCGTTTCGTGTCTTAGGCCATCAATGTGTACTTACGATGGGGAATTGTTTAATTTGGACGATGGGGAATTGTTTTAATTTGGACTCTGTGCATGCTCTTTGAGACAGTGACCACACACCTGCATTAAATGACTGACAGACAAGAACGGTTTGACCTAAAAATATCAAAATTGAAACTACTGCGGAAAAAAAGACACCTACATCTTGGATGCCCTTCAGGTAAGCTAAAACATACCAAAATTTAATTTCAAAGTGAACTATCCCTTTAAATCCGACTACAAAACTTCATCCCACATCAAAATTGAATTGCAAGGTGATCCACTGACAAACTGTCAAGAGTGCTTGTTATAAAAGACACGCATCTTGTTATAGTTGTTGTTTAAGATGACAATGGTAGTCAGTCAACACTGTTTTGTTTCCATAGCACATAAACAAAACATTTAAAGAGACTAATAAAGATACAAATTATTATTATTAATAATGATTACTATTATTACAAAGATTATAGAGGCGTAATGACTGAACACAGCACAATCATCAGTCAGCGATAAAAACCTAAAGCAGCTTCAAACGCAGACTTAAAGCAAAACTTGTTTGACAAGTAATATTGATTCTTCTCATTTTTTCACTGTCATTAATGTATGGTCCACAATATTACGCTAATAAATTAAGATAATTGATAAGCCATTATCAGCAGAAGCAGTTTCAGCTCTCGTCGCGTCCGAGAGAATCAATGTGCCGTCAATGCAGCGTCAGATGCCAAAAGCTCAGTCCGTTTTTGCTTTCACTTTCACTTCGAAATGTTCGCACGTTAAAAAATAAATACGGTCACATTTACACACTGCCTCCGAAACTTCCGTCCGACATAACATTTTTGGGATCGGGCTCTATTTTCTGCGTTTTTCGCATCAGTAGCAAGCATTCTGAGAGGTGTTTTGACAATTCAGAGCCACCGAATGATGAATACGAAAAAACGCATGCGAACATTTCGGACTCAGTGTGTAAGGAGCTTAAGTCTTGAGCAACAAAGTTTGCACATTGCGTGCGATATCCACAGACTTGCCTTTTCAGTGAAATATTTCTATGCGACATGACATTTTTCTTCATCAACTGATAGTAAAAGATTCTCATTTCCCGTAATAAATAATTAAATGAATGAGTAAATAAACAAGTAAATATGTAAATTAATGATCAAATAAGTAAACTATTGCAATCCCCATCTCCACCCGCCACCGATAATCATGTATCGCTGACGATATGACTATGATTAGATTTATAGATTCTGTATGTAGTGTGTGTGTGTGTGTGTGTGTGTGTGTGTGTGTGTGTGTGTGTGTGTGTGTAAAATACCAACCTTTTGAGCCGTCTTCAGTGTCCTGTAATAAAAGCAAAGTGTTCATCAGATGTCTGCATAGTAATATATAGCCTATGTGTGATTTCCAGATGAAGCTAGTCTCACACACACCTCCGGATGACTGCGGTCTCCTGTCTTATGGTGACTGTCTTCCATGAACTGCTTCTCCCTTCCTGTTTCTGTGAACCGACACACACGCACTCAACATGGGTTCATTGTGCCGCACATTTATTTAACGGTGGCCTGTTTTCTACACCTTATTTATGTCCTGTGTTTATGCCATACAAGTCGTAAAGCTGCAACTTCAGCGAATTCCAAAAGCCAGAGATATAGCAGTAAAGATTTTATTCTATTATTTTTTTAATGATAATATTTACAAACTTTCTTACATAAACACAACATTACATTGATTATATACCCAGATAACAGGGAAGGTTCACAAAACTTGGCTAATGGTCTTCCAGTAATACTGATAGAACACATGCTCAACGCTATAAGGTTTTTAATAATGTTCTCAAACCGTCAGCACAAAAACATTATTTATGGATTTTGATTTTATTTATTTTTTTCCCTGAAACGTGTTTTAAATGTTACTTGTTTTAGAACGTTCAGAGAACATTCGAAAAGTAACATTCCAATAATGCTTGCAGAATAATCAAAATGGAATGTTCACGTAACGTTCGAATGACACAAAGAACGTTGTAAAACATTTAATAGGGACATTTTAAAAGTTCGGAGAACATTAAAAAATACCGTTTTTTTACAACTTAATGGAAATGTTAGCAAAGTAGTTTTGTTAGCAAGGCAATATCAAAGTACACTGATATTTACCATGGTGCTAAAATATGACCATACTATGATATTATTTATTTACTGTACTTTAAAGACCAATGTGCAACTTGAAATGAACTATGATCACTCGGAATCATTTGTGATTTTTTGCCATAAAGATGTTTTATTCATCTTCCTGCATAAACTTACCAAGCTAACGTGCTAATTATGGCGCATTTACACACAGCCATTTGACCGCAAAGAATTCGTTTAATAGCACGTAAAGCGGGTATAATAGTGTTACTTGTATCATTTCGTGTCACATAAGTTGATATACGGCTCCTATACATTTAATTATTCAGTGGATTTCGATGAAAACATAACAACTAAGATACTTCAGCTTACGTTGGCAAAATAACAAAGATAGCCTTCAAACATCAGTCTAATGGATTATGTGACATATATACATATGTATGTTGATGCTAACTTGAAATATGTTGTGTATGTTTGTACATGTTTGGGTTTGTTTTGCTCACCTCAGTCAGTCCGGCCTGCAGCTGCGCACTGGACGCCGCGCCGATTAACATCCGGGTATCAGTTCGCATCCGAACAGGCGACTGCGCGTGCGCAAACACACACACACAAACACACACACACACACACACACAGTTTATGTGGGCGCTGCTGACAGACCAGCATAGGGCGCTGTGTGACATTCTTACAGCAATTCTTATATCTTAATAAAAGCAGACAATGCATTATTCTGTCCTGCTGTTATTATTATTGTGTTATATTTCATTTTATTGTCTAATTCCTAAGTATGTCTGCACTAAATGTCTGCACTGATCCTGTCACCGAGACAAATTCTTTTGTTCCCCTTTTTTTTTTTTTTTTTATTGAACAAAGATCACAGGGTATAGGTATCACACACACAAAATATGATAAGAAACTCAAGGTAAAGCAAGGCAGTAAAGTACATACATTAAGAGAAAGTCAATTAAGAAATGAATTCATAAAAGATTTAAAACAATAGAAATTAAACATATAATAACATACAATAAATGAATAAGAATACATAGAAAAAAATAACATGGTGAAAAAAAAGAATACAAAATTGTCATCTTCAAGAAATCAGGAGGTAATTTTTAATGAAACCATATTTTTTTGAGCAACTGAACAGTTTTTTTTCCCTTTAACCGCTCAAGTGTCAAAATATGATGGAGGGTATGCGCGTGACGTCATTGTCGGCCGGTCACGCCCACTGAGTGGCAAAAGACGCGAAAGATACACAAAACACATATTACACTGGTTCTTTAGATAAGAGACAAAACATGTTTAAGAAGTTAGTTTTTATACATTATTTATAAACTGACATATTTGTAGACAAATGTCTCAGCTAATGAGCCATGTAAGGGAACAGGCTTTTCTGAAAATGTTTTTTTTTTCTATAAAAATGGCATTTATTCACTTCATAACTTAATTTGTGTCAACTCCGTCAGACGCATTAAAAAGCATGCTATTTTAATTTGCAATAAAATGTCGTTTAGGCATTGATGTTTTATTTAAATTTATTTTTTGCTTTGAGATTGACTGTACAACTAGATTTGACAAGATATCTAAGGTATATTTTATAGACTGGCGAAAGCCACAGAACAGACAAGCAAATGGATCGCTGCAAGAAACAACTTGATCCAGGCAGAGAAAGGTGGATTTACAGTTATCATTTTGTGTCAGTATGCTGAATTTCGGGGTAAAATTATGCCCTAAATATTGTCTTGTTATATATTGTATTGACAACTCATCAATGAAAGAAATATTTACCATCGTATATTCTGCATAATTTGACGTTTTTAAATAAAAACTGACAAAAAAAAAAAAAAAAAAAAAAAAAAAAACCTATACAAGTTTTAGGGCTGGAGGATTTGATGATATATATAACTTTGATATAAGTGATCACCTGGATTTAGACCTAGCAATTTCAAGTACACCTGGCTGCAGCCTTCAGATTGGGGGCAGGGTTACATGTCTCACCCCGCCCCACATGTACTCTGATTGGCTCATTCGTCTTTAATAGGCATTCATGATAGAAAATGTGTTCGTAGTTAGTGTAGGTCAGAGCAGTCAGTGCATGGAGTGATGAGTGAATGTCATCAATCCAGTTTCAAAACTGTAAAAGAGAAGTGTCCAATGTCACACAAATAAGATAAATGTTAAATAGTTTGAGCTCAGTCAAGACTAGAGCACATTTAATCTGAGCGTCACTATGGGAAACAGAAAGTGTCCGACTTCATGTCTCCATTTTCAGCTCCTCCTGGCAAGCAGCAAGTCTCGCCGATTGGTTACATGCAGCCGCAGCCGATGTCTAAAGAACACATAAAATGAACGAGCCGGCAGCTCTCGCAATACTTTGATGGCATACTTGGCGACAGCGCTCTCTCAAGTCGGACAAAATTTCTAACCGACATGCACTGCTTCAAGTCAGCCGCCGATCGGTCCGCGCAGTCCTCGGTCTTCGAAGCTTTATAATCGCAGTAAATGGAGGATGAAATTTTGAATTATCATCCATCATAAAAGCAATCCATTAGGCTCCAGGGGGTTAATAAAGGTCTTCTGAAGTGAAGCCATGTGTTTGTGTATGAAAAATATACATAATTAAAACTTTATCGACTAAAATAACTAGCTTCCGGCAGACGGCCTACGCAGGTCGACATTCCTCCCATTCTGAAACAGAAAACCCAGAGTTTCCCTCAGGGTTAAAATACTCAGAGTTTTCACTTAACCTCCTTTCTGAAACGGGCCAATGGGCAGTAGATCTGTAGCTCCCAGCATGCTTTGCGAAGGACTTCATTAGGAGAGTAAATTTAGGGATTAAAGGGATAGTTCACCGATTAGCATTATGCTTTGTATCAGTAGAAACCGGGCAGTATTCTCGAATGACCGTGCTTCCCTCCCTCATGTCCCCCTGAGACGAGAGATTTCTGTATTGTGTGTCTGGAAAAAACCTCAGATGACGCAAAAATCGTAATTTTGCGTCATCGGCGGCTTTTTTGGACAGAGGCCAAAACTACAGAGGCTAGAGATACAGCCAGTAGGAGGAGCTCGTTCCGATGTGTTCAACCCGCCCATAGGGGGATTTCACGATAAAACGGCGTCTTTTCAGTTTCGAGTCAACTAGAAGCCTAGTTGTATAATTTCTTCTGATACTACCCTCTGTAACCGGTAGGCGTGGCTTGGGAGTGGCCTCGTAGGGCAGCGAAGCAAGTGCATTCTGGGAGTTGTCTTTCATCCACATGAGCCAAAAATACATTTTCTGGCTTTTCTCAGTCTAGAAGGCACCAACTTCTAAAATAATTTCACATTTCTACTACATAAATGACCCAATTTAAATACACATTCATCTTTCCAGCGGTGAAATATTCCTTTAAGTGTTATTTTATGTGTTTTCCAGTAAAGGGAAAGGTGTTGGTAGTTTATGTTAATGTTTAATGTTCAGTTGGACATTTAGAGGAGTATATATATATATATATATATATATATATATATAGTGCTATGCATAAGTTTAGACACCCATGCTAAAGTTGACTAAAAGAGGAATAAAAAATCATCTTTTGGAAATTGAACTTAATGCCTTAATTAAAAAAATTAGGAAAAATCCAACCTTTAAGGACACCAATTTTCTTTGTGAATGAATAATGTATCATAAATAAATAAATGTTCTTCCTTAAAATACAGGGTGCATAAGTCTGGACACCCCTATGTTAAATTCCCATAGAGGCAGGCAGATTTTTATTTTTAAAGGCCAGTTACTTCATGGATCCAGGATACTATGCATCCTGATAAAGTTCCCTTGGCCTTTGGAATTAAAATAGCCCCACATCATCACATAGCCTTCACCATACCTAGAGATTGGCATGGTTTTATTTCAGTTAGCCTAATAGCTGGTTTGATTTGCATTGAGAGATGATCTTATGGAAAGTACTCCATGCCAATCTCTAGGTATGGTGAAGGCTATGTGATGATGTGGGGCTATTTTAATTCCAAAGGCCAAGGGAACTTTATCAGGATGCATAGTATCCTGGATCCATGAAGTAACTGGCCTTTAAAAATAAAAATCTGCGTGCCTCTATGGGAATTTAACATAGGGGTGTCCAAACTTATGCACCCTGTATTTTAAGGAAGAACATTTATTTATTTACGATACATTATTCATTCACAAAGAAAATTGGTGTCCTTAAAGGTTGGATTTTTCCTAATTTTTTTAATTAAGGCATTAAGTTCAATTTCCACAAGATGATTTTTTATTCCTCTTTTTAGTCAACTTTAGTATGGGTGTCTAAACTTATGCATAGCACTGTATATATATATATATATATATATATATATATATATATATATATATATATAGATAGATATAGATAGATATAGATAGATATAGATATAGATATATTATCTACTGACAGTTATGCTTCAATAAAATCTTGTTTTTCAGGTTGGTTGAATTTTTAGTTTATGTTAATGTTTAATGTTCAGTTGGACATTTAGAGGAGTATATATATATATAGATAGATAGATAGATAGATAGATAGATAGATAGATATAGATATAGATATAGATATAGATATATATCTACTGACAGTTATGCTTCAACAAAACCAGTTTTTCAGGTGTTTTATCTATTTTTAATCAAGTAAACGCACGTAAATAAGAATCCTATATTAATCACAAACGTTTGAATGGTAGTGCGTTTATCAAAATATATAGGCTAACAATATATTTATACAGGTTTATTTCAGTTGTTACAGTCAGTGATGTGTACAATAAAGGACAACAACTAACAAAGTCACAGTTTTAAAACATCGCAAAGTACAAAGCAATGGCACAACTAAATGAAATAAAGTCTGCTTTATTTCTATAGCGCTTTATACAATAGGCCTAGCCTACATGTTTAATGCAAAGCAGCTTTACTGATTCATTGATTCAAACTGAATAAAATGCTGCTGTAAAGCAGAAAAAAAAAAGAAAATAAACTTTTAACTTAAAAAAACAATAGTGTCATTATTCAGATCAATTCAGTTCAATAGAGTTCATCGAGTTTAATTTAGCTATAAAGCATGCAGCTCTAGAGAAAATAAAGTTGTCATCATCCCGCTCATGTATGCATTGGTAAGTGAAGTTTGATTTACAGATTCTGCATGTAGTGTGTAAAGCCATGTGTGTAAAATACCAACCTTTTATGCTGTATTCAGTGTCCTGTAATAAAAACTAAGTGTTCAAAATGGAGCATCTGTCAAACATAGGAAGGATTTTGGAGACAGTAGCCTACTGACCACAACATGTTACTTGTATCTGAATAAATCAAAATGAATGTCATAAAATCACGATTTCATGGTCTGAAGCTGGCTTGATAAATTAAAATGACAAACATGACACTCGTTAATAAAATAATTGTATAAATACAATTTATTATTATGTAATATAAGTTTTATCTCATATTAAATTAGGAAAATAAACTGGGTTGAACCCAAAAAGCTCTAAACAAATTTTAGAATTGTTAAGACGGGAGATATATAGGCCTACCATGTATAGGCTATATATATATATATATATATATATATATATATATATATATATATATATATATATATATATATATATAAAATAATAATAAAAAACACACAACAACAACAAAGTTAAAATAGGCCAACATAAATAAGATGTTTAGGTTACAGTACAGCTGCACCTGAGTTAGAGAAAATAAATGTTATGTAACTCTGAAATCAGAGCGAATAACTTTGTTGTTGTTGTTGTTGTTGTTGTTTTGTTTGAATGATCTGAATACATACGGCTGGAGACAGCGATCTTTATTCACTTAGTCGATAACAAAACGTAACAAAACAAAAAGTGGATGAAAACGTGTTACTCAGCTGAATAAAATCGCTCTGAAAGTGATTCCACAGATATCTTTATGTGTTCTGTTTTAAAGATGCTAGGAGTAATAAGATTATAAAATTAATTTCAGGTGGGAGATTAATCAACGAGGGTT
Source organism: Squalius cephalus (assembly GCF_949319135.1). NCBI lineage: Eukaryota > Metazoa > Chordata > Actinopteri > Cypriniformes > Leuciscidae > Squalius > Squalius cephalus. The sequence continues at coordinate 20,166,178 of NC_137122.1, forward strand.
TACATATGCCTATCGCCAGGCTAGACTGAGACTGATTCGAGCAGTAAATAATGGTAGATCGTTGCAGAAGTTCTGCGGGGTTTCTGAAAGCAATTCTTATTTGACGTTTGGACTTGGATGATTGTTCTTCATGGCTGTAAAGGAGATTTGTGTTTGGGCAGGGCTCTTTTTGGGTCTTTTTCTTTTTGCTGTTGATGGAAAGACAGGACCGTAAGTAGCCTACTATTGAGTTAATTGATAGTCTAAATTGGTTTTCGACTTTTTATTTAGAAACTAGAGAGCAGTTTTAAAACATGAGGCGGTCTTCATAAACATTCAAACGATTTCATCCGTTCTCGCGCAAAGAGACGCGAAAGAAACTCAATTCAGTAAGCGCGTTGTTTAGGCTACTATGGAAGGCCAAAAGGTTCAAAAACACGTTTATTTTAATATGTGATGTTGATGGACCAGAGCTCCGACGCAGTTTTCAAAGTACTATTGTATGGCATAGTACTGATGCTTGTATCGAAATTGCATCGAAATACCACATGATTGATGACATTTAAAGCTTCGAAAGTCATGTATGGTCGGAACAGCTGATTTGAGAATTTGTGTTTTGTGACCCCACCTGATGTGTAAAAGAGAAATGATTATCCAGAAGGAATTCTTTAAATGATTTAACATGATAGCTACTTCCCTACAACATGAATTGTAAAAAAAAAAAACATTGGTACAAATTATCAGATTAGATAGACCTGTATTGATTCCACTGTCACGAACTTCCGAAGCTTTGTTTGGTCACGTACTTTTTCTGCTCTGCAGTGTTAGATATGGTGGAGAAAGCGTGACCACCAAATGTCGCTAATGCGCATTGTGTTAAAAGCTTTGGGTAATGAACCGTTTCAAACGCTTCAGAGAGCCTTGGTTTCCCATTACTATTAACAACACGTAAAATACGTATCTAACTAATTTATGTGTTTGCGTGTGAAATCAGCACGCGTAAACGCATATTTAATTTGTTTAATTTGCGTGAGATGCATAAAATATCAACACTTGTCACTTGTCAGGTTTGAATGGGTCAGTGGTTGCTTAAGACTTGGGTCAAATCATTTCTGTGAGACTAGAGGGGTGTACCGTTCATAGACCACGCTACCACCATTTAAAGTGCCTTGAAACCATAAACAGTAAAATAAATGGACACAGCGACCCCATAGACTTCAGCGGAGAAAAGTGAAGTAAATTACAAGAACTCACTTCCTGATGGCTGAGCGTACTGCGCAGACTCAAGCTTGATGTAGCATATATAAAGATAATGTGACGTGAGCAACCTGTCTGTCGTCTAGTAGCTGTGCCAAGAGAAATCTGAATCATTCCCTTCCGAAACTTGCAGAGACTGAGAATGTGAGTAGGAGGTGTCCATGAGCTAGGAGCAGGAGTAACTTTTGCTAAGTATTCTGATTAATTATTTTGTCATTTTGCCTCCACGTCCCCCCGATTGCCCGCGAGCTTCTCCTCCTGTCTATACGGTAATCTCTCTACTGTGCATTAGAGTCGCGTGGTTATCATGCAATCGTTAGCCTATTTTTATTTTTTTTTAAACTGCTTCTACTGGGCCATAACGTAAGATACAAGGTAATGGAGCCTTTTATACATTTTCATGTTTCTTTAGAAATAAATAATGGACAAATGAGTCTTTAAACGCCTCAGATGTAAAGTTATTCGCTGTCAAAGTGACGCTAAAATGAATGGGAGTTAATGGAATGCTAACAGCATGTGATGGTCTGCTAATCAATGGCGGCCCCGGGGAAGCTTCAGTTTCCGGCTGATGGATTACCCCCTTGCTTGAAACGTGCAGCTGTGTATGATGTTGACGTAATTTCCACTGAAACAGGAAGCTGACGGAACATCTTGAATGGCTCCTCCCCCTTTTCAAAAAGCCAATACCGTATAGTTTACATTACAGACAGTGAGCATAGACAGTAAAAGAAATGGACACAGCGACCCCATTGGAACTCAATTGAGACAAGTGAAGCCCATTTTTAGCGATTTCTTAGCACTTCCTTTCCTGACGCTCCGACTCAAACCGAGCAAAGTGTTACATGGACCACGTGAGCAACCCGTCTGTCTTCTAGTAGCTGTGCCAAGAGAAATCTGAATCATTCCCTTCCGAATCTTGCAGAGACGGAGAGTGTGAGTAGGAGGTGTCCATGATCTTGGAGCAGGAGCAACTTTTGCTAGGTATTCTGATTAATTATATTGTCATTTTGCCTCTACGTCCTCCCGATTGCCCGCGAGCTTCTCCTCCCGTCCATACGGTAATCTCTCTACTGTGCGACAGAGAGTCGCGTGGTTATGACGCAATCGTTAGCCTACTTTTACAAAAACTGCTTCTACGGGGCCATAACATAAGCTGCAAGGTAATGGAGCATTTTATACATTGTCGTGTTTCTTTAGAAATAAATAATGGACAAATGGAGTCTTTAAACGCCTCAGATGTAAAGTTATTCGCTGTCAAAGTGACGCCAAAATGAATGGGAGTCAATGGGATGCTAACTGCAGGTGAAGTTCTGCTACAAGATGGTGGCACGCGGCCGGCTTCAACTTCCGGTCGACTTCCTTCCCGCCTGACAGTGAGTCATACTTGACAGCACCATGGAAACTAATCCGTGCGCTGATACGTTGGATTCAATAGTAACGTCAGAGGTGTGAATAAATTGTAGCCATTTCATTCTGAAAATGGAATACAACTCGAGCATTTGAGCAACCGAACACACATCTCCAACCCATATTGCTCCGTAACATGACAACGGTATGATGTTCGACCGGTTGAACCAGTTCACCAAATCGAACTGAATCGTTCAAAACAGAGTCAGCGCTGATCCTGTTTTCTAAAATTACTCGCTTTCAGACGTGCCTGACAGTCACTCCGACTCGAAATAAACAATATCCTGGAGTATATGTTACTCCAGTAACTCCAGCAGTTAACTGATGAAACTGATGAGCACGAGCAGCTGACATTGAGCGTCCGTTTACTACTGAACGTACAGTCAGGTAAAGCCACGGTCGCTTTGGCCAGGTGGTATTTATATCATAGGGGGGCGGGACGCTTCGGATTCTAGAGAGCATTTGTTTGGACAGATTGATGTGATGAGAAGCTGAAGACCGCGGTGATGTCATAATACGTGATCCATTTTAGCAGAAGTGAGAGACTAAGTTTTGAATGCATATCTCCTAAATGCAAATTTTGTCATTGTTTTGGAACACACCAGCTTATTTAGGCTAAGATAGCCTATGATATAATATATATATATATATATTTAAGTCTTTGTTCTATTGTATTTGTGCTATTGCTTGTACTTTGTTCATAAGCGTCTTTTATGAAACATTATTTATTTAAATACAATTATATATTTAGTGGGGCCAGTGAAATTTTGACAGGGCAAGTAACCAGTCCTATGTTTATAATGTCTCTTAAGACCTGCTCTTTTTGTTATAAAATATAGTTAAATCTTTTACAGGGGAAAAAATTAAATAATGGCCCACCTTGCATTTCAGCAGGACCTGGGCCTACTTTTGCAGTGTCTGTTCTTTATTCTTAATCTTGACAATGTCGCCCACTCTCTCTATGAATGTACACTTACACAAGTACATGTTCTGACCCGACTATGTTTCTACAGGTTATTCATGGTGACGTTCCCTGCAGTGATTGAGTCAGGCACTGACGCCAAATTGTGTGCAATTCTTCTGAAACCCAACGATAGTCTCACAATGACCATTTCTCTGTTCGATGACAAAAACAGGACAACTCCACTTGTGCAGCAGCGATCTGCTTCTGCAGAGATTTACCGCTGCTTTAGTTTCCAGGTCTGTTATCATTCTACACATGAACATTTTGTCTAGTTTGATGTACATTAACATGTTTCTCTACAGGCTCCTCAAGTAGATGGAGTTTCAGTGCAGAAGATAAAGGTGGAAGTTCAAGGGAGCTGTTTCAAAATGACCGAAGAGAGGAAAGTCATGTTCAGATCTTACCTACCTTTGACCTTCATCCAAACAGACAAACCCATCTACAATCCAGGACAAACGGGTGAGCTACAAATGACACTTGGATGACTATTAGGAGTATGGAAAGTCTGTTGTGTTACAAGTTCATTTTCAAGTGTCTAGAGTAATGGATTTGAGCATTAATTGACTATATATATTTATTTATATATATTTTTTTTTTTTGCAGTGAATTTCAGAGTTGTTACTATGGATTCCAAGTTTGTGCCTCTTGATCAAATGGTGAGGCCTGATCTCTTTTGACATTGAGCAATCTTGCTGCAAACAAATTGAAATATAGTGCATGTCATGTTTAAATGCACAAAGTTAAGTTCATCATACTTGTGCATTTTTTTTTTTTTTTTTTCTCTAAAATGGTTATTTGTGTATTTATTTGGGCTGTTGATTCAACGCGTTAATTAATCAGTCATATGGGGGGGGAGGGAATAACGTGTTAAAATTAACGCATCCGCCACAGCATGCGTAGTTCATCTTACATTTTATACAGTTGATTGGTGACGAACATGAAGCAGGGCTACAAACTTTAGAGGGATTCTTGAAGGTTGAGTTAAGATATCTGGGCAAAAATGTCCCAGTATGAGTTTGTCTCTTATATAATATGTTAGTTAAGCAATTTCACACAAGGGCTGTTTTTGTCCCGAGTTGCATGCACAAGTGCTGATTTTACATTTGAACACTTCAGTAAAACAAGTTAATAATGTTATACACTATTGCCAAAAGTATTGGGACACCCCTCCAAATCATTGAATTCGGGTGTTCCAATCACTTCCATGGCCAAAGGTGTATAAAATTAAGTACCTAGGCATGCAGACACTTCAAGCATTTGTGAAAGAATGGGTTGCTCTAAGGAGCTCAGTGAATTCAAGCATGGTACCATGATACTGTTAATGGTATTATAACAAAGTGGAAACAATTGGGAACAGCAGCAACTCAGCCACAAAGTGGTAGGCCACGTAAAATCCCAGAGCGGATTCAGCGCATGCTGAGGCTCCCAGTGCGCAGAAGTCGCCAACTTTCTAACTTTGTGTGCCTTTAGGATTAGCTCAAGTACGGTGCGTAGAGCTTCATGGAATGGGTGTCCATGGCCGGGCATCTGCATCCAAGCCTTACATCACCAAGTGCAATGCAAAGCGTGGGACGCAGTGGTGCAAAGCAGCTGCCACTGGACTCTAGAGCAGTGGAGAGATGTGTTCTCTGGAGTGACAAATCACGCTTCTGTCTGGCAATCCGATGGACGAATCTGGGTTTGGTGGTTGCTAGGAGAACGGTACTTGCCTGACTGCATTGAGCCAATTGTAAAGTTTGGTGGAGGGGGGATTATGGTGTGGGGGTGTTTTTCAGGGGTTGGGCTTGACCCCTTAGCTCCAGTGAAAGGAACTCTTAATGCTCCAGCATACCAAGACATTTTGGACAATTTCATGCTCCCAACTTTGTGGGAACAGTTTGGGGATGGTCCTGTTCAACACGACTGTGCAACAGTGCACAAAGCAAGGTCCATGAGCGAGTTTAGTGTGGAGGAACTTGACTCACCTTCACAGAGTCCTGACCTCAACCCGATAGAACACCTTTGGGATTAATTGGAGCGGAGACTGCGAGTCAGGCCTTCTCCTCCAACATCAATGCCTGACCTCACAAATGCACTTCAAGAAGAAAGGTAAAATCCAATAAACACTCCTAAACCTTGTGGAAATCATTCCCAGAAACGATGAAGCTGTTATAGCAGCAAAGGGTGGGCCAACTCCATATTAAACTACGGATTAAGAATGGCATACCATTAAAGTACATGTGCATGTAAAGGCCGACGTACCAAAACTTTTGGCAATATTGTGTATTTTAGACACACAATTGTCTGTTTTTGTTACGTATAAAAGTCACAGCTTCTCCGAGCAACACCGCGATGTTTCTGAAGGAATTCACACTATCGTGAATCGGGGGAACCTATTCAATGGCCCATTCATAGAGAGAAGCAATTACTGCATTCCTTAATGAATTAGCCATTTGAATTAATCGAATAAGTGACTTGCTCATATAGACATTTACTGCCACCTACTGGCAGTTTTAGTTTCTTAATTAGTATCATTTAAAAAGTCATATTTCTAAAATAATAAACAGATTAAAAGTATATTTTACCAAATAAATTGTCATACCCTCATGTCGGTTTAAGCTTAAAAGCTTGTATTTATTTTTTGAAAACTACTTGTTGCTATGTCTATTTGATGCTTTTAACACAGTGACTCAAACAAGCAGACTTGAAAGTATCCCCAAAAGATTGTTTTACAAGTCACTGTCTAATATTCCTGTCTTTGTTTTGCAGTACTGTCTTGTGGTGGTGGAGGTGAGTGCAAGTCTTGTGTAATCCTGCTTTATTTCTGGGTGTTCTGTTTGAATTTAACATAAGGTTTGCTTTATATTTTTATTTTTTTCTGACCCATGGTTTTAATAGGACAATAATAATAACCGGATTGGTCAGTGGACAAACGTTTCCTCAACGGTGTGGATTTTGCAGCTTTCTCATGAGTTAAACCCAGAGGCTCAGATAGGGATGTACACACTAAAGGCTTTTATTGGTGATCGAACAATCTCCCAGGTTTTTGAGGTGAAAAAATATGGTAAGTCATTATGTTTGAGTGCAAAAGTACAACTGTAGATCTGAGGCCCTAATTTAAAGCTGTTTTTTTTTTTATTTAGTTTTACCAAAGTTTGACATGACCTTAAACACACCACAGATGTACAGCGTTGGATATGAGGGACTGAAAGTTGAAGTTTGTGGCAAGTGTGTGAAGCTTTTATTTTCTTGTTTGCTGCATTGTCTTGTGGTTGGTCACATGATCTCCTTCCTTACAACGTTTCCCAGATACACATATGGCCAACCTGTGCCTGGCCAAGCCTTGGTGGAAGTGTGCCGCGAGCCGTTTCCATATGCTGTGGTTCCTGAGGTGACCCGTCTGTGCCTGAATGAAATCGTGCAGGTCTGTGACCGATATACAGTGCAGGTTTTTTTCTTCTGCATGTGGTTGACTTCAACATGACCATCTGTGTTCTGCTACCAGATGAATGACACTGGCTGTGCCTCCCTTACCGTCGATACATCAGTGTTTTTCAACACACCATTTGAGAATAATCTGCAAGACATATTTCTTGTTAACGTGAACGTCACAGAGGAGGGAACAGGTGAGCTATTGGCTGATCTCAACCAATGGCACATGCTTGGAGGAAGTTGATGTTTATTTGGTGTGCTAATGTTTGTGGTTATGGTTTTTCAGACTTGCTAATGTCAAAATCTGCAACGGTGTCCATTACGTTTGAAGTCGGCGAAGTCACGTTTGTGGAACTCCCAGGTTTCTTTGAGCCCGGATCAACGATTAACGGAAAGGCAAGTAAAAGTTCATCATTCGTTACAGAAGCCTTCGCTTTGGTAATGTTTCCTAAACTTTCTTTCCCAACAGATATCTGTGACTCATTTCAATGGGACCCCAATAGTGAGCAAAGAGGTGTATCTCCTGGATAGTTCCAGCTGGCCCAACAAACTGCTGCTGAATCTGACCACAAACCAGAACGGACTGGCCACGTTCTCCCTCAGCACTGCTAATCTTCCTAAAGCTGGGCTTAGTCTAGTGGTACGACTTGATTTTATCGTTATTTTTAAATGAAAACTTGTCACCGTAAACCAATTCCATTCATTGTTCCCCAGGCAAGTGTGACTCTAGAAGTAGTTTATGGTTACAAATCGCCATACTTCACTGCAGATACAAGGGTTGTTCAGCTTCTCCAACCTGCTACTCCATACAGCCCAATGTTTAGTGAACTGACTATAGTGAAGCTCAAGCAGCCATTAAAATGTGGTGCTGCGTTTCCAGTGACGGTCAAGTATTCTTTTGTTGGAGAAACTGGCGACTACAACACTGACATCATCTACATGGTGAGTGGACAGTGCTTTTGTAGTTATCTTTGCTGTTTTGATTGCTGTGCTGGTCTGTTTGTCTGCCATCTTTTATGTATCATTTCCGTCTTGTTAGGTCATGTCCAAAGGAGTGATCGCCCACCATGGATTTCAAAGGGTTAAAGTGAGAGCTTTTGATACGGTCACAAATGGTACGGTTTCGTTCAGACTGTTTGTCTGTGTCGATTTGGCTCCAGTAGTGCAGATTCTGGCCTTCTGCATTCTGCCCAGTGAGAATGTAGTTGCTGCTAGTGCGTCATTTGACACAGAAATGTGTTTCCAAAACCAGGTATGATGTGCACTAGCATCTTTTGCCTTCAAGTGGGGAATGATGACGTGTCCTACAGCGTGTTGGTCCTTGTTCCAGGTGTCTCTACAGTTCTCTCCTGCTACGGCCGTTCCTGCTGAGGGAAATGTTCTGACTGTCTCTGCTGAAGCAGGATCTCTGTGTGGCATCAGTGCTGTAGATCAGAGCATCCGGATCATGGAGCCAGGAAGACGTCTGAGTGCGGAAATGGTATCCATGTGCCACTGATCAGATTTTCTGTTTGAACTTTGGTGCTCTTCGTGTGTCAGTCAAAAATGAATTTGACCATTGACCTGAATTAAATTTATACTTAAACTGTTGTACATCTTGAATGCTTTAGAGCACACTTTTCAAAGATGATACTTAAAAAAAGTGAACTTAAATAGTTACAGAATTTTGTTTGTTATAAAAATTGTATGTTTATCAATTAAAATGTATATTTTTATTTATCTAGATTAGCACTAACAGTGACATTTTAAAGGGAAAAAGCCAGAAGGTGGAAAGCTACTTCAACCAGCTACTCCAGGCATTTTTGATGTGTCTTACTTCTCTCTCCCCCTCCCCCCGGCAAAATGTTCTCAGGTATTCAACTTGCTCCTGGTAGGATCATTATCAGATCGTTATACATATGAAGTTGAGGATGAACAGGAGTGTCTGAACGTTCGGCCCCGTCGAGAACAGGAGTGTCCGAACGTTCGGTCCCGTCGAGCTGTTCCTACAGACCATGCCTACGAAATCTTCAAGGTACAAAATAATTTGTAATCGTGTTTGTCTGTGACCATGTAAACTCATTAACCTGTTTTCATTTATCAGAGTAAGGTTATAAACTGTTAAGCATCAGAGGTGGGAGAAAGTCACACGTGTTCAAGTCACGGCTTCCTTGGTTTGTCTGCTCTGCATCTTTAGTCAGTGGCTTACCTCAAGAAATCTAATTCTGCTAAGGGTCAAGTTACATTACCAAACAGAAAATTAGAGTGTAAATTGTCCTTGACTAAGGAAAGAAACACAAGTACAACTGACTTTCAGTCACAGCTTTCGATGAAATCAATTGAAGAGACATTACATCTCTCTTAAAGGTCCCATATTTTCAAAACGGAAATTTCTTGGCTTTTTCCATAACAGAGGTCTAGGGGCTATGAAACTACCATATAAGTTTAAAAACAGTCGATCCACAGACAAATGCTCACAGCCTGCATAAAGTAGCTGTGCCTCTTCACAAGCCGTTGTGACTTCCATATAAATGTGATGTCAGAACTAAGTCACCGCCTTCAGTCACCACCCCCACCAATGATGGGTCACTCAGAAAACAACAGGCCAATCAGAAGAGAGGCTCATGAATATTAAGTAGGCCAAAACCGACCTGTTTTGGGCAGAGCTCCTGAGAAAAGAGCTGTTATATATATATATATTGAGACGTTCTTTGGTACTTGTACTGCAAATATATATTAAGGAAATCAAAACCTAAAATAAAACTTCAGAAAGATGTACAATATGGGTCCTTAAGTCACATTTATTATTTATAGTGCTTTTTACAATACAGATTATTTCAAAGCAGCTTTACATAGATGAGAGGAATGCAAAAAAATAAGTATATAGCCGCTCTGGAGTAAACCGTGATGTCATCTTGTATAATAGTGCCAATGCAGGCAGATCTATATTGTTGAATATTAAATTAAATGTTACATTTAATTACCAACCAAACTATTTTGTCTACAGGTCTTTTTGAAAATTAACAGGTTTAAATGTTGAGGTTTTATTGAAAATGTTTATGGTGCCCATTATGGCGATCAGTGTTTCATTTAGTTGGACAGTTTGACTCTTGGCAGAGCAAGTCTCAAGTCCTTAAATTGACTCAAATCATGTGACTGGAGTCCCCCACCTCTGTTAAGCATAAACTGATCGACACTCACCTTGATTTTGCCCGTCATGTAAAGGCATTAACCTGCGTTCTGTCTCCTAATTGAAGTGCACGTCTTATATGTGAAAGGAAAGCGTCCTTAAAGAGGTAATTGATTATGATTTCACTTTTCTAACTTTAGTTAGTGTAATGTTGCTGTTTGAGCATAAACAACATCTGCAAAGTTACGACGCTCAAAGTTCAAAGCAAAGGGAGATGTTTTATTTGAAAGAAATTGCTTTAAGGAATACAACAAACGACTGCTAGCCGGGACTACACAAGTTTCCTCAGTGACATCGCTAAACCTAAAATTTACATAAAGCCTGGAACGCGATTTATAGGTTATCAAGACAGAATATGCTAATCAATGACTAAAGTCAACTACACAAGCTACATAAATTCATCAACTAACTCCATTTCCCATGTGACTTTGTTGTCTCTGTTGCTCTGACAGAGTGTGGGGTTGAAGATTGCAACAAATCTGCATGTCCGAGAACCTCAGTGCCTGAAGTACAGAGACCTGAACTACTATCGCAACTTCCGTGACGGTATGTCTGTTAGGTTCTTGATCTAGAAATTGGATATGACTTGGTAAAACAAGAAAAAGGAGTACTTACCATGACATGGTTTGTAAAGGATTGCTCCGTAACTGTCAATATAGGGCTGTCTGTTACGGAGTGAGAAGTTTAGCATGACTCTTTACATTGTGTGTGTATATACAGGCACAACTAATGCCTAGATGTGTTGGCGATGTCACCTTATAAAGAAACGCTAGTGATGCACAGATCACGGTTATATCTGCGGACACTGCATGTAATCCTCAGGCCAAGTAATAAAAATAACGTTCCAATGAATTTCAGGTGGCTTGCGGGTGGATGAGAGAAGTCATTAATGTGGTGATTTTAATTAAGACTCGTCACTCATTTCATGGTAAAACACACCCGTTTACAACAACGTATAGACCTATCTCTAAAGCAAAACCTTGCCAGAGCACCTCCTAGTGGTTATCATCAGGCACTAATTTGCAGACTCATTAAACTATGCAGTTGCGCATGTTTAAGCAGCAATGGAGGCAAAAATTATCCGAACGTTTTACTGTAACCAGGATGACTCAATGTATGTAATGTATAACAGCTGTGAAGTGCTGTATGTATATGACAAACTAATACAGCCTTTGCTCGGGCTGAACTTTACCTTCTCGTGTGTTCAAAAAGAAACAGAAACTGTGACAATTAAGTTTGAAGTGAGTAAAGCCTGTTTAAGCTATTAAGGAAATGTAATTTTGCCAAATAATTTACTTTAAACAGATTTTCTTTGAAAGCAGCCCACTGCAGTTACTCTACACTGCACTTAAATCTGAGTAATTGTAGTGCAACAATTGGGTGTGGATATCTAAATCAGGGAAAATCATTGGTTCAGGTTGGTGGCGGGTGGATTTATTTTTAATCGCAGAATCGGGTGACGTTAGAGCTGATCCGAACATCTCTATGCGCTACTGTTTTTAGTTGAAGTCGTTTACACGGACCCTTAAAGTGCATCCAAAATACAATGCACTGATTATGGCTACAATGGGTTACTTTGAGCTTTCAGTTATTAAATGAATTCCAAAATGAACTCTTCATCCTGGCCAAATAAAAACTTGTATGTGTGCTTAAGGAAAACCCCCATTTACTGTACTTTACTGTACTGTGCATTTGTAGCCCATGTTCTCCCTTTAACTGGACCACTATTATCCCATCATAGTATATTACTCTTAAGTGTGAATCTTTGATCGCAAAGACTGTTTTCCTTGCAGTGTGCACAAACCTGATTTATATAAAATTGATAAATGGGAAAACAACTCAAATGGCTTTTGTAATCCTAGCTTGTCTTTGTTTCAGTGATTAATTTTGGTCCGCCTGCAGCCTTTCCAAAACCTGAAATGCCTCTTGCTCCAGTAGCAGAAAGTGCTGGAGGTGGCACTTCCTCTTTTGATGTGACCGTCAGGACTTACTTTCCAGACACCTGGTTTTGGCAGCTTGCTCAAGTGGGGTTCGTGAAGCATCTTGTTCCCTCTAAAACTACTTAACCATAGTTTTTACTTCTGTTCCTCTTATTTCTCTCTTCTGCTGTCTTTCAGAGACACTGGATCCACACAAGTTCCCCTCACTGTTCCTGACACCATCACCACATGGGAGACTGAGGCGTTCTGCCTGTCCTCAAAAGGTTTCGGTCTGGCTCCTCCTGCTCTGCTGACGGTCTTCCAGCCCTTCTTCCTGGAGATCTCCCTGCCGTACTCCATCGTCCGTGGGGAATCTTTTGAGCTGAAGGGCACAGTTTTCAACTATCAATCCAAGTGCATCATGGTCTGTCATGGTTTATTTTTATTTATATAATAGATATGAAAAGATAAGGTCCTGTGTCTTTGCTCCATGTGCACTCTTTTGTTGGCAGGTTAAAGTAACTCCAGCTTCCTCCACGGCCTTCACTCTTAAACCATATCCTGATCCGTATTCATCCTGTCTTTGTGCCAATGGGAGAAAGACCTTCAAATGGGTTCTCTCAGCTTCGGTTCTTGGTTAAGTCTCTTTCTCTCTGTCGTGGCCTTATGTTGAGAGTCAGACTGGTAACCCAATGGTTGCGGGTTCTATTCTCAATACCAGCAGGAAACAAATGAGGAGCCCTTGAGCAAGGCAACTAAACCCCAAGCCACAGCAAAATGGCTGCCCTCTGCTCTGGATGCGTCCTTGTTTTGCATTTTCACTACTCCTTATGTATGTGTGCTAACTTTGGTTAAATGCAAAGAACAAATTCAATCTGACATGTGAAAGGCAAATATGGAAACCCTTAAACCTTTTTTTTTTAAGTGTATGAGGTGTTGCTCACTTATTGTCTGTCATTACAGGAACTGTCAATGTGACTGTCCGTGCTTCAGCTGAAGCATCCCGGACTCTATGTGGCACTGAGGTCGTAACCATCCCGACAAGAGGACGCATTGATGTAGTCACTCGAAGTCTACTCGTCCTGGTCAGTGTTAACCAGCCTTCTGGAGTTTGATCATGGAGATCATGCTGCTACTGATGTGGTGTTTTATTGCTTTTATAGCCTGAAGGAGTTGAAAGGACAAACACCCAGAGTTGGTTACTATGTCCAAAGGGTTTGTTAGGACTCAATGATTCCCAAACACCATTCTCCCTGTATTGCCAAACATTAGCCAAGTGCTCAATTCTGATCCGTTCTTTTCGGTCTGCAGGAAACGTTCTCTCTGAAGACGTGAGACTGACATTTCCAAAAAATGTGGTTCAGGGATCAGCCAGATGCTCTGTTTCAGTCCTTGGTAAAACATTTCATTGAGTAGAAACTGACAGGTAATGTTTAGCAGAATAACTGTTTCTGATGTAGGTTTAATGCTTGACATCTTGTAGGAGACATAATGGGTCGTGCGCTGAAGAATCTGGATAGGTTATTACAGATGCCGTATGGCTGTGGAGAACAGAATATGATTGTTCTTGCTCCCAATATTTACATCCTACTGTACCTGGAAGTCACAGAGCAACTCACCCCAGCCATCCGAGAGACCGCCACAGGATACCTTCAGAAAGGTATGGTATTGGGGGGGGGCTGACCTTCAGTGATCTAATTCAACCATACTAGGCAAAGATTACTTTATTAGATTTAGAAATAAGAGTGTTGAACTTCCTTTACCTGTATCCTTTTGTTCTTTAATCCAGAATTGCAGAAGCTGAAAGGTTTGTTTGAGCGGCGCCTTGTACTGTACACGTGTAAATATGCATTTCAAAAATAGATTTAGAAAAAAATAAACCAGCAAGCCCAGCCTGTAAGGCAAAAGTAATGTAATGCATTACTTTTTATGAAAAGTAATGGAATTGGTTTCTAGTCCATTACTTTAAGTTACTTTTTAAAAAGTAACTTTCCCCAACACTGGGTATGGATGAACAGATCCATTTTGAGTGTTGGAGCCTAAATTAATCTTAAGGACTTTCAGTCCTGTGCTTCACATTGAAGCTGTCAAGACTCCCTAATAACCCCCCTGACATGCGTTTCTTTGACTTGAACAGGATACCAAGGACAGCTAAACTACAGACACAGTGACGGATCATACAGCACATTTGGTTATGATACATCCAATACATGGTGAGTTTTACGCTGTCGTTCTAGTCTTGTGTAACCGTTGTGTCCCCCGCAGTTTTTAAGTTGTTGTTTTTAACATTATCCATGGCCAGGTTGACCGCCTTTGTCATGAGGACTTTTGGTCTAGCGGAGCGCTTTGTCTTCATTGATCCGAATGTCCTTCAGAGTGCAAAGGACTGGCTAATAAGCCAACAGGGTTCAAATGGCTGTTTCATGCAACAGGGCACTTTGTACCACAACGACATGAAGGTATACGCTTTATCAAATTCACTGTAACCCATAGACTCTTAAGTGTTTTTAATCCATTTGATGGGTGTTTTTTTAGGGTGGTGTTGGTGACGAGGTGACCATGACTGCCTACACTGTTGCATCGCTGCTTGAACTAGGTGTCCCCACCACGGTAAAACCGATCCAGTAGTTGTATGAGCTCCTTACAGATGGCCTTCCTTTTCTGGCTGTTGTCTGATATCAGTTTTGCTTTCAGGATCCTGTCATAACCAATGCTTTGTCATGCTTGAGGCCTGTCATTGGGAACCTGGGAAACACTTATGCCACAGCTCTGCTGACCTACACCTTCAGTCTGGCTGGAGAGACCACCACTCGATCACAGCTTCTAACAACCTTGAACAACCTTGCTATTTCTGAAGGTGAGATTTACCAGCCTCTTGTTTTAAGTTCATCAAGTTCTTTTGTCATCAACTTTCTCCCCTCCGTCTCATCCTAAGGCACTAAGGTCCATTGGTCTCAGACGACATCTGGTGATACTCTGGCGGTGGAGATCAGCTCTTATGTGCTGCTAGCGGTTCTCGCTGTTCAGCCTCTCACGACCACTGATCTGGGCTATGCTAACCGCATTGTCAACTGGCTCGTGACCCAGCAGAATCCCTATGGAGGCTTCTCCTCCACCCAGGTGCCTCTGACTACCAAACATGAGTGCAATCATTTATGAGGAGTTTTTAATCTGGTGCTTGTTTTTAGGACACTGTGGTGGCTCTTCATGCCCTGTCTGTGTACGCTGCTCAAGTGTTCAGCTTGGACGGCTCCAGCACTGTTACTGTACAGTCCTCAGTAGTAGGAGACTCTTATAGCTTCAAGGTGAATCGGGACAACAGGCTGCTGTATCAGGAGAAGCCGCTGAAGAACATTCCAGGCGAATATAGTGTTAAAGCGTCAGGATCCACTTGTGTGTCTGTGCAGGTCTGTATCTTCACTCCCTCAGCTTCTGTTGTGCACATCCAAATCTTACTGTGCTTTGTTTGCTCTGCACTCATACTATAGGTTGCATGTTTCTACAACATCCCAACACCCGTTAAAGCCGCCAAAACGCTGAGTGTTGAAGCGCAGGTGACTGGAGACTGCCAACCGCTTGGAGCCGATCTCATGTTGACCTTCACGGTGAAGTAAGAACACCTTTGGCTTAGCTTCCTTTTGTAAGAGTCTTAAACATGAGCTGGTTTCAGGACATAGTGTTCTTAATCCTGTTGACAAAACCTCTTTATTCCCCCATCAACTCATTCAGATACAGTTGTGTAAAACCAAGCACTAACATGGTTCTAGTGGACATTAAGCTCCTGTCGGGCTTCACCGCAGATACGTCACTGGTTTGTATTTAAGACAATTTAGAAAGTCCCAAGCTTTTTCAATTGTAATTGTGTAAATGATGGTCTCTTCCCCTCAGCTCGGTTCTTCACCCCAATCGTTTGCCCCGCTAGTGGAGCGGGTTGATGCTGAAGATGATCATGTCCTAGTGTATCTGAAAGAGGTGAGACTGTACACTGGGTATAATTCTCTAGCTGCCATGTTCTCATGTGCTGCTGTTCATCCTTTCTGTCTTGCAGGTTCCCAAAGGCGTCCCCATGAGTTACACTCTGCAGCTGAAACAGGTTCTTAAAGTGGAAAATCTCAAGCCAGCAGTCATAAGGGTTTATGACTACTATCAGCCAAGTATGCTTTCATCCTAATCATGCTTTGCCCTGAATTCACTGTTAAATGATCCAAGTCATTTTCTGTTCCTATTTCAGGTGACTTGTTTGAGACCACCTACACGTCCCCCTGTCCATGATTTGATTCAGTACTGGCTGTAGGACATGGACTTAAATAAAACTGCTTTTATACAACCAGTCTTATTGTTGCCTCTTGTTCCTTATCTTTTTTTTATTTTTATTTTTTTATATAAAGGCGCAAGTTGCAGTGTTAATGAGTTTCTATTTGTCCTCTGACTTCAAATCCTAAACATGGCTCACTCAGGCAGTTGAGATTCTTTAATGTGTTTTCTATTTTTTATTTATTTTTTTTGAGGTGTTTTGTTTGCCGGTGACCCTTCATTAATTAACTGGCAAATTTAAAAAACTTTACTTTGCCAACCATGGTAATAAGCTGTGTAAATTTAGGGCTTTTCACACTGCACTTGACCCTGGGTTATCGTCATTCACTTGACGAACCAGCTTTTAACCCTGGGTAAATGAGCATTTTAGTTTTTGTAATTTTAAAGAGGGTTAGCACTGCTTTTTACCTGGGGTTATGAAACCCTGCTCTGGAACAGGATTGGTTCTGCTTGTGCAATGTTATTGTTAACGCCAAATTACGGTGCCAAACTTGTACAGTGTGAAATTATGTGGTGTTATAATGTTACAACTAGATGCTTAGCAACTGACAACTACTAGTGAGCTTTCAATTCACACACTTTAGGCAGTCAAGGAAACATTGCTTGGTGTATGCCTACATAAACAGTCGTTTCTGCATATGATAGGAAAAATGTCAAACAGCAATGGAAAACAGGACAATTGGAGTGAAGAGACTGTCATTCTTACCTTCAAAAAGTTCACTCAGAAAACTTGACATAGTCAGCAATGTGTAATGCTAGAGCCTTTATGTAAACGGGTCACATGCTATGTTTGTCCAACATTGACACTGCAAAAAAAGGACTTTAGCCCAGTGTTTGTGTGCAGTGTGAAACGTCAGTTTATGAATAACCAGAAATGAAATGCCCCTTTCCCCTGATTGGTCAACATCAAACAGTGCTGACATCAGTTGTTCCTCAGTTATGCACAACAGAATAGTCATAAGGCCCACTGCTACAGTTTACGGATTATTAAAGCATTTAATCTCTTTAATGCAGTCATTTGACCATTAAAACAGACACGTTGATCTGCTTTATCAATGCAGAAATGTTTACTGAAAATACCTGCAATTGCTGAAAAAAGACTTAAAAGTCAAGGGTTGTTTGATGGTGACCTCAAACAAAACATTTTCAACTAAACCTCTGTTAATTCTCAATAAGAACTTCTGTAGACGTCTGACAGAAATAGTCAATCTGGTTAATAAGTGAAGTTTGTGGAGTTGTTTAATCCTCTTCTGCTGAGATCTTCACAGATTTAATGTCTTTTCTCTTCAGTTGATTTCATCTAAGGCTGTGGCTGAAGTCAGTTGTAGTTTGTGTTCTCATTTCTCTTTCTTTCAGTGCTTGTTCACAACAGGTGTTTGAATGATTGAATGTTTCAGGACCACCATACTAACCTTTAAATAGCATTCTAGTAACATAAAGGAAACTGAACATTTTATGTTCTTGGAATGTTACAAATTGTTAACCAAAATTAAGTTCTAAGAACGCTTGAGGAGCATACAAATGCGTTCCTCTAACGTCAATAAAAGTGGAATTCATACCCAGCTTTTGTGAACAGTGGGCCGCTGAGGCAGACTAAAAATGGAATTTCAATTTTATTTTTTGTCATCCTAAAAACAAAGTGGTGTGTAATAGCATGGTAAAATAATAGCTGTGGTCTCAACATACACATTCTCACGTTGATCACAAAACTGTGTGAACTGAATCCATCGCTTTCCAAATCCATAATGCGAATGTTCTCCAGCATGATTTGAGATGATCCAAAGCGCATCTTGAGCAATAAAAGAAAATCTGACTGTATGTACAGAGTCACATGATCAATAATATTTACATGCATGGAAAAAGTAGAAACATTTTTATTCTTTAAAAAATTCAAGGTTTAATGTAGATTTTCAATTTGATTTGACTTTTTTAACTAGTGCAGCCAAACAAGAGCTGCCGCAAACAAATCGGTCACACAAAACATGTGCTGGAAGATGTGTCTTAATGACCAAAGCAATAGTTTCACCTCACATATGGATCACAGATTTAATCAGATTGAACCCCTCTGATAAAACGTTCAGATGAGTTTGTACAGTAGTTATGCTTTAGCTTTTGACATCGTAAATGCCCCATTCATCCATTTCTAAGATAGGCCTATTAAATTGTGCAGGAATGAAAGAGACATCTTTGATTGTCATAGAATTCCAACTTTGCCGTAAATTCGTGGAAATCTATTCTGATGGGATAACTTGTCTTTCCTGCAGAGTTTTAAAAAACTAACATGCATATAGAGCTTGTGTTTCAGAATTGGCAACCCTGTGATCAATTACAGAGGCTCCGCCCTAAAGATGTCCAGATTGCCTATGAGTGCTAAATCAAGCTGGTCTGATTTATTAAGAGTGTTTAAATAACGCTGGCATCAGTGCAGCTGATTTAGAGTTAAGCTGTAGAGCAGTGTGGATCATAACAGGAGTGCTGCAGGGTTTCTGTCTAGTCTTGGATGATTGCTGTTCATGGCTGTGAGAGAGAGAGAGATTTGTGTTTGGAAAGGGCTCTTTTAGCCCTTTTCCTCTTTGCTGTTGATGGACAGAAAAGGCCGTGAGTACCATGGGCTTTGAAGAGAACAGAAATGTTTATGCTGATATTGTTTTAAAGATGACAAAATGAATCCCCAATGCAAACAAGTTCATTGATCATGTTGTACTTTGTGGCCGTCTAGTGGTTAAATGATGTATGGTGTTCACTGAGTGTTCTTTGAAGGGTTAGTTCACCCAAAAATGAAAATTGTCAGTAATTACTCACCCTCATGTTGTTCCAACCCCGTAAGACCTTCGCTCATCTTCGGAACACAAATTAAGATATTTTTGATTAAATCTGAGAGCTGTCTCACTCCTCCATAGGCTTCTAAGGGTCTGAAACTTGCTGGCCCAGAAAAGTTATTAAAGAGATCGTTAATATAGTCCAAGTGACTCCAGTGGCTCAATCTTAAGTTTATAAAGTGATGAGAATACTTTTTGTGTGCTAAAACAAACAAAAATAACGACTTTATTCCACTTTTCATTTCCTTCTCTCTGGGCGTTGAGTCTTTTCGCGTAGTGCGTCTGTTGCACGTCACCACGTAGGCTCACTATTGGCCGACGCTGGTCGTGTGTGATCCCCCTTTTCAAAAGTTAACAAACACATTCTGGGGAAACCATAGGTTTATGTGAAATTTCAGCTCAAAATACCCCACTGATCATCTATTTTAGCTTGTCAAATTTGCCCCTTTTTGGGCAAAAATGTGCCTTTTTGTGTGTCCCTTTAAATGCAAATGAGCTTTCTATTCCCAAGAGGCCGATCCTTTACACGAGCTTCGGATACTCCGGCAATAACAAAACGTGCGACTCCCTACTGTTTTGATTGATTCCCTTCCATCGCAGCGATCATTTGTTATTAAATTAGGGGCCGCTAAGATGACACCATTCTCTCTACACAGACTTTAAATGTGAACCTGTGAGAAACGCTGATGGCGTTCACATGCGCATTAAGAATTGGTTCTATAGTTATGTGCGTTTGAATATATGTGCGCAGGTTTGGAATTCCCTACAAACCAAGCCTAAACAAAGTACTGGTCTTTCCTTATAAATTTTGATACAGAATTTTATTTTATTTTGTCACTTCGGGGTTGGTACGCGAAACAAATTTTCCCAACAACGCTTTATCTGTAGAGTGGTAAGGGGATCCTCCATAGGGAGAGACTAGTTGGCACTTCAGCACTGCGTTGACTTCGGGTCCAGGTGAAGGTCATTTGTCAGATCTGGATACGACCTGGATCCGGCAGGCTGTGGGAAAACCTTGGGATAAACAAAGACACTAAAATTAGCGTAGATGCCATTCTTCTTATGATGTAACGAGTACATCAGGATTTATAGGAAGTGTTACCGGTTCCAGCTGATGTAATCTATGCAGCCTAACGTTGAATTCTAGAAGTCTATAATGTATTATGTGAATGCTAGGTCAAAGAGATGTCTTTAATCTGGCTTTGAACTGACAGAGTGTGTCTGCTTTCTGGACAATGGTAGGAAGGCTGTTCCAGAGTTTTGGTGCTAAATAGGAGAAGGATCTACCGCCAACGGTCGATTTTGATATTCTAGGTATTATCAACTGGCCGGAATATTGAGATTGCAATAGACGTAGGACTATTGAAGGACTATAATGTGTTAAGAGCTCGCTCAAGTACTGCGGAGCTAAACCATTTAGTGCTTTGCATAAATTTTAAAATATTGCTGATTACTTACAATGTTTAATAGGGAGCCAGTGCAGTGTTGAAAGGTTTACAAAAAAAAAGTTACTGGGTCACTTTTCACGTTTTCTGGGTTGGTAGATTCATATAGCACTTAAACATGGGAGAAAAAGTCAGATTTTTATGATATGTCCCCTACTCCCCTTTAAATTCCGAGCTTCAACATACAACCTAGAGCTGCACGGTTAATCGCTGAGAGATAGTGATCTTGATTCAGACATCCACACAGCCTTATTCCTAAATGACAAAGATTTGACTATTAATTAAACTTTAGAAAATCAAACGGAACATTCAAATCTGCGTTGGAGCTGCTGAGCCAGAGCGAGCAGTTGTCATATACTGTAGGTTTGCAATTGTTGCTTCAAATGATTGTTTTGATTTCATCACCACCTAGTGGTGTACATGTTAAAATGTCACAAATTATTATTTTTTTTATCCAGAATCATGCAGCTCTAATAGTGAATGTGAGCCTTTAATGCCGTTTTTGCAGTGAATTTCCGAGTTGTCACCATGGATAGCAAGTTTTTGCCTCTTGATCAGATGGTAAGGCCTGACCATGAACAAACTGCATATTTATTGTAAGGTTTTGCAATTTGATTTTTCTATAATGATTGCTGCATCAGTGTGTTCTTTTTTAAATGCTTACCATTCCTGTCTCTGTGTCTTGCAGTACAGTCTGGTGGTGGTGGAGGTGAGAATTCTCTGGTGCAATGGAGCCAATGCTTTTTTTTTTTTTTTTACTTGCTTTGTTTGCAGTATTTCTCTGAGCTGTTCATTGTTTTAATAGGACTATAATAATAACCGAATTGGTCAGTGGACGAACATTTCCTAAACGGGATGGATATTGCAGCTTTCTCACGAGCTAAACCCAGAGGCTCAGATAGGGATGTACACACTAAAGGCTTTTATTGGTGACCAAATGATCTCCCATGTTTTTGAGGTGAAAAAATATGGTAAGCTGTTATGAACATTGTGTATATAATGTGCAACAGTTCAGTGACAGATCTTAGGTTTTACAACACTTTTATATCTGGTTTAGTTTTGCCCAAGTTTGACGTGACCATTAACGCACCACAGACGTACAGCGTTGCAAATGTTGGACTGAAAGTTGAGGCTTGTGCTAAGTGAGTGACATTTAGTTTCTTGTCTTGTGGTTGGTCAGTTCTTGATCTTGTTCCTTGTGACATTTTCCAGATACACATGGCCAACCTGTCCCTGGTCGAGCCTTGGTGGAAGTGTGCCGTAATCCATTTCCATACGTTGTGGTTCCTGATGTGACCCGTCGTTGCCTGACTAAAACTGCAAAGGTGTGACTCCTGCCTTACAGTGGAGGGTTTTTCTTCTGCTTGTGCTTGACTTAAATGTGACTTTGTTTTGCTACCAGATGAATGCCACAGGCTGTGCCTCCCTCACCGTCGATACATCAGTGTTTTTTAACACCAAATTTGAAAATAATACGCAAGACACTTTTCTTGTGAATGTCACTGAGGTGGGAACAGGTGAGCTATTGACTGATCTGAACCATTGGCATGTGTACGGTGGAAGTTGACTTGTTTATTCAGTGTGTTTGTATTTTCCCCCAGATGTATTGATGTCAAAATCTGCAACAGTGTCCATTACGTTTGAAGTCGGCAAGGTCACGTTTGTGGACCTCCCGGATTATTTTGAACCTGGATCAACGATTAAAGGAAAGGCAAGTAAAAGTTCACCCCTTGTCACAGAAGCCTTCACATTTGTTCCCTTTTCTAACCTTGATTCCTAACAGATATCCATGTCTCGTTTTGATGGGACTCCAGTCGCAAACAAAGCAGTTTATCTCCTGGATAACAGCTGGCCCAACAAACTGCTGCAGAGTCTGACCACAAACCAGAAAGGACTGGCCACATTCTCCCTCTTCACTGCTAGTCTTCCTAAAGCCACCCTGAATCTGGTGGTACGATTTGCTCTTTGTGCTTTGTGAAATGGATTTCTCACAATTGCTAGAAACCCATTCCATTCGTTGTTCCCCAGGCAAGTGCGACTCCCGCGGTTGTCAGTGGTTACAAATCACCATACTTCACTGCAGATACAAGGGTTGTTTAGCTTCTCCAACCTGATGCTTCCAGTAACCCATCTAGTGAACTGACTATAGTAAAGCTTGAGCAGCCACTCAAATTTGATGCTGCGTTTCCAGTGACAGTGAAGTATTCTTTTGTTGGAGAGGCTGGTGTCTACAGTGTTGGCATAATCTATATGGTGAGTGGACATAAGGTTTTTATTTTTATTTTTTTATAAACATTGCTCTCACCTGATTATGCACCTTTTTGTTTTTGTCAGGTCTTGTCCAGAGGATTGATCGTCCTCCATGGATTTCAGACAGTCAAAGTGAGGGCTTCTAATATCGTCACGGCTCTGTCGTTCCAGCTGTCTGTCAGTGTCGATAGGGCTCCAGTAGTGCAGATTCTGGTCTACTGCGTTCTGCCCAGTGAGAATGTTGTTGGTAGTGCATTGTTTGAGACAAACTCTTTTCCAAAACCAGGTATGATGTGCGCTGGCATCTTTTGCCTTCAAGTGGGGTATGATGATGTGTCCTACAGCATGTTGGTCCTTGTTCCAGGTGTCTCTACAGTTCTCTCCTGCTACGGCCGTTCCTGCTGAGGGAAATGTTCTGACTGTCTCTGCTGAAGCAGGATCTCTGTGTGGCATCAGTGCTGTAGATCAGAGCATCTGGATCTTGGAGCCAGGCAGACGTCTGAGTGCTAAAATGGTATCCATGTCCAGTTGATTTAAATTGTTGTTGGTCTTGATTGACAGTAAGGTTTGGCTTTAGAATGAGTAATGCTAATGGATCAATTGGACAAACTTAACACCTATAAACTGTGACCACAACATACATACTAACACTGTTTTATGGTCGCAGGTGTTTGACTTGCTCCCTGTGCGATCGCTGTCAGGTTACCCAAACAATGTTGAGAATGAACCACAGTGTCTAGGTTTTCGACCCGGTCTAGCTTTTCAGATAGATTCTGCCTACACTGCTCCTACAAATCAAGCCTACACAACCTTCAAGGTAGAAAACCATAAATTATCATGTAGTCAATGAATAGCATGCAGTCATTGACTTTAAATTGTTGTGACTTGTTGACAGCCTGGGAATGAAGATCGCAACAAATCTTGCTGTACGAGCCCCGCCGTGCCCGCTGTATCGCAGATTTCCAGAAAGTAGGTCTATGCAGATGGGTAGTTCTTTCCATAAACCATTCTGCATGACATGGTGAACTTGCCTTGTTGTAGGAGGTTATTCCGCTTGCTTTGTGGATGGACAAACTGTTTGTTAAAATTTCCATAATTGCAACGAGGGGCAGTTATGAACAATGCTTATTTTGCAGACACTACTACTGTTCAGAGTAAATGGGTAAAATAACTTGTCTTTCAGTGATGGATTTGAATGGTCCTCCTGTAGCCATGGCTGAAATGGCTCCTGCTGAAATTGCTCTTCCAGAAGCAGAAAAGCCTGGACCCGACACTCCGTCTTCAGAAGTGACTGTCAGGACTTACTTTCCAGAAACATGGCTCTGGCAGCTTGCTCAAGTGGGGTTAGTGAATTCCTTCTAAAGCTACTTAACCACCGTTTTTACTTCTGTTCCTCTTATCTTTCTCTTCTGCTGTCTTTCAGAGACACTGGATCCACACAAGTTCCTCTCACTGTTCCTGACACCATCACCACATGGGAGACTGAGGCGTTCTGTCTGTCCTCAAAGGTTTCGGTCTGGCTCCTCCTGCTCAGCTGACGGTCTTCCAGCCCTTCTTCCTGGAGCTCTCCCTGCCGTACTCCGTCCGTGGGGAATCTTTTGAGCTTAAGGCCACGGTCTTCAGCTATCTGTCCAAGTGCATCATGGTCTGCGATGGTTTATTTTTATATTTCTATAGAGATAGATGGGTATAGAAGGTCATGTGTCTTTGCTCCATGTGCTCGGTTTCATTGGCAGGTTAAAGTAACTCCAGCTTCATCCACGGCCTTCACTCTTAAACCATATACTGATCCATATTCATCCTGTCTTTGTGCCAATGGGAGAAAGACCTTCAAATGGGTTCTCTCAGCTTCTGTTCTAGGTCAGTTTTGGACTGCCTCTCTAAATTAGACAGGAAGTGAGCAACACCTAATATACACTTGTCACTGCAGGAACTGTCAATGTGACTGTCAGTGCTTCAGCTGAAGCTCCCGGTCTCGATGTGGCACTGAAGTCGTGACTGTGCCGACGAGAGGACGCATTGATGTAGTCACTCGAAGTCTTGTCCTGGTGAGTGTTAACCAGCCTACTGGAGTTTGATCATGGAGATCATGCTGCTACTGATGTGGTGTTTTATTGCTTTTATAGCCTGAAGGAGTTGAAAGGACAAACACCCAGAGTTGGTTACTGTGTCCAAAGGGTTTGTTAGCACTCAATGATTCCCCAATCCATTCTCCCTGTACAGCTAAATTTTAGTTTAGAGCTTAATTCTGATCCGTTCTTTTCGGTCTGCAGGAAACGTTCTTTCTGAAGACGTGACTCTGACATTTCCAAAAAATGTGGTTCAGGGATCAGCCAGATGCTCTCTTTCAGTCCTTGGTAAAACATTTCATCGAGTAGAAACTGACATGTGTAGGTTGGTAGAATAACGGTTTCTGATGTAGGTTTAATGCTTGACATCTTGTAGGGGACATAATGGGTCGTGCGCTGAATAATCTGGATAGGTTATTACAGATGCCGCATGGCTGTGGAGAACAGAATATGATTGTTCTTGCTCCCAATATTTACATCCTGCTGTACCTGGAAGTCACGGAGCAACTCACCGCAGCCATCCGAGAGACCGCCACAGGATACCTTCAGAAAGGTATGGATGACCAAATCCACTTTACCTTTGTAGGAGACCAAATTCCAAAGAGGTTTAGTCCTTCTCTTCAGACACTCCCTGACCAATTTACATGTTGCTTTTGCCCCAATCAGGATACCAAAGACAACTGAACTACAGACATAATGATGGTTCATACAGTACATTTGGTTATGATGAATCAAATACATGGTGAGTTTTGCTCTGTTCTACTATTGTGTATAATCTGTCGTGGCACCAGCAGTTTGTAAGTTTAGTTTGTCAACCTTTTTCACGACCAGGTTGACCGCTTTTGTCATGAGGTCTTTTGGTCTAGTGAGGCAATTTGTCTTCATTGATCCACATATCCTGCAGAGTGCAAAGGATTGGTTGATCAGCAAGCAGGGTTCAGACGGCTGTTTCGTTCAGCAGGGAACTCTGCACCACATCGACATGAAGGTGCAATACATGTTTCTTAAACTATGCCTTAACCAATTGTCTTGAGGCCGTTCTTCTAAATCAAATGTGGTGGTGTTTTAGGGTGGTGTTGGTGACGAGGTGACCATGACTGCCTACATTGTTGCGTCACTGCTCGAACTCGGCGTCCCCACAACGGTAAACTTATCTCCAGTAGTTCTGTGAGCTCCTTGCAGATGATTTTTCTGATATTTGTTTTGATTTCAGGATCCCGTCATTACCAATGCTCTGTCATGCTTGAGGCCTGTCGTTGGGAACCTGGGAAACACTTATGCCACGGCTCTGCTGGCCTACACCTTCAGTCTTGCTGGAGAGACCACCACTCGATCACAGCTTTTAGCTTGCTTGAAAAACCATGGCATTTCTGATGGTGAGATTTACCAACCTCTTGATTTGTTCATAAGGTTCTTTGTCCTCAATTTTCTCCTCTCCATCTCATCCTAAGGCACTAAGGTCCATTGGTCTCAGACGACATCTGGTGATACTCTGGCGGTGGAGATCAGCTCTTATGTGCTGCTCGCAGTTCTCTGTTCAGCCTCTCACGACGGCTAATCTGAGTTATGCTAACCGCATTGTCAACTGGCTTGTGACCCAGCAGAATCCCTATGGAGGGTTTTCCTCCACCCAGGTGCCTCTGACTACCAAACATGAGTGCAATCATTTATGAGGAGTTTTTAATCTGGTGCTTGTTTTTAGGACACTGTGGTGGCTCTTCATGCCCTGTCTGTGTACGCTGCTCAAGTGTTCAGCTTGGACGGCTCCAGCACTGTTACCGTACAGTCCTCAGTAGTAGGAGGAGACTCTTATAGCTTCAAAGTGAATCGGGACAACAGGCTGCTGTATCAGGAGAAGCCGCTGAAGAACATTCCCAGCAAATATAGTGTTAAAGCATCAGGATCCACTTGTGTGTCTGTGCAGGTCTGTATCTTCACTCCCTCAGCTTCTGTTGTGCACATCCAAATCTTACTGTGCTTAGTTTGCTCTGCACTCATACTATAGGTTGCGTGTTTCTACAACATCCCAACACCCGTTAAAGCCGCCAAAACGCTGAGTGTTGAAGCGCAGGTGACTGGAGACTGCCAACCGCTTGGAGCCGATCTCATGTTGAACTTCACGGTGAAGTAAGAACAGCTTTGAATTTGTGTCCTAAAACATTTAAAAAAAAAAAATTTACGTCTTCCAAAAGGAAGCTGTTCTTGATCCTTTTGAATAAACCTCTTTATTCCCCAATCACCCACATTCAGATACGATGGTGTGAAAGCAAGCACTAACATGGTTCTAGTGAACATTAAGCTCCTGTCGGGCTTCACAGCAGATACGTCACTGGTTCGTAGGTTTAAGATTTAGAAAGTCCCAAAATGCTTGAAGCTCCTTCACATGTACTTGTCTGTAAACAATTGTCTTTTCCTCAGCTCGGTTCTTCACCCCAATCATTCTCCCCACTAGTGGAGAGGGTTGATGCTGAAGATGATCATGATCATAAGGGTTTATGACTACTATCAGCCAAGTATGCTTTTATCCTAATCATGCTCCAGCACATCCAGTTAAACCTGATCCAGCTCATTTTCTCTTCCTATTTCAGGTGATTCATTTGAGACCACCTACACGTCCCCCTGTCCATGATTTGATTCAGTACTGGCTGTAGGAGACATGACTTAAATAAAACTGCTTTTACACAATCAGTCCTTTTGTTGCCTGTTTTGTCATCTGACATTAGTTTGAAGCAGGAAGTTGCAGTGTTCATGAGTTTCTATTTGTCCTTTGACTTCAAATCCTTGTTAGATGACTGAAATGTTGTTCACTCAGGCAGTGGCAGTTAACTTGTTTGAGCTTGAACTTGACATTTTCTAGAAAGACTAACCTGTGTAAGAGGAATGTTAAAATCATAGTTAAGGTTTTTTGCATTTAAAACTGATGTATTTTGCTTGCAAGCTTCCATTCATCAAGGACAGCCTACGGATTAAAAATACTTTTACAACCATGGCAATTAGCTTTTATGTATGAAGGCATTCAGTTAGACTAATATCCAGTGTAGCCAGTCTTACTATAACAAACCCAAATGCAATAAACATTCAATACTGTAATGTATAGAAGTCATTATTCAATGAGTCTCTCAGTGATGCAGTTTTAAATACATTTATATATTCATATAAAAGAATATAACAGTGGTGGATATGTGCAGCCCTTAACATGACAGTAGCCTAATAACCCTACTCGAAGGATGAATCTATATTTAAGTTGTACAGAGACTAGGATGTTATTTTACAGTTACTTTATTATCTGTACCTGAAAATTGGGGTTGGGGGTTCACTGTTAGACACTTGCATTTGAAAAAATGTCTATTAATAAACTAAACGTTTACATCAAACTCCTATAATGACATAATTCCTAAGTAATATAATTTAAACCTCTAATATTCAATAAGTAAATTAAAAGGGAGGGAGGGTTATATAAAAAGGTCATTTTCATGGTGTCCGCATTTGTGGACAGTTAATTTAACTCCATTTAGGGTTAATTTATCATGGTAATTTTCTCCAAACCACTTGAGGGCAGTGTCAGTAGATGGACAGCAATATTGTAACGGTGGCTGCTGTCTTGCATACCAAATATTAATTGCTTGATGACAGCAATCCAAGATGCCTGACAGCGATAGCCATGTTCCAAATTCCCCAGGCATATCTGTGAAAAACTTTTATACAAGGTCAATTGAGGTGAAAAATAATATTAGTATGTACAGTATGATAAATATGTAAGTATTTTATCAACTAAAATTGAGTAAATGTAGTTTTTATACACCAAAAACCTAACTGTCCACGTATGTAGACGTCATGCAACACTGGATTCAAATTGCATAAAGTCTGATTTCTGTTTCCTGCTAGTATATCTGTTCTATTTTTGCAAAGATGATATGGATTGTCTTATATTGTGATAAAACAGACATTTAACAAATATATCAACATAACCATTCAAAATGACATATTACGGCATTAAATGGCAGACAATAAGAATATAAGTTGTTACAATCAGCAGTGAATTTTTCCATGAATTGCCTATATTGCTACTATGTGTCCGCATATATGAAACTACCATTATAGTTCCTAGAATATGTGTTTTATTGTTATTATATTGTGGACAGTTAAATCATTTTTAAATTAAATTTATATTTAAGAAATGATAATGGATTTCAATTTTAGCATCATAGTAATAAAAATAATCTTGATCTAGATGATCTAAAATCTAGATAATGTTTTCCATAATTCATGCATGAAAGGGTTAATAATAATATGTATTCCTTATAGAATAATATTAGTTCTACAGGTGGCCATATCTTTGAAAAATGTTTACTTTTGCTCAATTTCATGTTATTCTCTAGTGTACTTTAGAAACTAAATCTAACCAATAATTTAAAACTGTGGATTTTTGGTCTGCTTTTTTTATTGCCTTAAAAGCTGTAATTCTCACTATTCTAAATAAGTACAACTCTTTATTAAAGTAACATAGGTCCTATACCTAAAACTATCATTTGTCCCTTTATAAAAATTTCTTCCCTCAATTACTTATGTCTAAAATTTTAAAAGTATAAAATGTGAGTATAATGAGTATAAGTTACCTGCAACTTATCCAAAACCCTAATGATAAATGATTATACTTAGAAGATATTTCTGGTGTTATAAAATATTGCATATTAATTTTCCAAGCAAAATGTACATTTTAGTCAGAATTATTGTGCTCCTATTTGGCGCGCATGCATGCAGTAGTGCTCGTTCAATGTGAAGTTTAGCAGCAAAATGCAAGTGTTTGCACGAATTTCTAACATTTACGGATGGAGAATATACCTGTGAAATGTAGGTTTTGCACTGAGGAAAACACCATGTCTCAAATGCATAAAAGAGGACAAAATATATGCTGTTTGCTGTGGTGTATCGATTTGATCTATGATCGACTTCCAGGGCTTAATTAATTGTTCACTTTAAAAAGAAAATTATGTCATTATTTACTCACCCTCAAGTTGTTTCAAACCTGTATGAATTTCTCTCTTCTGCTGAACACAAAGGAAGATCAGAAAAGTTAGCGATTAATTTAACGCAAAACAAAATATAACATGCTTTCATGTCTGAAAACATTATTTTTGTCTTACATTTCACAATAAACTCAGACAGAAAAGCTCTGAGTTTATTATGAGTTTAAGTTTAAGCTGAGTTTAACCCTGACTAATTTTCCATTCGTTTATTTTCGTGAATTGGAATGTGTGCAAAGGATTGTGGGTGATTTAAGGCAGCGAAGGATACATCCGATGCAACCTTGAAAACAGGCAGAATGAAGGACATGAACCGAAGGCTGCCTTCCAAGGATCCTTCAAATTGAGATGGCCTTCAGCGTCGCTTGATGACGTGGCAGCCGAGATATGCAGCCTTCTGTTTGAGAAACGACCTAACAGCTACTATTGACCACAAGCCATTGCGCTTTAGTGGAGGATCCCGTTCAGAACTACAAACTATTTTAATAAAAACGTAAAGTCCCTGTAAAGTCAAAATTAAGCATGTGTTCTGAGTTTGTCACATCACAGAAAAATGTGTTATTAGCCACCCAGCCAAATTTGATTGATAAAAAAAGCCACCAAGTAAATAAAAATATCCCAAAAAAAATTAGCAGTATTCTCTGCTCTCAAACACTGGGGGCGTGGTTTCAGCGCAGGAAAACCCCTTTTACAGCAGTTACATACGTACAAAGACATAACATGTTTCCTTTTCTAAGATAATCAGCACATCCAGGCAATAGCTCAAGAATATTTTTCATATTCATACACAGTGTACATTTATGGTTGACAGATATATTTACCATAATATTCCACTCGCACAATAATTTCCGCACAGTGTTCATTTGACTCAGCAATTTCGTTAGACGTTTATCATCCGCAGTCATGTCGGTATTTGTTGTATGATTATCATCGATAATCTTGTACAGCAGGCTTGATATTTCACATTTAACACGTGATTTAAAGAAATGCTTAGCAAGCCAGGCGGTGCAGCAGTAGTTTCCCATTTCCACACTTGGAAAGACTCAGGGTCTTCAGCAGCGATGCGCTTCCAGCTGTCAACAGCATCATCATAAACGATATGCTCGCAGCTTTCATCCACAAGTTTCTGTCTGATACATCCACGATGTAGATCTCATCTCTAAGCTCAAACAAAATCGCCTCAACAGCTCCAAGGATTCTTTGCAGATGCGGTGTGGCGCCAAACTGATTCAATGCCTGAGCTAAAATGATTTTCAGCTCAGGCTTGAGGAGTTTCAGGCTGATCTCGTCAAAACATCCATAAAAATAATATGCAGAGGGTTCGAATAGACATAAATGCCGTGTCTGGGAGGGATGGTCTACAGCATGTCCATCGCAATCCTGCTCAATCCATTTATCGATCAGATATTCCAGGATAATTATATGACGACTGCTTTAATAATTCTATGTCCAGCATCACCGACACAACCATCCACATAGTCACCGGACGTGTCAGTGACCTCAGTGGCTGCTGCAGCTGTAATGGGTCCACCAGATCCGGAGCTCGTGAGGAAACCTAGGTTGTGATAACCCAGCCCTGTACAAAATGTATTCAGCCAGTCGATGCTTTTTTGCAGGCATTCATGCGTAGCAGTTGATGATCCTGTTGTTGTTGTGTATGCGTCAACAGGTCCAAGAGGAGAGAATGGTGAGAGAACAGTTTCTTGAGACATGATGCGTGAATGGAGTGGGATTGTCAGGGGCAGGTATTTAATGGTTGTAGAATGTAGGCGGAGCTACATGAATGCCACGCCTACTAGATACACACCATTCAGGGTGGAATAATTTCACTTTGACGTTGTTGTACCTTTCATATGCATCAGACCCTTTGAAAAAGCAAAAATGTCTTCCAACAAAGGTAAATCCTTCCATTGAAACATGAATTTTAAATCATAGTATTTTAGATGGCCAGCCTCAGAAATAGGCCATGCGCGTTCAGGTGCATCCTTTCCAAAATCCCTGCAAAGGATGTAAATGTTATGTAAATGGGTATTTGTTAACGTGGTCCGCAAGCAGTCTGCATCTTGTCCCCATTGTTAATCCAGACCACTCTGCTATGAAAAGTGGATCATCTTCCCCGTCTTTAAGTCTCTCCAAATTCTGGTATAAAACAGAACCCAATCCCTTTATGTGAACACTAGATCAGGGTCCTCTGTTGTATTCAATGTAAATCTCTCATCATTATTCATATTGATCAATCTGACTTCACAATTGTTTTGTCAAAATCGTACGTGCACAAACGGCATATTTCACACTCTCAGGTTGCTCGTGGAGAAACCTGGATAAAGACGGTCCGTGTTTTTTTTCTCGGAGCTAAAGCCAGATCCTCCATAGCTTCATCAATGCTTCTCTCAGCAGTTTTGTGTGCTGCCGTAGCCATTGTAGCTGTATAGTTATCTGTTTTGCAAAAATCACAAGTATTTTACATTGTGTTTGAATCTGAATGGTTTGAATCCTTTTTAAACAACACTCCATCTGCCTCTGCATTCATTATGAGGGGTGTGTGCGTGTTTGGTGAGGTGTGTGTGGTCTGCGGCAGCATCACGTAGCCTTCAATTCTGTCACTTCTATAGCTTAAACTGAGGTGCGTGTGGACGCATTTCGTGGAGCTGCTCGAGGAGTTTGTTTACCTAAAACTCCCCTCATCAGCTGGTGTGGGGTATGTTAGGGGCGGGGCCAGTGTGGGACTCTGAGTGTACTTCCACGAAATCATTTCGCATTTTGTAGCTCAAAGTTTTTGGAGTTAAAACCATGAGCTGGATAACAGTTCTATCCTTCTTTCAACAACGGAAAAATGTAAAAATGTAATTGATGATACTGTCATTTTTTAACATAATGTTTTTTTAATACTACAATTGTGTTTGAACATTTATTTATATTTTTTAGAAAAATACGTTTAACCTTTTTTCATTGACTTTTTAACATTTTACAAATACCGTGTGAAGGTAAAAGACTTTCTCTTAACCCCACATGGAAATAACCTATATAAACATATATGTTTTAATATAGGTTTTGATATAGGTTTTGAATATATGTGACATATATAAAATTGGCCGTTTTCCTATATTATATGTACATATATGTGCATATATGTACATATATATATATATATGCACCTATATATATGTGCATATATGCACCTATATGTTCACCTATATGTGCACATATATATGCGTGCATATATGCACCTATATGTTCACCTATATGTTAACCTACTATGAAGTTATGTATAAAAATGCATTAAAAAGTACATAAATTTAAATACAAAGTTTGTATATTATTTAGTTTTAATTTTTGCATTTCAAATTTCACAACTTTAACCAATCTCTAATTAAGTACTTAATAATAGCAAATGTACAGTCAATTTCTGTTAAATTAACTAAACATATAATATAAGTACGGAATACCTGCACATTTACAGTATTACTCATTAAACAAACACTGCACATCAAGATACGTGAATGATAGGAAATACAAGCTTAGTATATCATTTAGAACATGTAAAAATATCCACATTAAAAGGCAATTGCTGTATGCCTTTATACTCTAATATAACTTATTTTACACATTTACAATTACATTTTATCCAAAGTGACTTAAAAATTAAGAGAACAATAGAAGCGACAAGTCCCAGTTAGTGTAGCACAGTACACATAGCATTTTTTTTTTAACAAAGATTTAGTATTATTGGGTCAAGTGTTTATTAAAAGATGGATCTTTAGAGGTTTCTTGAAAATGTGTTGAGTTGGGCAGGTCATCCCACCAGCAGAGAACAGTCCAGGGAAAGGTCAGTGAAAGTGATTTTGTGTCTCTTTGGGATGATGGCACCACAAGGCGCCGTACACTAGCAGAACACAAGCTTCTGGAGACACATAGATCTGAAGCAGTGAGTTTAGGTCTTGCTGCAGCATCTGGATCAGTTGCAAAGGTTTGACTGATGCTGGAAGAGCTGCCAGGAGAGCATTACAATAGTCCAGTCTGGATAGAACAAGAGCTTAGACAAGGAGTTGTGTGACTCCGATAGGAAGGGCCGGATCTTTCTGGTGTTGTATAAGGCAAATCAGCAGGATCACACAGCAAGGATGGTTTGGCTGAAACCATAAGCAGTTCTGTCTTGGCAAGGTTGAGTTGAAGGTGAAGGTCATTCATCCAGCAAGAATTTTCCATCAGGTAGGCTGAGATGCGAGCAGCAACCGTCAGATCCTCTGGCTGGAATGAAAAGTAGAGATATGTGTCATTAAGTGATAGGAAAACCCATGTTTCTAAATGACAGAACCTAGTTACAATACAAAAAAAAAAAAAAATAGATGGGTGAAATCTAACACACTCGTGGTCTTACTGTAGCAAAACCAAACCCTGTGCAGCTCCAGTGGCCTCACAAGGATCAAATGAATATTCATATTGGAAAATATAAAATAAAACAAATTACATTTTCTGCCACTTTTAGTGCAATCATGTGGAATCAGAAGACTCGGCCATAACAATATTTTAAATTACTTCTTCCCATACCTTGTTTGCCATGATCATTCTGCTTTCCACTTGACCTGAAATCACAAAAAAAAAAAAAAATTTACAACTCAGTATTACATTTACACAGGTCAGAATATGTTCCACTGGGACAATGCAAAACCTCAACTGACTTTATAAGCCTAATATATGCACATATGCATTCTATAGCTACCTGTTGGCGAGCATGGAGCCAGAATATGCTATTTATCATGTTGTGTTCATATTCTAGACTCATGTGCTTTCCTGTATCATCAACAAGTAACTTAACGTTACAGTATTTACTGAATTCGTTTACTTAACGGTCTCATAGCCACGTTAACCCTTACGAAAATTAACTATGGTTTAACCAAAAAAAAAAAAAAAAAAACCTTGGTAACGTTAGGTCTATTTGTAGTATAACTGCAGGTTATTAAAAATGGTAATACAAATCCACCAAAAACGTGGTTACTATTTTTTTAAGATAAGAGTTTTCAGCTTCCAGACAGTGTTTCAAAATGTCCCGCCATTTAAAAGATTGATTTAACGTTACTGACAGATACTATCGCGTATTAACAATGATTTTATACACAATTAAACGGACTTTGATATGTATAACAAGTCTACGAAAGCTCGTTTTAGGTCTTTTGAGGTGTGGGTTCAACAGATCTTTCTTAAAACAGATGGAAAATGTAAAGATGCATGCTACATTTTCAGTGTTTTGCCTCCAGCTCTCGCCAGTTAACTGAACATCATTTAACATGCTAAGATTATAGCTTGAAAACTGTAACGTAAACTTAACACAAATGTAAAATAAAATATCGTTCACATGTAGACTCTTACCTGCAGCCGGTTAGGCTATCGGTTGGCATGATGTCCACTGTGACGAACCAGGCTCACTGAAAAGGGCGTTTCCGAAGAATCCAAACCATTGATCTATTATCAGTGATCAAACGCTGACTGACAACAACAGGGATCCTGCTCACGGCTGCTCTCGACGAATACCATTGCTTTGAACCACTGTTAATCTCACAATCCACTTCACGAGAGTAGTAACGTTAGAATTCAAATCTCCCGCTTCGCTTGCCCTCGACACAGATCCAAAGTCGACTGACTGATCAACTAACCGTTGTGGGCGGGACTAAACGGCGGAAACGTAATGGCGGCGAATTTGATTCTGCGTCATCGCGCGCGCGCGCACACGCACGCGCGCACACACACACACACACACACACACACACACACACACACAAAGGCCTGAATGTGCAGCAACGGAGATTTGGAAAAATATTACTAAAATATACATGAAATTATGGGAGAATAAGACAATTAAATAATGATCAAAATGAGCATCTATTTGCAAGACAAGATTAAAGACTATAGACTATGCAATAAAAAAATAATTCAATACAGGCCTACTGTAGCCTATGTAGGGTAGGCTACTGTATGTACAAATACTATTATTTACCTTAAAAAAACTCACTTTAACCCACACATGCTTAATAATCTGTAAGGACAACATATTGAATATTTCTGCAGTTTCTGCCTTCTTTTCTTTGTTTTCTAATTTCACAGAAAAAAATCTATAAAATATTACTTTGTAAAAATACAGACAAGTTCCTTTTAAAAAACGTAAAATTGATGTAAAACCAAAATACAAGCAATTACCTGTAAATTTAATAGTGGACCTTAAATTACAGCAAATATCTGTAAAATAACAGGCATTCACTATAATGGCAAAACGGTAAAATCCTGTATAAAAACAATACAGACCATTACCTGTAAAATTACACTTTTTTTTTTTTACAGTGTAGGCAACATAAATAAAAGCCCAAAATGAGGAAATGTACATTATTTATTTACTTAACAACAATAAAATAGTACAAGAACAAAAATAAGACAAAAAACTGAACAGAAATAAATATATCTTTTCGATCTTCTCAGCTCTGTGAGCTTCGAATTGATAGATGTGCCTAGCATCATGAATGACAGTTGCCAAAGTGAGATATGAGCTACAAAATGACCATCCTGCCATGAGCTATATAGGAGGCATATCTTGTATGTAGCCTACATATAGGGCTTATATGTGGATATAAAGAAGCAATACAGGAGACCTATATGGCCTGTATATGCACATATATGCACCTCAGTTTTGCCTATATGTGGCATATATACGCATATATGCAGCATATATATGATCATATATGTGCATATATGCTGTATATATGCAGCATATATGCACATATATGCTGCATATAGGTTTCATATGTGCATATATCCACATATAGGTTCTTTCCATGTGGGACCCTTTGATGCACAACATGGGTCTAAAAAGACCCGACTGAGTTTTCATTTTCTATATCTTTGCAAGAAATTAATTTCATCATTCAGTATTCCAGGTATTCCTCAGTTAATTTGTTTTAGATCATTAAAAATCCTAATTAAAATTTTTCATTTCTTTCTTTTCGAATAAAAATCGTTTTTGTATCGCAACCCTTCTAATGCGCAACATGGGTCTAAAAAGACCCGTATTCATTTCCTATGTTATTTTAGTGATGGCTGAGTGTTTCTTTGCTGCATCTTTAAAATATATGTATTTTATCATTTGTTATTCCAGGTATTCATTAAATATCTTGTTTTTGATTTCCACAAATCATTATGTTTATGTTTCCTTTCTTACTTTATAAACAAACACAGTTTTTGTATTTCTACATTTTTTTTTACATACATGGGTCTAAAAAGACCCGTATTCATTTCCTATGTTATTTCAGTGATGGCTGAGTGTTTCTTTGCTGAATCTTTAAAAGATATGTTTTTTTTTTTTTCTTTGTTTTTTTTCTTTCTTATTCCAGGTATTCATTAAATATTTTGTTTTTGATTTCGACAAATAATTATGTTAATATTTCCTTTCTTACTTTATAAACAAACACAGTTTTTATTATTTCTACATCAATTTTACATACATGGGTCAAAAATGACCCATATAGAAACCTTTGATATTTGCACATTTTTGCAAGTAGGAACATTTACTGCAGAACACTATTCACCTGCCACACATTTCACAACTCAACACGGCTGCTTTTGTATATTTGATGCAAGAAAGTAAAAGTCCTGCCATATGTTTTTTTCCACCCATGACCTCAGACAGCTGATTTCACTAATTAGTTCTACCTACTGGCTGAAAAACTGCTAATTAGGTGGTGCAATTAGGCTAATTCAGGTGATTGGAACAAAATACTGAGGAGGTCTTTTACTTTCTGAACCTGGACTTTACACCTTTGGTGATTGCTATGTTAGAGAAAGTGGCAAATAAACATTTCAAGTGTTAAATGTGTTGTCTAAATGACTGCTAAAATGATTGACAAAATGTTGTCTTTATTCTTTTGTTTTATCATGCTTGATAAGTAAATTTGATAGAGTAACACAAAACCTAGAAAAAAATTAAATAATAATTTTTGGTAATTGAAAACAATAAATTTTTAATATTTATAAATCATGGAATTTATAGATCATGGAATATTAAATGCTTAAATAAATTGATCTCAAAAGATAAAAAAAAAAAAAAAGTCCAGCCATGCATGAAATAACATAGGAAATGAATACGGGTCTTTTTAGACCCATGTTGTGCATTAGAAGGGGTTTCCATAGCTTGCGCATCAAAGGGTTGACTTGTTTTAAAAAATTCTGTAAATGACTGTAAGGACCATCTATTGGCCCAACGATGGAATCCAACGGCCTGGCGAAGGTTTAAAGCGTGTATGTGTTTTCAGCGATCCAGTGAAGTTCACTTAATTTATTGGAACTTAGTTTTAGTATTAGCCTACTTTAGCTCTATGCGTAATCTGACTCCAATTTCAAATGATAATCAAATTTAGATCGTATTTCTGATTAGAAAATAATCATAAATATTGATTATGAATTAATTTAGATCTTTGATTATTCTGATTTAGCCTGACTACGTCAGACTTCCTACTTCCGCTAATTTCATTTCGCTCCTGTAGTCAGTCTGAGATAGCAGCGTATCTTTCAGTTTTCCACCGGCCTGAAAACAGCCGGGCCAATCAACGAACAGAGGGCGGGCTGAGAGCCGTGACGTGGACGCTGATTGTACCGTGGATGCGTAGATTTACTTCACATAATCTGCAAAAGTCGTTCACAGCCATGTTCACTCTGGTATTTCGCTCGATGGTTTAGTTTTTGCATCATACATGTGTTTACAGTGGAAGTTAGATGCGGCTGAGCATGCGCATAACACACGCCATAACCAAACGTTATGTGATTGGCTTACGGGTAACCAATGATTTTAAACTTCAGACAAGCGCCCCCCCCCCCCCCCCCCCCCCCCCCCGCGAGAGAGAAAACACTTCTCTATTATGCTATTCCAGACTCTGTCTACGAAACAAAGTGAAGTAGCAAGGTCTGGTATTACCAGGCTAATTCTGATTATCCCATACTTTCAATTATTCGTTCATTACGGACCTAGTGTCGCTTTGAGACGTCACGTAGCGACTGCGCGCTCACGATCACAAACTAGCCAGTCCTGAAATAGTCAGAGGGTGCAGTGCAAATATTTGACCCTATGCAGCCGCGCACTACAGACCCATAGGTGTAATGTTTTATAATATTTGCAGTGTACAACATGCTAAGTCAGGAATAGTCAGAAATCAGAAGGTCTTCCTAAGATGTGCCCCATGCTCCATTCATAGTGCCTTCAGTTTGATCTATCCTGGACAAAGATTTGCGGAAACACCAGACTACACATTAATCTACTAAAATGAATGATTTCTAAAACTTCAGAATAATTCAAGATGTAACATTTATTTGTCAGGTAAAAATGTATCATGCCAATTACAGAAGTAAATTATTTAAAGCCAATTCAGAAAATACGTGACATCATTTACTCAAAGATGACTCTAAAAGTAAGTAATGTTTTCCTGACCAAGACACAGTAATGTGTCAGGGCTTTCCAACCGGAAAGCACTGAAACATCACTGTGGGGGATGATCCTGGTAAAGAGTCCCAAAGGTTGCTCTGTTCCCTCACCTTAAATACCAGATCAGAACAGAAGGGGGTTATACAAATGTTGTTTAGAGTTGTTTGGGCCAATCCATGTACCCCAGGGGGGTAGCACCTGGTTTCAGGAGATATCGTAAACAGATATCAGCCAGAGAGGAGAAACAGGATTCTCCTAAGTTCTCAATCTTTTTCATTAAACCAATGACTGCAATGAAATTAAGACCATTTTACCAATCGCATGCACTGTGCCCTTTAAAATGACACCAAACATGAAAAGGAAAAACAAAATATTCACAAGATACACCATATGTGTTAAATAGACATTCTTAAAAAACTTTCAGTGACTTGAGGACTGAGAAGAGGAGGGAGAGGGGGATGCAGAGATAAGGAAGAAGGACAGTTTGGGCAGGACAGTGTCCTGTGCTCTCTCTTTGCTATCTTC
The DNA here is from genome assembly GCF_949319135.1 of Squalius cephalus. Taxonomy (NCBI): domain Eukaryota; kingdom Metazoa; phylum Chordata; class Actinopteri; order Cypriniformes; family Leuciscidae; genus Squalius; species Squalius cephalus. The sequence goes on from NC_137122.1 coordinate 20,206,187, forward strand.
TGTCCAGGGTGCATTTTACTGCTTTATCGCAGGGTGCGTTTTGTTTTAACAGGAAAATCAGTTCTTACATGACTGAATTTTAATTTTAATTTTAGTCTTTAATTGTTGTATGTGAAAAAGTTGTGTATTTTAATTTTATACATTGTTTTAAATGTGAAAGTACACATTTTCTTCAAATGTAAGTGAAAGTACAACTTTTCTTTAATAAAATAAAAACACTGATCTTATCTCTGTCATCCTTATACATTTCTTAAAAATGTAAAATACATTGTTTTGAATGTTTGTTTCACCATTTTCAAACATTTTTACAATGAACAAGCACACATACCACTAAACAGTCATAAATAGTTCTGGAACTGTGGGAACTAGTGGGGGATTTGATAAACAGTTGCACGGGTGCAGATGTCCAAACAGGTGTCCAGTCCGGAAGTGAGTGGGAGGGAGGGAGGCTGGGGGGAGCGTGGGAAGTTTTATGGGGGGCAATACAACTTTCATTTTTAATGGAATATGCCTACATTCTCTCTCTAATTACAATTAACTAAAGTGTCTACCATAGTGGAGTGAAAATGGCTGGTTTCAAATACCATGGACTAATCAACATGAGGCTGCGGCTTGAACATTATGCTTCAGTAGTGACTTGACTTGAGTACTGAAAACCCCTCATGGATACTATTGGTAATGGTGGCTATGTTCTCTCTAATTTTATCTAGCCTTTCTGTGTTACGCCTCTCTGACTCCACCAGAAGGTCCACCATCCTCCTCTTTATTTGGAGGTGTATCGAACAGTATTCACGTAGCACGGCGTTCGTGGCTCGACTAGTCGAGACTGTTTTCCAAGATGGCTCCTGCCTGTAAACGTGTAATGTACTGTCTTTTATAAAGTATCTTCTTATTAAACTGTCACTTATAAAGTTCTCAATGCTTCGGTTTGCATGTAGGGACCCTCATTATGCTACCGTGTTAGTGTGAGGCTATTTTGAGCCTTGTTAGTGGTATTAACTAGCGATTTACTTTTACTTACACTATGCCCCATATACTAGTGTTATGAGCTAATCTGTTTTTAGAGATAAAACTCTTTATATTCGATTATCATGAAAACGCATCCCAGGGAATGATCGACTCGGTAACCATGTGTTAATTACCCCTAGGTTCATTTTTCACCGCAATTGTCCTTTAAAACTCATGTAGTGTGAGCCAGGCATAAGAGCATGTGTGTTTCAGAGTTGGCAACCCTGTGATTAATTACCGGGGCTCCGCCCTAAAGACGTCCAGATTGCTTGTGAGTGCTAAATCAAGCTGTTCTGAATTATTAAGAGCGTTTAAATAACGCAGGCATCAGTGCAGCTGATTTAGAGTTAAGCTGTAGAGCAGTGTGGATCTTAACAGAAGTGCTGCAGGGTTTCTGAAAGAGACTCTTGATTTCTGTCTAGTCTTGGATGATTGCTCTTCATGGCTGTAAGGGAGGTTTGTGTTTGGAAAGGGCTCATTTTAGCCCTTTTCCTCCTTGCTGTTGATGGACAGAAAAGGCCGTAAGTTCATGGGCTTTGAAGTGAAAAGTGGCCTAATGTCTAATCTATGCTGAATGATGTAGTTGTAATGAAGCACCAAAGCATTAACTGTTTAAGTTAATTAATCATGCTGTACTTTTTTCCATCTAGTGGTCAAAGGATGAATGGGACCCATCAAACATTCATTAACGCTTGTTTTTTTTTCTTTTCTTTTTTTTTTTTTCTTATGAGTCACTGTTGGGCGGAGTTTGTGCTATTGGAGTTATTGTTCCTCAAATATATTCCTGAACAAAAGTGGCTTTTTTTTTTTTTTTTTTTTTTTTTTTTTTTTTTTACCATGGCACAGTGTTGCTAAATCAGGCTTTCCACTTTATTTACTTTTTTTTCACATAGGCTACTTCAACCCACTAGCTCAGGGTTCACCAATCTCGGTCCTGGAGGGCCGCTGTCCTGCAGAGTTTAGCTCCAACCCCAATTAAACACACCTGAACCAGCTAATCAAGGTCTCATTAGGCATACTAGAAACTTTCAAACAGGTGTGTTGGAGCTGGTTGGAGCTAAACTCTGCAGGACAGCGGCCCTCCAGGACCGAGATTGGTGAACCCTGCACTGATGGAGATCACCACTTTGGCTTATTTTGATGCACAGACCTGGCAACCCTGTGGCATCCACTTTCTGTGTACATTCAGCCAACATGCAAATGTTCTGACCTGATTCCCTTTGGTTCCTGAACCTAAACTTAATGCTGTTTACACAGGTTATTCATGGTGACATTCCCTGCAGTGATTGAAACTGGATCTAATGCCAAATTGTGTGCAAGTCTTCTGAAACCCCAAGAGAGACTCACAATGACAGTTTCTCTGCTTAATGAGGAAAATGGGATCACTCAACTTGTGCAGCATGTTTCTTCAAAGCCATTTCACCGCTGCTTTAGTTTCCAGGTCTGTTATCATGAGACATGATTTTTATTTATTTTTGTCTGGTTTGAGTTAACTGAACTTCTTTACAGGCTCCTCGAGTAGATGGAGAATCTGTGCAGACGCTGAAGGTAGAAGTCCAAGGGAAGGTCTTCAGAGCAACTGAAGAGAGGAAAGTCATGTTCAGACGTTACCAGCCTTTGACCTTCGTCCAAACAGACAAACCCATCTACAATCCAGGACAAACCGGTGAGCTGTGAATGTCCCTTGGTTTAATATTAGAGGTGTAGATAGTCCAATAGGCTACAAGTTCTGATTGTCTTCGAGTGCATTATGAAAATAATTTGAGTTTATCTGTCTTTGCAGTGAATTTCAGAGTTGTCACCATGGATGCCAAATTTGTGCCACTTAATCAGATGGTAAGTTCTGGCCATGAACAAATTGCAAATTTATTGCAGGTTATTTTTACGTGCGCAGTTTTGCAGGTCTCTTCAATGACTGCTGCAATAGTGTCTTTTAAATGCTTAATATTCCTGTCTTTGTCTTTCAGTACAATCTGGTGGTGGTGGAGGTGAGAATTTGTTCTTGTCCAAGTCTTTGAATGGTGCCACTGCCACTTACTGTTTGCTGTTTTTATGAGCTGTTCATTGTTTCAATAGGACTACAATAATAACCGCATTGGTCAGTGGACAAATGTTTCCTCACCGGGTTGGATCTTGCAGCTTTCTCACAAGTTAAACCCAGAGGCTCAGATTGGGATGTACACACTAAAGGCTTTTATTGGTGACCAAATGATCTCCCATGTTTTTGAAGTGAGAAAATATGGTAAGTTATTGTGAATGATGTGCAACAGTTCAGTGACAGATCTGAGGTCTTACAGCGTTTTTATTTCTGGCTTAGTTTTGCCCAAGTTTGATGTGACCGTAAACGCACCACAGATGTACAGCGTTGCAGAGGTGGGACTGGAAGTTGAGGCTTGTGCTAAGTGAGTGAAACGTACAAATATTATCTTGTCTTGTGGTTGTTCAGTTCTTAATTTTGTTCCTTGTGATGTTTCTCAGATACACATATGGCCAACCTGTACCCGGTCAAGCCTTGGTGGAAGTGTGCCGTGATCCCTTTCCATATGCAGTGGTTCCTGAGTTGACCCGTCGTTGCCTGACTAAAACCGCAAAGGTGTGACTCCTGACTTACAGTGGAGGGGTTTTCTTCTGCTTGACTTTAATGTGACTCTTTGTTCTGCTACCAGATGAATGACACTGGCTGTGCCTCCCTTATCGTCGATACATCAGTGTTTTTCAACACTGAATTTGAAAATAATATGCAAGATATTTTTCTTGTAAATGTGAATGTCACTGAGGAGGGAACAGGTGAGCTATGGCTGATCCGGACCAATGGTAGCTACTTGCTTTAAATTTTTTTTGTTTTTTTCTGTTGCATCTATCAACACCCATCCATCCCTCCCCCAGATGTATTGATGTCAAAATCTGCAACAGTGTCCATTACGTTTGAAGTTGGCAGAGTTATGTTTTTTAAAATCCCAGAATATTTTGAACATGGATCAGTGATCAATTTGAAGGCAAGTAAAATTAATTCCTTGTTGCAGAAGCTTTCACATTGGTTCCCTTTCCTAACCTTGATCATTCCCAAAAGATCTCAGTGTCTCGTTTTGATGGGACTCCAAACGCAAACAAAGTGGTTTATCTCCTGGATGGTAACAGCTGGCCCAACAAACTGCTGCAGAAACTGACCACAAACCAGAAAGGACTGGCCACGTTCTCCCTCAGCACTGCTAATCTTCCTAAAGCTGCTCTGAATCTGGTGGTACGATTTGCTCTGTTTTGTGAAATATAGACTCAGATCTCAAATGTAGATCTCAATTTCTCTCGCTAGAAACCCATTCCATTCGTTGTTCCCCAGGCAAGTGCGACTCCAGAGGTTGTTTATGGTTACAAATCACCATACTTCACTACAGATACAAGGGTTGTTCAGCTTCTCCAACCTGATTCTTCCAGTAACCCATCATTTAGTGAACTGACTATAGTTAAGCTCGAACAGCCGCTCAAATGTGGTGCTGCGTTTCCAGTGACAGTGAAGTATTCTTTTGTTGGAGAGGCTGGTGGCTACAGCGTTGACATCATCTATATGGTGAGTGGATGTCTTTTTTTTTTTTTTTATATAAACATTGCTCTCACCTGTTTTATGCACCTACTTGTCTTGTTTTTATCAGGTCTTGTCCAGAGGATTGATTGTCCTCCATGGATTTCACACAGTCACAGTGAGGGCTTCTAATATCGCCACGAGCGGCTCTGTGTCGTTCCAGCTGTTTGTCAGTGTCGATATGGCTCCAGTAGTGCAGATTCTGGTCTACTGCGTTCTGCCCAGTGAGAATGTTGTTGTTGGCAGTGCATCGTTTGACACCGAAACATGTTTCCAAAACAAAGTATGATGTGCACTAGCATCTTTTGCCTTCAAGTGGGGTATGATGATGTGTCCTACAGCGTGTTGGTCCTTGTTCCAGGTGTCTCTAAAGTTCTATCCTGCTACGGCTGTTCCTGCTGAGGGAAATGTTCTGACTGTCTCTGCTCAAGCAGGATCTCTGTGTGGCATCAGTGCTGTAGATCAGAGCGTCTGGATCTTGGAGCCAGGAAGACGTCTGAGTGCTAAAATGGTATCCATGAGAAGTTGATTTAAAATTCTTGTTGGTCTTGACTGACATTCAGGTTCAGCTTTAGAATTTGAGTAATGCTGAGAGAAATTGAACAAACCTATTGTTATGATTATAGCAGTTTTAGTGTACATCTTAACACACTTATGTACTCTGACATAACATTCCAAACAGTAATGAATTTTTTTTCAAGTGACCTACCAAATGTTACCTTTTTTCATGGTTTTAGGTGTTTGACTTGCTCCTGGTGCGATCGCTATCAGGTTACCCAAACAGCGTTCAGGATGAACCAGAGTGTCTAGGTTTTCGACCACGTCTAGCTTTTGATATGGATCCTGCCTACCCTGCTCCTACAAATCAAGCCTACACAACCTTCAAGGTAGAAAACCGTATTTTGTGACTACATGGTCACAAACTGAGTCATTGACTTTAAATCTGTCTTGTTTTAACTTGTCTCTCTGACAGAGCCTGGGAATGAAGATCGCAACAAATCTCGCTGTACAAGCCCCTCCGTGCCCACTGTATCTCAGATTGCCAGAGAGTAGGTCTATGCAGAGGCCAATCTTTCAGTGAAAAATTCTTCATGACTTGGTGAACTTGCATTCAGTTATGTGAAGTTACCCTTATGAAAAAGTATACTTAAGTGATGAAGTATATTTAAGTATACATGATGCAGTACATATACTGTCAATATTAGTAAACTTGTGAGTGTACTATTTTAATACCGCTTGGGACTAAATTGGCCCACTTTAAGTATATTAGTGTTTAAGTTTAACAGTAGTATACTGTGCAAAACTAGTTCATAATTGCATTTCTCATTTGTACTGCAAGTGAACTTATGGGTATACTATTAGTTTAAAAAATTGCTACATGTATTAAAATGGTAGTTTATGAAAGTACACTAAAGTATACTCAGTAAACTACCGTAGTAGTTTTATACTACAAGTTCTTTAAGTGAACTTGACAACATACTTGTAGTTTACTAATCTTATATTTTTTTTCTTCGTGAACTCGGTAAACTAGTTTAGTAGTTTATACTGCAAGTTCTCTAACTGAACTTAAAATTATACATGGTAAACTATTTATATTTTTTGCATTTGCTGTAGGCCTATACCACTGTTCAAATTTTTCTTTTTTTACTTAAATACCTTTAACTGTACTTTAATTTTAAAAACATTTTATTAGCTTCATGCATCTTTTAATCAACACTTGAATGTTGGTAAGTTTCATAAAAGCAATATTTTTAAACAGTTGAGAATCTCATTTTTGCCTAGACTGCACCTTGATCAGGTTCAGAACGATGATCAAAACACAGTTGGAGTCCAACACCCCAAAAGCTTTTGCTTTCTCTTCATGGGTTAGTGCATAAATCAAAACTGCTTAATATCAGCAAATGAAATGAAGCATGTTTAATGTTTCATCACATTATCTTACACTTGCGTGAGCAATCTATCGTTTGTTTCAGCTTCAATGATTTGATCCGGAGATTCTGTATTAGATGTGTCATAGCGCCCCCTACTGTGTAACAGTGAGAACTTGGATAGCTGGAATTCAGTCAATGGTAGTGTATAGGAATTAACTTTGATTCTACTTTTCTCTTTCCCCACCAGTGGACTAGCATACACAAAAAATCAGATACACAGAATTAGAAATGTTTTATATTAATCAATATTTTCAAACAATGTAAGTTTCATAAGACTGTACTGTATATGAAAAACTATGTAAGAGTACATTTAATAGGCTACTTGATCAAGAGTTAAAACCACTAGAATACTTAATTATACTTTAAGTATGTATATCTCGATCAACAAGTATAGGCCAAATATACTTGGACTTTTCTGTCAGTATAAGTATACTTAAGTGCAATTTGAAGTTTTTCTGAGAAGTACATAAAGTAGACTGAAAGTATACTTTTTTCATAAGGGTACTTACTCCTTGTGGATCAACAAATTGTGTAGTGTTGGGGGTTAATTTCCATAAATGCAATAAGAGGGGCAGTTATGAACCTTGTTTATTATGCAGGTACTAAGACAGTTTGGTGTAAAATTGCTTGTCTTTCAGTGAATTTGAATGTTCCTGAAGGAGCGGCTCTTCAAGCAGCAGAAAGTGCTGGACGCGACACTTCCTCTTTTAAAGTGACTGTCAGGACTGACTTTCCAGAAACATGGCTCTGGCAGCTTGCTCGTGTGGGGTTAGTGAAGCATCTTGTTCCTTCTAAAGCTGCTTACCCAGTTTTTCTCCCTGTTCCCCTTATTTTTCTCCTGTCTTTCAGAAACACTGGATCCACACGAGTTCCCCTCACTGTTCCTGACACCATCACCACATGGGAGACTGAGGCGTTCTGCCTGTCCTCAAAAGGTTTTGGTCTGGCTCCTCCTGCTCTGCTGACGGTCTTCCAACCCTTCTTCCTGGAGCTCTCCCTGCCGTACTCCATCGTCCGTGGGGAGTCTTTTGATCTGAAGGCCACGGTCTTCAGCTATCTGTCCAAGTGCATCATGGTCTGTCATGGTTTTCTTTTATAATTCATCTGTATAGAGCAGGTCATGTGTCTTTGCTCCATGTTTTCCGTTTCATTGGCAGGTTAAAGTAACTCCAGCTTCATCCACGGCCTTCACTCTTAAAACACTTACTGAACCGTATGAGTCCTGTCTTTGTGCCAATGGGAGAATAACCTTCAAATGGGTTCTCTCAGCTTCTGTTCTTGGTCAGTTTTGGATTATCTCTAATTTAAGTGTAATATTAAGGGTGTTGCTCACTTCCTGTCTGTCACTGCAGGAAAAGTCAATGTGACTGTCAGTGCTTCAGCTGAAGCATCCCAGACTCGATGTGGCACTGAAGTCGTGACTGTGCCGACGAGAGGACGCATTGATGTAGTCATTCGAAGTCTTCTTGTCCTGGTGAGTGTTAACCAGCCTACTGGAGTTTGATCATGGAGATCATGCTGCTACTGATGTGTTTTATTGCTTTTATAGCCTGAAGGAGTTGAAAGGACAAACACCCAGAGTTGGTTACTATGTCCAAAGGGTTTGTTTGCACTCAATGTTTCCCAAATACGTTCTCCCTGTATAGCCAAACATTAGCCTAGTGCTCAATGCTGACCCCTTCTCTTGTCTGCAGGAAACATTCTTTCTGAAGATGTGAACATGAAGTTTCCAAAAAATGTGGTTCAGGGATCAGCCAGATGCTCAGTTTCAGTCCTTGGTAAAGCATTTCATTAAGTAGAAACTGACATGTGAAGTTTGGTAGACTAACTGTTTCTGATGTGGGTTTTATGATTGACCTCTTGTAGGGGACATAATGGGTCGTGCGCTGAAGAATCTGGATAGGTTATTACAGATGCCGTATGGCTGTGGAGAACAGAATATGATTGTTCTTGCTCCCAATATTTACATCCTACTGTACCTGGAAGTCACGGAGCAACTCACCGCAGCCATCCGAGAGACTGCCACAGGCTACCTTAAGAGCGGTATGGATGACCAAATCCACTTTATATTTGTAGGAGACTAAATTCCAAGGAGGTTTAGTCCTTCTCTTCAGACTAACTCCCTGACCAATTTACATGTTGCTTTTGCCCCAATCAGGATACCAAAGACAACTGAACTACAGGCATAATGATGGTTCATTCAGCACATTTGGTAATGATGAATCGAATACATGGTGAGTTTTGCTCTGTTCTACTGTTGTGTGTAATCTGTCGTGGCACCAGCAGTTTGTAAGTTTAGTTTGTCAACCTTTTTCACAACCAGGTTGACCGCCTTTGTCATGAGGTCTTTTGGTCTAGCGAGGCAATTTGTCTTCATTGATCCACATATCCTGCAGAGTGCAAAGGATTGGTTGATCAGCACGCAGGGTTCAGACGGCTGTTTCATGCAGCAGGGAACTCTGCACCACATCGACATGAAGGTGCAATACATGTTTCTTAATGCACTGGAACAATGGACTGTTCTTATAAATCACTTTTTTTTTTTAAGGGTGGAGTTGGTGACGAGGTGACGATGACTGCCTACGTTGTTGCATCGCTGCTTGAACTAGGTGTCCCCACAACGGTAAAACCAATCCAGTAGTTGTATGAGCTCATTGCAGATGGCCATCTATACTGCCGTGCAAAGGCAAAAGACCGTAACTTCGTTTTTTGTCGAAAATGAGTTATTTATATTTTTGGCACATTCAAGACCTTCTTTATCATGTGGACAAGTATCTTGAATCAATTCCGTTTTTTTATCGAGAAAATAATGATTTGTCTTAACAGTAACTTCCAAAAGCCCATGAGAAACCAAGGCAGAACACCGTAACATCAGTTACCGCTCTTTGGCTTTGTTTTGGAACGCTCAAATTACGAGTTACGGTGTTCTGCCTTTGTTTAGCCGCGCGTCAATATGAAGTTACTGTGCCGGTGTTCAATCAAATAATGCTACCTACCAGACTGTACGGTTATCTGCCTTTGTTTTAATGTCCATTAAAATTAAAATGACGGTGTAGCCTGTGTACTTTGTACAGCTGCCATCAGTCGCTCTAACTTCTGATGTCCTCAGAGCGGTCAGAACATTTAGTATGATCTGAACCCGCTCTCCATCGACAAACGTGCGATATCGATCGCGAAGGATTATGCAGAGTTGACAGAAAAACGTTACACATTGCCGTATCAGATGAATACAACCAAGAATTAAAGCTCGGCAAACTAGCTGGCAGAGTGCCAAAACTTCGCCTTCAGCCCCGCCCTAAACGCGGTCGAGTTAACACTGGACTAATAGGAGGTATTTTGTCATGTCAAATGTATTAATAATGCCATCAGAATGCAACCAAAGCACAGGATAGCAATAAGTAGATGGCTATAAATAATTGTAAATCATACAAAATAAATGCCATGATCACTAGATTTTATACAGGTGTGTACTATAATGATTTTGTTAATGGTGATCAGCAACTAAATATTGATAATGTGGAAGTTACTGCCTTTTGCCTTGGCATGACTTCTCACTTTTTGCTGACAATACAAAGGCAGAGTACAGTAACTTTAAAATAGTGGTCAAAAGTCAAGTTTGAGCTCAAGATTTTTTTATGTATATAATTTCCATTACTAAAACATCTATTTGCCAGATTTCCAGTGTCCTACCTATAATTAATTTGGCGAGACAACTAAAAATCTTTAAAGTCATTTTTCTCAGTTCCACACTCTAGCGACTTAAGGTCTTTTGCCTTTGTAGGGCAGTATATATATATATATATATATATATATATATATATATATATATAAAAAAAAATAAAAAAAAATTATATAAAGTTTATTTATAAAAAAAGTGGTATACCACATATAGCCACAGCATAGTGGTGTGCATATATAAATATAAATATATTTATATATAAATAAAAAATGTATTTTTTTATATATTTTTTATATATATATATTTTAGGATCCTGTCATTACTAACAGTCTGTCATGCTTGAGGCCTGTCGTTGGGAACCTGGGAAACACTTATGCCACGGCTCTGCTGGCCTACACCTTCAGTCTGGCTGGAGAGACCACCACTCGATCGCAGCTTTTAACTGCCTTGGACAACCTTGCCATTTCTGAAGGTAAGATTTACCGACCTCTTGATGTTGATTCATCAGGGTCTTTGGTATAAACTTTCTCTCCTCCATCTCATCCTAAGGCACTAAGCTCCATTGGTCTCAGACGACATCTGGTGATACTCTGGCGGTGGAGATCAGCTCTTACGTGCTGCTGGCGATTCTCTCTGTTCAGCCTCTTACAACTGCTAATCTGGGCAATGCTAACCGCATTGTCAACTGGCTTGTGACCCAGCAGAATCCTTTTGGAGGCTTCTCCTCCACCCAGGTGCCTCTGACTACCAAACATGAGTGCAATCATTTATGAGGAGTTTTTAATCTGGTGCTTGTTTTTAGGACACTGTGGTGGCTCTTCATGCCCTGTCGGTGTACGCTGCTCAAGTGTTCAGCTTGGACGGCTCCAGCACTGTTACCGTACAGTCCTCAGTAGTAGGAGGAGACTCTTATAGCTTCAAAGTGAATCGGGACAACAGGCTGCTGTATCAGGAGAAGCCGCTGAAGAACATTCCAGGCGAATATAGTGTTAAAGCATCAGGATCCACTTGTGTGTCTGTGCAGGTCTGTATATTCATCCTCATTCTATATTTGTTGTGCACAGCCAAATCTAAATGTTTTTTTTTTTTCTACTCTTACTATAGGTTGCGTGTTTCTACAACATCCCAACACCCGTTAAAGTCTCCATGACGCTGAGTGTCGAAGCGAAGGTGACTGGAGACTGCCAACCGCTTGGAGCTGATCTCATGTTGAAGTTCACTGTGAAGTAAGCAGCATTGTGTCCTGAAACCAACTGATGTTTGACTCTTACAAAAAGGGAAGCTGTGTTCTTGATCTTGTTGACTAAACCTCATTCACCCTCATTCAGATACAATGGTGTGAAAGCAAGCACTAACATGGTTCTAGTGGACATTAAGCTCCTGTCAGGCTTCACCGCAGATACGTCACTGGTTTGTATTTAAGATGATTTATAAAGTCCCAAGATGCTTGAAGCTCCTTCAACTGTAATTGTGTAAATGGTCTCTTCCCCTCAGCTTGGTTCTTCACCCCAATCGTTTGCCCCGCTAGTGGAGAGGGTTGATGCTGAAGATGATCATGTCCTAGTGTATCTGAAAGAGGTGAGACTGGGTATATTAGTAGCTGCCATCTTCTCAAGTGCTGTGTATGTGCTGCTGTTCATCCTTTCTGTCTCGCAGGTTCCCAAAGGCGTCCCCATGAGTTACACTCTGCAGCTGAAACAGGTTCTTGCAGTGGAAAATCTCAAGCCAGCAGTCATAAGGGTTTATGACTACTATCAGCCAAGTATGCTTTCATCCTAATCATGCTTTGCTCTGGCTGAATTCACTGTTAAATGATCAGGTCATTTTCTGTTCCTATTTCAGGTGATTCGTTTGAGACCACCTACACATCTTCCTGTCCATGATTTGATTCAGTACTGGCTGTAGGACATATGACTTGAATAAAGCCACTATACAACCAGTTCTGTTGCCTCTTGTTCTAACTGCACTTTTACACTGCACTTTCCTTGATCTTTTGACAGTTCATTACACTATAAAATTACCCTGTAAGTTTCAAAACTTCCTTATTCCAAAAACTGCCTTTATTGAAACCAAGGCCAGAAAAATGACAGGATCTCAAGTGGAGACTTGTGACCACACAGGGCAGTTGTAGACTGCCTTTGCTGAAGAATATCAACGTCTAGGTCTACATCACCACATCTTTGGCCCCGCCCACTAGAGTGTCAACACAGGATCAAAACCATTACGTTCCAAATGATCCTAATGCTAAGGTGTCTTTTTTTAATAATGAGTGTCTCAGCAGTACATTGTTGGTATTTGGTACATTTCACTGGATTATTATTTGGTAATTCAGTCATAGTTTCTACACGGGCTTTGCAAACAGACTTTTACAATATGGATCTTCCAACAACACCACAAACATGAAAGTCGTCATTTATTCCAATCTATAGTATAGTGGTTTATTTGAGTAATCAGGTTCAGACAGTCTTTTCTCAGTTCAATACTGTTTATGCGTCTGTATATCAAGCCAGTGACTTAAAATATCAGCTTCATATCATTTGTCTTAGGATGAATATAATCTTATTTAAACTGATTAAAATGTATACAGAAAGTATCAAAGAATGCTCCCTTTCCAATCACTCAAGCTGTCAATCACAGAGTTTTTCTGGACACATACCAACACTTGTCATCAATTATGCGTTACACTGCACAATGAAGCTCTTACTGTATTTACATCGTGTTTGCGTTGTTATTTGGTGAAAACATTCGTGAGTGCAGAAATTGCATTCAAGATATTTTATTTCATGCAATCAAGACTGCTCAAACCCTTCAAACAGTGTTCAAATCAGAGTCTAAAATCAGGATAGGAAAAATGCCTTTTATTTCAAAATTATGACAATTTATGTAAAAATCATTAACATTATAAAATAATAAAATAGTCCAGTTCATGACCCCTTTAACAGCTTTTAAGCCTGGGTAAAGAAGCATTTCACACTTGTAATTTAAAAACGGGGTTCAATCACACCGTTTTTTACCCGGGATTATGAATCCCTGCTCTGGAGCAGGATAAGCTCTAATTTTATTGTGTTAACTCCACATTGCGGGGCCAAACTTGGCTAAACTGCGGTGTTAGAATGTTACAACTAGATGCTTAGTTAGTGTAACAGAGTAAAGAAAGGAAAAACAGAAACTAAGTGTGAATAGTGTCAAAATGCTTGTTTTTGTTATAAAATATTTGTTCTTGTTAAATTAACCATTCATTGGTTATTTAAATAATGCATCTTGGAAAAAGGGAGACACCTATAGGCAAGAAGAGTGTACAATGGGTTGAATCAGCCATCTTCTCAGTTCACACGAGCTGTTGCGAAGGATGTTTTATGACCGGACCAGCAGTATTTATTGTCTGTTTGGTGCGCTTCGTGTCTTTCCCAGATTTCCTCAGTTGCTGTAAACACTAAATTGAATTATTTATAATTCAAAATTTTGAATTTTGAATTTTGAAATTTATTTATAAATTTCAAAATTAAAACACTAAACAGTCGTTTCAGCGTATGATAGGAAAAATGTCAAACGGTGATGGAAAACAGGAGAATTGGAGTCAAGAAGAGACCATCATTTTTGCCTTAAAAAGTTCACTCAGAAAACTTGATTACAGTCAGCTATGTGTAATGAGGACACACAATGCTAGAGCCTTTATGTAAACAGGTCACGTGCTGTGTTTGTGCAGTCAATAACATTGACACCGCAAATAAGGAATTTAGCCCGGGATTTAGGAATGTGCAGTGTGAAACGGCAGCTTATGAATAACCAGGATGGGTTTTTACAGTAGTGATGCTTTAGCTTTTGACATCGTATAAATCCAAATGCCACATTCATCCATTTCTAAGATACATATTAAATTGTGCAGGAATGAAAAGAGACATATTTGGTTGTCATAGAATTCCAGTTGCAGTTCAATCTTAACTGGAAATCTATTCTGATGGGATTACTTTAAAAACATTTAGGCTAATCCAAGAGCGAAGAGAATTAAATTACAGCGCAAGAGCACAGAGACATTCACGAGTGTGAACGGAGGTCGTTTTTCTAATGTTGTCATCTGTACAAAGAAAAACAATTCTCAGTTTTAACCCTCTGGGGTTCTTCGGGTCCAAATGGATTTATATAGCGTTTAAATAAAAAAATGTAAAAAATCATAGCTTCATCGGAATGGTCCGAAATTTGGTGACTTTGTTGGTACTTGGTATATGAACACCCAAAAAAATTGGGGACAGGATTTGAATAGTCTAAGTGGTTGTAAAAAAAATTGTCACACTCAGGACCTTCGGGTCCAAATGGACCCGCCATAGGAAATGAATGGGAAATTGGCAAAAATGTGACAATACAGAGTTTTTTTGTGCGTACAATCTACAAATCAGCCACGACCCAGAAAAAAAGCACACAACAGTGAAGGGGTGAATCTATAAAACATCAAGAGTGCAAAACAGACACATCCACACACACACACACACACACACAAACACACTTTTATACACATACACACTAATAAATTCAGATTACAAAAATCTGTTTTGAATTTTTAAAAATCACAGCTTCATCGGAATGTTACGAAACTAGGTGACTTTTATGGTATTAGGTATGTGAACACACAAAAAATATTGAGGTCATGATCCAAGCATGCTAAGTGGTAGTCACACTTCTGCTCTTTGGTCAAAAATGACCCCCATAGGAAATGAATGGGAAATTGTCAAAAATATGAAAACACAGAGTTTTTTTTTGTGTGCATACAATCTACAAATCAGCCAGGATGCAGAAAAAAGGACTAAACAGTGAAGGGGTGAATCTCTAAAACATCAAGAGTGCAAAACAGACACATCCACACACACACACACACATACAAACACACTTTTATACACATACACACTAATAAATTCAGATTACAAAAATCTGTTTTGAATTTTTAAAAATCACAGCTTCATCGGAATGTTACGAAACTAGGTGACTTTTATGGTATTAGGTATGTGAACACACAAAAAATATTGAGGTCATGATCCAAGCATGCTAAATGGTCGTCACACTTCTGCTCTTTGGTCAAAAATGACTCCCATAGGAAATGAATGGGAAATTGTCAAAAATATGAAAACACAGAGTTTTTTTGTGCATACAATCTACAAATCAGCTAGGATGCAGAAAAAAAGGACTCAACAGTGAAGGGGTGAATCTCTAAAACATCAAGAGTGCAAAACAGACTAAATCTGTTCAGGCAAAAATCACTAGAATTCGCAAGCCTTTCTACAGAGAGCTGTAAATCCACTAGTGGTAAAAATTTGCTATTGCGTGATAAAAATGCTCAGTGTGTCCACCAGTTGGCGCCCATCTCATTTCAAAAATTGCTTTCATGAGGCCTAGGCTTGACTCTAAAATGAAATACAGCTTTAATAAAAATAAAATAAAAATTATATATATATAAAATTATAAAAATAAAATGATTTTTTTATATATATATTAATCCCGCCCTCCGGGTCCATTTGGACCCGAAGGTCCCAAGTGTGACTGTTAAACGAAGGACCCCAGAGGGTTAAGGATTCAAGGATTGAATAAGTGCACTCAATAACGTCCACTATGGTTTATACCACTACAAATGGCTGTCGATCCAAATACTGCCCTACTTGAGGGTATATTATCGGGGCGATTTTGGATTCAGCCGTTGTCGTGTAAACATACCTTTAGTAATCCTGAAGATATTGATTAGTTTATTCAGGTGTGTTTTATTAGGGATGGAGCTAAACTCCGCAAGACATTGGCACTCCAGGACCCCCTGGGATAGAGTCTCGTATTTGGACAGAGATTTTATTGGACAGAGTAAGAGTGTGTGTTCAGGCTGCGTCCGAAACCGCATACTTCCGTAGGCGAGTAGGATTATGTATGAGTAGGAGCGAATAAGTATGTATGAATCCTTAGTATTCATAAAAGAGTAGGCGAGAAGTTCCCGGATGGCCTACTGCTTCCACCCAGATTCCGCCCAGAAGCGCTCAACGATGGATACTTTTCTATCCCAGGAAGCCACGGTAGAGGATACGTCATAATCGAACATCACGTAGATCAGCGACGAGTATACTAGTTTGAGTGAGTATACTACAGAAATGAATAAAAAAATCTATTTGAATCTTAAGTTGTAGTTTATTTTAATTATTGTAATTTCACACAGAGTTATTACACCACTTTTCTGATTCTTGATTTCTGTGCATTTGTGATCTTTTGTGGTGGAGCAGGACCTCCAAGGCAGGGTGACAGCGGCATTTGCGGGAGGAAAAGGAAAACCTGAAACAAAAATATAAAGTAAGATCTTTTTTTTTTTTTACTTCTAATACAGAAATCAAATGACATTGTGCTGCTAAAATAAGTGCTTCTGTATTATGTTTTGTGCATTTTTGTAGGATCTGAAATGTCTTTAGACTGATGTGAGCAGTGAGGATGGAGAGCCCAGAGCTGAATCCTGGAAACGATGCCATGGATAAAATCATCCATCACTCCACCTGCCCTTATTGACTCAGATTGTGAAGCACAGCGCGGCACAGCAACAACCTCAGGCACAAAGGCACGGCTATGAAGAAAATAGAGCATCAGTGTGTTTTCAGCATGTCAAAGGCTTGCTCTACTATGCTTCGCTCACAGGAGTGTTTACTGTTGAAATAGTCTCACAGGTTCAGTACAGGCTCTCTGTGAAACCGGGCCTACATGTGTCACTGGCAGTATTTAGATGTGTTTTAAATGAATACCAGATAGAAATCCTAATCAACTGACTAAATTAATTCCAGGTGGTGGTTAATCAATTAAATTAACAAAATTAATGCATTCCCTGACAATTAAGAGTGTTTAAATAGAGAAGCAGCAATAAACAGTGGTAGAGTGTCTTAAGAGAAGCTCTCTGAGAATTTTGAAAAAGACTCTTGATTTAGCTTTGGTTTTGGATGATTTTCCTCATGGCTGTGAGGGAGACTAGTTTTTGGAGAGGGCTCATTTTAGCCCTCTTTCTCTTTGCTGTTGATGGACAGAATCCAGGGCCGTAAGTGCCGTTAAATGTGCTTTTTATGTTGGATTAACTAAACTTTATAAATGGTGAAAATGAGCTTTGTGAACCGATTGAAGCCTTCTTTCAATACCATTGTTAAAGATCACCACTCTCCATTTGTTGCAATCCAGTGATAAAATAGATGTCATGTGGTTTCTGAAACTAAACCTCTGTATTTTTCCACAGGTTATTCATGGTGACGTTCCCTGCAGTGATTGAGTCTGGATCTAATGCCAAATTATGCATAACTCTTCTTAAACCCCAAGAGAGCCTCACAATGACAGTTTCTCTGCTTGATGAGAAAAACAGGTCAACTCAACTTGTGCAGCAGGTTTCTTCAACGTCATTTCACCGCTCTTTCAGTTTCCAGGTCTGTCATGAGATGCGTTTTTTTTTTTTTTTTTTTTTTTTCTGGTTTGTTGTTAACTTAGTTTCTCCACAGGCTCCTCGAGTAGATGGAGATTTGGTGCAGAAGCTGAAGGTGGACGTTCAAGGGAGGGTCTTCAGAGCGACTGAAGAGAGGAAAGTCATGTTCAGACGTTACCTTCCTTTGACCTTCATCCAAACAGACAAACCCATCTACAATCCAGGACAAACAGGTGAGCTGTGAATGTCCCTTGGTTTAATATTAGTGGTGCAGAAAGTCCAATATACTACAAGTATTGATAATCTTCAAGTGCATTGATGTGAGTTTATTGGTGTCTCTGCAGTGAATTTCAGAGTTGTCACTATGGATACCAGATTTGTGCCTTTTGATCAAATGGTAAGATCAGATGTTTCACCATATTGAGTTCTAGCCACAAAAAAACTGCAAATTTAATGCAGGTTATTTTTACGTGCACTATTTTGCACTTCATTTTCAGTGATTTTTTGCAGCATCTGTGTGTTTGTGCTTTTTAAATGTTTAATATTCCTGTCTTTGTCTTGCAGTACAATCTGGTGGTGGTAGAGGTGAGAATATGCTCTGGTGCAAGTCTTTGAATGGAGCCAACGCAGGTTTTTGTACTTTTGCTTTGTTTGCTGTTTTTCCTCTGAGCTGTTAATTGTTTTTGTTTAAGGATAATAATAACCGGATTGGTCAGTGGACAAATGTCTCCTCAACGGGGTGGATATTGCAGCTTTCTCATGAGTTAAACCCAGAGGCTCAGATCGGGATGTACACACTAAAGGCTTTTATTGGCGACCGAACAATCTCCCAGGTTTTTGAGGTGAAAAAATATGGTAAGTCATTGTGTATAAATTGTGCATCAGTTCAATGACAGATCTGAGGTCTTGATCCAAGTCATCTGGTTTCTGGTTTAGTTTTGCCCAAGTTTGATGTGACTGTAAACACACCCCAGACGTACAGCGTTGCAGATGTGGGACTGAAAGTTGAGGCTTGTGCCAAGTGAGTAAAGCTTTAATTTCTTGTCTTGTGGTTGGTCAATTCTTAATCGTGTTCCTTGTGATGTTTCTCAGATACACATATGGCCAACCTGTACCCGCTCTAGCCTTGGTGGAAGTGTGTCGTGACCCATTTCCATACGTTGTGGTTCCTGATGTGACCCGTCGTTGCCTGAATAAAACTGCAAAGGTTTGACTCCTGCCTTACAGTGGAGGGGTTTTCTTCTGCTTGTGCTTGACTTAAATGTGACCCTTTGTTCTGCTACCAGATGAATGACACTGGCTGTGCCTCCCTCACCGTCGATACATCAGTGTTTTTTAACACCAAATTTGAAAATAATATGCAAGACACTTTTCTTGTAAATGTGAATGTCACTGAGGTGGGAACAGGTGAGCTATTGACTGATCCGAACCCAATGGTACTTGCTTTAAAAGTTTGCTCGCTGTTCACTTTTTTTTTTTTTTTTAATTTTATTGCACCCCCGCCCCAGATGTTTTGATGTCAAAATCTGCAACAGTGTCCATTACGTTTGAAGTCGGCAAAGTCACGTTTGTGGACCTCCCAGGTTATTTTGAAACTGGGTCAATAATTAATGGAAAGGTGAGTAAGTTAAATCATCACAGAAGCCTTCACATTGGTTCCCTTTCCTAACCTTGATCATTCCCAACAGATCTCAGTGTCTCGTTTTGATGGTACTCCAATTGCAAACAAAGCGGTTTATCTCCTGGATAGTAACAGCTGGCCCAACAAACTGCTGCTGAATCTGACCACAAACCAGAAAGGACTGGCCTCATTCTCCCTCAGCACTGCTAATCTTCCTAAAGCTGCTCTCAATCTCGTGGTACGATTTGCTGTTTTGTGACATGTAGACTTCTCCCAATCTCTCACATAAAACCAATTCCATTCATTGTTCCCCAGGCAAGTGCGACTCCAGAGGTTGTTTATGGTTACAAATCGCCATACTTCACTACAGATACAAGGGTTGTTCAGCTTCTCCAACCTGCTTCTCCTGACAACCCATCATTTAGTGAACTGACTATAGTGAAGCTCGAGCAGCCGCTCAAATGTGGTGCTGCGTTTCCAGTGACGGTCAAGTATTCTTTTGTTGGAGAGACTGGTGGCTACAGCACTGACATCATATATATGGTGAGTGGACATTAGTTTTGTAGCTTTTTTTTTTTCTGCACTAGTCAGTTTGTTCAGCACCTCTTACGCACCCATTTGTCTTGTCAGGCCATGTCCAGAGGAGTGATCGTCCTCCATGGATTTCAGACAGTCACAGCGAGGGCTTCTAATACAGTCACGAGCGGCTCTGTGTCGTTCCAGCTGTCTGTCAGTGTCGATTTGGCTCCAGTTGTGCAGATTCTGGTCTACTGTGTTCTGCCCAGTGAGAATGTTGTTGTTGGTAGTGCATCATTTGACACAGAAACGTGTTTCCAAAACCAGGTATGACGTGCACTAGCATCTTTTGTCTTCAAGTGGGGTATGATGACGTGTCCTACAGTGTGTTGGTCCTTGTTCCAGGTGTCTCTACAGTTCTCTCCTGCTATGGCCGTTCCTGCTGAGGGAAATGTTCTGACTGTCTCTGCTCAAGCAGGATCTCTGTGTGGCATCAGTGCTGTAGATCAGAGCATCCGGATCATGGAGCCAGGAAGACGTCTGAGTGCAGAAATGGTATCATGTGTATCAATCAGATTTCCATTGTAGCAAATTGGCTTAAAAAAATTAATCACAACTTGTTATAATTATTAATATTTGGATCAGTTGATAGAATTAAACAATAGTTCATGGGACAAACAAGTAAATTGATTGTAATATTAATTATGACATTAAGTTAGTTCTAAGAAATGTATATTTCCGGGGTATGGGAAGTGTCTTACTGTACAGTACTACTCAGAGCAAGTATTCAAAATCTGCATGATTAGGGACTCCAGTATATGAGCATGAAACATGGACAATACATGTGACATGGACAAGACTTAAACTAGACTAAACTTAAACTACTCTAACATGCATGCATTCAGTTTACCAAGGGAAAGGGAGCTGAAGCAGAACACAGGAAAGCAAGTTGTAGAATTGTTGAAATTAAGCCGATCAACAGCCTTGAGCAAACCATCAGTTTAGTTCTAACACTCCCTTTAAAAGGGGTAAGGATACTTAATGTATGAAATAATGAGACTAAGTTTGACACTTGCATGTCTCGCCCATTTGAATAAATTATGCAATTTGTTGAGGCGCCAGTTGATCTTTGCTGATGTCTTGATGAGAGCGAACCAGTGGGAGTCAGAATCTTTGGTGAATGGCAAGGCCACAGCCTGGCACAAGCTTGGGTCCTAAAACTTTTAGTTCAGCATCTTCACATCAGGATTTCTCAGAAAGGGACTAAGACATTATCTTGTGATCACTTTTTTTTTTTTTCATTTAAGTGTGAAGATGTCGCACCCTTTGGAGGTGTGAGCCAATAAGTTGTTCCCTTTGGAGGGAATTTCTTGACGGCCCTTTGTTCTAGCAGGCCGTTGAATATGTAATTTGATTGGTGTTTAAGAAAAAATCTTCAAGATTCTTATACAATGCGTTACAAAGTTAGCAAAATGTAAATAAACTCCAATCTTTGTCCCCCATTTGTTAAGAGGCTGAACATGCTACACATGATTTTGGTTAACCATAGTATGCATGTCTGAAACAATCTAAAAGAGAATGAATACATATGCCAAACCCCATAAGAGGGAAATCATGAGATTGGGAAATTTGGATGCATGTTTATACATTTTCTCAAGTGGTTGTATATATTATAGGATAAAAAGGGTTTATTTCTCATTCTCAGCAAGAACACATCTCTGCAAATTCCTTTTGGGTCATAAGTCTTGTCAGTCCTAATGTGTCCTGTAACAATGTGTTAGGGATTTTAGGGATTCATTTGGGATGTTAGTTTTGGGGAAAGTTTCATAGACCTTTTGTTAGTGAGTTTGCTGGATTATTCATTAAATATAATAATTTGTGTCTGATTGGTCCAGATGCTACACATTTTTAGACCTAAACGTTAGTGGCGTTCTAATCAGATGTGTGCCACATTAAAATATTGTTTACTGCAGATCAAAGATGGGGAAAACCCTGACATGCCATCACTGAACTACTTTGTTAATGAAGTTTAATCAAATTGAAGACGCTTGTCCTTTTTTAAAATGTGTTATCTCTTACGTAGGTTTTCAAAAAGCAAAGTCAGTGACTAGACAACTTTCTGTTCTCAGGTGTTCAACTTGCTCCCAGTGCGATCTCTATCTGATTATCCATATGACGTTGAGGATGAACAGGAGTGCCTAAATGTTCGACCCCGTCGGGCTGTTCCCACAGACCAAGCCTCCGAAACATTCAAGGTATAAAACTGTTCATTTATCTGGTTTACTAAATTCACCATAATTTTCAAACATTTTTCTCTTGCTCTGACAGAGCATGGGGATGAAGGTTGCCACAAATCTGCCAATCAGAGTACCTCAGTGTGTGATGTACAGAGGCCTGAATTATTATCGCAACTTCCGTGATGGTATTTCAGTTTGTTTCTTGCTCCCATAGACTCATGACTTGATAGATTCCTTAAGTTTATTATAGTTGGTAGCTTCTGTGATCTGAAACTGCAATTCATTTGGAAAAACTTAAATCCCTTGCATTGTATCAGTGTAAATTCATCTTTATTAATGTGCCATGTAAAGTCATAACTAATCAAAGGTGTTTTTTGTTTGTTTAACAATTGCCCAAACATGCATATTTTGAAGTTGTATGAACCCTGTTTTATCTGCAGACACTAGGACAGTTTGTAGTAAAATTGCTGGTCTCTTTCAGTAATGTATTATCGTGAGCCTGTAGCCATGGCGATGGCTGGATTTGCTCCTCTAGAAGCCGAAAGTGCTGGAGGTGACGCTTCCTCTTTTGATGTGACCGTCAGGACTTACTTTCCAGACACCTGGATCTGGCAGCTTGCTCAAGTGGGGTTAGTAAAACCTTTTGTTCCATCTAAAGCAGGGGTGTCAAACTCAGTTCCTGGAGGGCCACTGTCCTGCAGAGTTTAGCTCCAACCAGCTCCAAAAACACCTGCCAGGAAGTTTCTAATAATCCTGAAGACATTGATTAGCTGGATCAGGTGTGTTTAATTAGGGTTGAAGATAAACTCTGCAGGGCTGTGGCCCTCCAGGAACTGAGTTTGACACCCCTGGTCTAAAGCTACTTTCCCACATTTTTTTTTTTACTTCTGTCCCCCTCATTTATTGTTTTGTGTCCTTTTCTTCAGAGCGACTGGATCCACACGAGTTCCTCTCACTGTTCCTGACACAATCACCACATGGGAGACTGAGGCGTTCTGCCTGTCCTCAAAAGGTTTTGGTCTGGCTCCTCCTGCTCTGCTGACGGTCTTCCAGCCCTTCTTCCTGGAGCTCTCCCTGCCATACTCCATCGTCCGTGGGGAGTCTTTTGATCTGAAGGCCACAGTCTTCAGCTATCTGTCCAAGTGCATCATGGTCTGTCATGGTTTCTTTATATACTGTAATGGAAATGGAGCAAAGACACATGACCTTCTCTATGTGCTCTGTTTCATTGGCAGGTTAAAGTAACTCCAGCTTCATCCACGAACTTCACTCTTAAACCATATACTGATCCGTATTCATCCTGTATTTGTGCCAGTGGGAGAAAGACCTTCAAATGGGTTCTCTCAGCTTCGGTTCTCGGTCAGTTTTGGACCGTGTTTCCAAATTTAAAGTTTGTGGTGTTGCTCACTTTCTGTCTGTCACTACAGGAGCGGTCAATGTGACTGTCAGTGCTTCAGCTGAACCATCCCAGACTCGATGTGGCACTGAAGTTGTGACTGTGCCGACGAGAGGACGCATCGATGTAGTCACTCGAAGTCTACTTGTCCTGGTGAGTGTTACCAGCCTTCTGGAGTTTGATCATGGAGATCATGCTGCTACTGATGTGATGTTTTATTGCGTTTATAGCCAGAAGGAGTTGAAAGGACAAACACCCAGAGTTGGTTACTGTGTCCAAAGGGTTTGTTTGCACTCAGTGATTCCCAAATACATTCTCCCTGTATAGCCAAACATTAGCTTAGCACTCAATGCTGATCTGTTCGGTCTGCAGGAAAAGATCTTTCTGAAGACGTGACTCTGCCGTTTCCAACAAATGTGGTTCAGGGATCAGCCAGATGCTCAGTTTCAGTCCTTGGTAAAGCATTTCATGGAGTAGAAACTGACAGGTAATGTTTAGCAGAATAATTGTTTCTGATGTGGGGTTTTATGCTTTATATCCTTGTAGGGGACATAATGGGTCGTGCACTGAAAAATCTAGATGGGTTATTACATATGCCATCTGGCTGTGGAGAACAGAATATGATCATTCTTGCTCCGAATATTTACATCCTGCTGTACCTGGAAGTCACGGGGCAACTCACCGCAGCCATCCGAGAGACCGCCACAGGATACCTTCGGAGCGGTATGGGCGAGCAGATCCATTTTCAGTGTTGGAGAATCTTAATGACTTAATCCGTGATTCTTATCGAAGCTGTCAAGACTCTAAGCTCATCTCATCCCCTGCCCCAATTATTATTATTTTTTTTTTTTTTTTTTTTTTTTTTTGAACAGGATACCAAGGACAACTAAACTACAGGCACAGTGACGGCTCATACAGCACATTTGGTTACGATGCATCCAATACATGGTGAGTTTCATGCTGTTATTCTAGTTGTGTAACCTTTGTCACAAGCGGTTTCAGTTCAACGACTTTCTCCACGGCCAGGTTGACCGCCTTTGTCATGAGGTCTTTTGGTCTAGCGAAGCGTTTCATCTTCATTGATCCGAATGTCCTTCAGAGTGCAAAGGACTGGCTAATAAGCCAGCAGGGTTCAAATGGTTGTTTCATGCAACAGGGAACTCTGTACCACAATGCCATGAAGGTACATTTGTTATCAAATGGACCTTTTAAAAACAATCTTGGAAAGCTTATGGTTAATCTATGTGTTGGTGTTTTAGGGTGGAGTTGGTGATAACGTGACCATGACTGCCTACATTGTTGCATCGCTGCTTGAACTAGGCATTCCCGCCACAGTAAACAGATCTCCAGTAGTTGTATGAGATCCTTGCATATGGCCTTCCTTTTCTGGCTGTTGTCTGATATTAGTTTTGCTTTCAGGATCCTGTCATTACCAACGCTCTGTCATGCTTGAGGCCTGTCGTTGGGAACGTGGGAAACACTTACACCACGGCTCTGCTGATCTACACCTTCAGTCTGGCTGGAGAGACCACCACTCGATCACAGCTTCTAACAACCTTGAACAACGTTGCTGTTTCTGAAGGTAAGATTTACCAGCCTCTTGATGTTTGTTCAAGTTTTTGTCATCAACTTTCTCTCCTGTATCAACTTTCTCCCTTCCATCTCATCCTAAGGCACTAAGGTCCATTGGTCTCAGACGACATCTGGTGATACTCTGGCGGTGGAGATCAGCTCTTATGTGCTGCTAGCAGTTCTCTCTGTTCAGCCTCTCACGGCAGCTAATCTGGGTTATGCTAACCGCATTGTCAACTGGCTTGTGACCCAGCAGAATCCCTATGGAGGGTTCTCCTCCACCCAGGTGCCTCTGACTACCAAACATGAGTGCAATCATTTATGAAGCGTTTTTAATCTGGTGCTTGTTTTCAGGACACTGTGGTGGCTCTTCATGCCCTGTCTGTGTATTCTGCTCAAGTGTTCAGCTTGGATGGCTCCAGCACTGTTACTGTACAGTCCTCAGTAGTAGGAGGAGACTCTTATAGCTTCAAAGTGAATCGGGACAACAGGCTGCTGTATCAGGAGAAGCCACTGAAGAACGTTCCTGGCGAATATAGTGTTAAAGCATCAGGATCCTTTTGTGTGTCTGTGCAGGTCTGTATCTTCACTCTTTTTCTGTTGTGCACATCAAAATCTGATTGTTTGCTCTGTGCTTATACTGTAGGTTGCATGTTTCTACAACATTCCAACACCTGTTAAAGTCTCCAGGGCACTGAGTGTTGAAGCGAAGGTGACTGGAGACTGCCAACCGCTTGGGGCCAATCTCATGTTGAACTTCACTGTGAAGTAAGAACACCTTTGGCTTTGTGTCCTGAAACCAGCTCTTGTTTGACTCCTTCAAAAGGATCCTGCATTCTTGATTCTGTTGACCTAAACCTCTTTATTCCCCATCACTGTCATTCAGATACAATGGCGTAAAAGCAAGCACTAACATGGTTCTAGTTGACATTAAGCTCCTGTCGGGCTTCACAGCAGATACATCACCGGTTCGTAGGTTTAAGATTTAGGAAGTCCCAAGATGCCTGAAGCTGCTTCAGATGTAGCAGTGTCTGTAAATTATGGTCTCTTCCCCTCAGCTTGGATTTCCACCCCAATCGTTTGTTCCGCTAGTGGAGCGGGTTGATGCTGAAGATGATCATGTCCTAGTTTATCTGAAAGAGGTGAGACTGTACACTGGGTATATTACTAGCTACCATCTCAAGTAGGGCTGTCACTTTTGTGAAAGTCCTTTTCGATTTGAGAAGTGTTTATTGAATCGATTGTAAAATCGATTTTCCATGTCTAAAGAAGTTTCCATTTTAAACTCCAAATATGGGCAAATCCACGGACAACTAACAGGCATAAGGACGAACTTAAATAGGGTGCTTGAGATGTGCATAAGTCTGCAATATTTCTGATTTATTGGTGTGAAGTTTTGTGCTCAATGACAAACAGGAGTGCAACATTCTCGAGAAACAAATAAGCAGAGTGGACTGCCATAGCATAAATGAAAAACATTACCTCAGTCTTCAACATGGATGTGTTTACAATTAGAAATGTCAAACTAATTTCGCCTACGTAGGCGATTGTAGCCCGAATCTGTATCTATGCATGAGACTGTCTGCATACTGGCAGAATTCACAGTTTTGTAGTGAAAAGAGACATTATGCAGAAGGATAATTTGCTGTTATGTGTTTGTCAGAGCCTGCAGTCGCTGTGTGGCGCGTGTTCGTATCGTGATGAGCTCCCCGCGCTCCAAGAAAAGACCGTTAAAATCGATTCCCTATTTTCATTTTCGAAACTTGCGTTGATTGGTCCGATCGGTTGTGCAATCGATTTTCGAACGTAAAGTGACAGCCATCTCAAGTGCTGTGTATGTGCTGCTGTTCATCCATTCTTTCTTGCAGATTCCCAAAGGCGTACCCATGAGTTACACTCTGCTGCTGAAACGGGTTCTTGCAGTGGAAAATCTCAAGCCAGCAGTCATCAACATTTATGACTACTATCAGACAAGTACGCTTTTATCCTTTTATGCTTTGCTCTGGCTGATTTTACTGTTGAACATGATCTATCATTTTCTGTTCCACTTTCAGGTGACTCATTTGAGACCACCTACATGTCCCCCTGTCCATGATGTTAAATAAGTTCTGTCTGTAGGACGTGACTGAAATAAAACTCTTATACAATCAGTCCTTTTGCTTTGTTTTTTGTTCCTAGTCTATGACGTTTGTTTGAAGTTGTGGATTACAAGCCTTTGCACTGTTAGTGAGCTATTTGCCCTGCATGGAATCCTTATAAAATGGCTGAAATGCTGCTTGAGGCAGTAGCTTTTCCTTACTTTGCTTTCCGTTCATAAAGGATTCTTTTGAGAACAGGTCTCAACTTTATGTAATTGCTCTTGTAACCTTTTGATTGTAGTGTTACGTCTTTTTGTGTGGCAATTTTATTTAACTTATCAGAGGTGAGAGACTTAAGTCACATGACTCAAGTTGTAAATTTAAGGTCTTGAGACTTGCTTGACTAAATGAAGAAAGTTACTTTACTTTGAACTCCAATGACTTGCCTTGAACTGTACGACTCGTGACTTTACAAAAAAAAATACAAAAACATTAAAAACAAAAGTAAATTATCATAATATCAGTTGAACAATGGAAACACCAGTGATCAGTCTGCACAATTGTGACTGCACATTAAGCACAGAAAAAAATGGCATGGTCTGCATGCTAAATCTACAGAGGGTAGAAGAGAAATCCCAAGATTGTTTCTCTAGTGTATATAAATACTTTTGAATTGACTTAAAAGGAGATTTGCTGTGTGCATAGTCATGCACAATTTTTCCCGTGCCAGTTATTATCACCTCAAACTTAACTGAATTAACTATTTTTAATAGGCCTACAGTATTTTTTTCTGTTTTCTTAAGTTACATAATGTATGTAAAATTAAAAATATAATCTGTAATTAAACAGTAACAAAACAGATAAATGATAAAACTGTCAAATGACTGGCAGTCCCCAAAAAACCCTGTAACATTAAAGTAAAACATCCTGAATTAAATAAACTGAAAAACACTTATTTTGCAGGTATTTCCTGAATTATCACGATCAAATACCTTCATTGTAAAAAAAAAAAAAAAAGGTCAAATGACTGGCAGCTATGGCTACCAAACAAAAAACATAAAATTAAAGTAAAATATTCTAATTTAAATAAAGTGCAAAAAACTTTAACAGAAATGTGATGTCACCATGATAGAGATCAGTGTTTGCTTTAGTTGGGCTCATGACCCTTGAGTTTTTAACTTTAGTATTTCTCTGGCTGCTTAAACTGTGTTTGTTACACATTTGTTATGGCATGATGTTTGCCACTTATTGGTGATGTTACAACTTGGCTCAAAGTCATAACATAAAGAGGACAATTCACAAGATGGGTTTTAATAGAGAAAAGATAGGTTTATTTAAAGTTAAACAAATAATGTAGGGTCAAAACATAAGGTAATAGTAAATATCAAAACAACCTCAAATCAATAAACTGTTGGAAATGGGGTTTGTAGAGTCGTGGAAAACATATGGGAAGCTTACAACGCCTAGTTTTACTATGCAGATCCTCATCTGCATATCATTTTTATTGATATCGGTATCAATTTTTTTAACGGTACAAGACACATTACATTAATAAAAATCAAGTAGTTGCCTATCCTTGCCTTGTTTTTGAATACATAAATCAAATTGAGAAACTTTCTCTGAAATGTATTTTACACTATCTTTTCCACTGGCCGAATTGTATTTTTAATTGATTTATATTTTTAATGGAAACAGGCCTTTTCTATTTTCTATTTACTATTTTCTCAGACAATCTGGTATTATCATAAGCAATTATCTCTGTGGTTAAAACGTTAAAACACAGCACACCACAGGAAAAGTGTTCAAAAACATCGCATCCACAACAAATATTTCTATTGATTGAATATAAAAAATGTTGTAACTTCTCAGTAATGATTTCATGTTTAAGTGTTTAATTTGAATGGCATATTTAATCTAAATGTTTATATAATAAGTAAAACATAGTTTAAATAATTATTTTATTTATTTAAACTGTTATTTGCGTCAGTTTCACTTAACGGCCCAACGCGCTCGCTGGCGCATTTTAGAAAGGATAGATATTTGCTTCAAGTGACAGGATTGGTGAGTGAAATTATATTTGTATTATCTTTGTGTATATGTTTAATTTTCTTTAGATTTTCTGTCTAAAAGTGACCAAAAAGACATTTAACTCCAGCTCACCATCGGTGTCGCCAAACTGCTCCATCTCCAAAACGTTTGTACGCATGGGTCAGAGTTTGCGTGCATGTGCGCACGTTTTCCCGTCAAGTTTGTTTTTATAAATCACAACTTATGCGTAGGAAGTGGCATACGCCTCTTTCAGGGCCTGTTTTGTGCGTACGCAACGGTTATAAATGAGGCCCCAGGTGTTATAGGTAGTCTCCCCGGTTCCGCCTTAATTTACACAGCCTAACCCCCAATTTCCAATTTCTGCGTTATGGCTCTGGCACGGCGGCGGAGTCAATAGGTTTCCATTAAAGTCAATGAGTGTATTTCCACTGAATGCGGTACAGCTGCGTTCCGACTCCGGCGATCCGCAGCCCTCCGGAGCAGATACGCAGAGCTTCTATTTTTGCCGGATGCCGGAGAGCTACGCAGCACTACAGGGCAGAATGCGCAGGACAGGAAGTCGAGCAAAAAAACAGAACAAACCAAAACAAAATAAAAGATCCGGTTAATTTTCTAAATAAAATACACCGTGATCATGGCGGATCATATTTCCCTACACTACACCTTGAAAACGTCATAATATGCCATTCCTCATAACGTTCTGTTTATAGAAACTATATATCGCGCGATCATACGTGAATTAGCGAGATCTCGTGGGTCCTCGTGACTTCAGCTGTCAGTCATGGACGCAGCCGTTCCGCAACAAATCCGGACCTGGTGGGTATTGACGGACGACGGAACACGGAGCTGTCACGCAGCGGAGCCGTTCCGCAGCCGTTACGCATCTGGTGGAAATTGGGGGTCACATTTTACATGATTTGAATTATAGAAATTTATATTGTGATGTGTATGTTAGGTTAAAGAGATTAGTTTTTATTCTAGATTTGAACTGACAGAGTGTGTCTGCTTCCCGGACAATGTTAGGAAGACCGTTCCAAAGTTTTGGTGCTAAATAAGAGGAGGATCTACCGCCTGCACACTATAAAGGCTAATATTGCCCACAACCCATTGCACTTTGGAGGATTCATTTCAGAACTACAAACACGAGTAAAAAGTGTTAAAATACAAAACATGGCAGATATGCGTGACTGACGGTGAGAGGTTGGTTTGAGTGAATAATCAGTGTAATCTGATTAAATAATTTATGATATCCATGTTAGGTTTCATCTGCAATAACAATGTGGACTTTTATGAAGAGGCCATTACCTTTTAAATGCATTATAGGCCATGCGTGTGATGTCGCCGTCGGC
This sequence comes from Squalius cephalus, assembly GCF_949319135.1. Taxonomy (NCBI): domain Eukaryota; kingdom Metazoa; phylum Chordata; class Actinopteri; order Cypriniformes; family Leuciscidae; genus Squalius; species Squalius cephalus. The sequence goes on from NC_137122.1 coordinate 20,236,614, forward strand.
CGGAGAAACTGCGGTTACGCTCACTGGCTGAAAGAAGCGGCAGGATTGGTTCAGCGTGAATGCCGTGAAAAACACCACACATCTAAAATGGGAAATAGCTTTAATATTGACTGTACAAATAGATTTGACAAGACATCTGAGGTATATTTTTACAGAATACTGAAAGCTACAGAAAAATCGCTGCAATTCACAGAAACAATGACTCCAGGCAGCAAACACATGGATTTGCAGTTATTCTTTTGTGTCAATGTTGATTTTTTGGTAAAATCATACCCTATATATTGAATTGTTATACAGTATATTGTAAACTTATCAATTAAACATTTACCAGTTTAAAACATCCAATAATACAGAATATAAGAAACACTGACAAAAACTGTACAAGTTTTAGGGCTGGTCAAATCAATATGAATATAACTATAAGTGAGCACCTGGATTGAGACATACCTACAGTATATTGTATTTAAAGCAACTACAGGCAAATTTGCTTTATCTTGTATTTGATCATAGTTTTGGATTTCAATAAACTGCACATGGGTTTGTCAAGCTTGCCTTCAATGGACTATGTTACAGACATCATGGTTGGAAAGGTTTAAGCTCATTTTGATTAGTTAAATGTTCACCTGCATTAAAAGTATTTTAATATGCTGGTGAACATTAAAACGCTTCCACACCTTTAACCATTTAAAGTTAAATGGACTTCTCCCCTAAAATACCAGACATGATACAGTCAATTTATGTAGATTACAAATTGTTGTGCAATGGACTAAAGTAAGCCTTTTTGGAAGAGTGTAAGGTTACTGGTATTAAAGAGGGACTTGCAAGACTTTAAGTCACCTTTATTTATATAGCACTTTTTTTCAATACAGATTGTATCAAAGCAGCTTCTCATTGACAACATGAAAATACAACAAAGTTTGTTTCTAGAAGAAAATCGCATCATCCACCTCATGTAAGGCAGATCAATAATATTGTTGAATATTAAATGTCCAAATAATCAAGCCAAAAGCCAAGGCAACAGTGGCAAGGAACCAAAACTCCATCAGGTGACAGAATGGAGAAATAAACCTTGGGAGAACCCAGGCTCAGTCGGGGCCAGTTCTCCTCTGACCAACAAGCGAACAGTGTATGATTATGATCCAGGCAGCATTACAGGTCAGAAGTCAGATTGGATCAGAACATTCAGAATATTATCCAGTTCCATCTGGTTGGAAGTCGGAGTCATCACGCCGGGATGGAGAAGGGTTTGTTGAGGATCAGTGCTGATGGCTGTCGTGTCGATGAGGCCTTCCCAGGGCTGATGAGGCTGGCACTTCAGGGATGCGTTGTGGATGGGTCCAGGCGCAGGTCCACCATCTGATCTGGATCCGGCCCAGATCCGGCTGACTTCAGTAAACCTCAGAATAAACAGAAAGACTAACATTAGCGTAGATGCCATTATTTTTATGATGTAACGAGTACATCAGATGTTATAGGAAGTGTCCCCGGTTCCGGCTCACCTAATCAATGCAGCCTAATAACCATTTAACATTTGAATAATAGAAAATGTAATGTTCTATATGAATGCCAGGTAAAAGAGATGCGTTTTTTTCTAGATTTAAACTGACAGTGTGTCTGCTTCCCGGACAATGTTAGGAAGACTGTTCAAATGTTCAGCAAAGAGGCAAACAAGTGATTGCATAAAAGGGGTTTCTTTTTTATTTTGAGTCACATGTTCCATTGCACAATGGACAGGTAGAAGTGTAGGTGGTCTCAAACGAATCACCTGAAAGAAGAACAGGAAATGAGCTGGATCATGTTGACCCGTGAATTCAGCCAGAGCAAAGCATGATTACGATGATGAAAGTATACTTGTCTGATAGTAGTCAAACATTTATGACTGCTGGCTTGAGATTTTTCACTGCAAGAACCTGTTTCAGCTGCAGAGTGTAACTCATGGGGACGCCTTTGGGAACCTACAAGTCAGAAAGGATGAACAGCAGCACATACACAGCACTTGAGAAGATGGCAGCTACTAATATACCCAGTCTCACCTCTTTCAGATACACTAGGACATGATCATCTTCAGCATCAACCCGCTCCACTAGTGGGGCAAACGATTGGGGTGAAGAACCAAGCTGAGGGGAAGAGACCATCATTTACAGACACAATTACATCTAAAGGAGCTTCAAGCATCTTGGGACTTTCTAAATCATCTTAAATACAAACCAATGACGTGTCAGCTGTGAAGCCCGACAGGAGCTTAATGTCCACTAGAACCATGTTGGTAGTTGCTTTTGCTCCATTGTATCTGAATGAAGACACAATAAGTTTAGTCAACAGGAACAAGACACCAGTTCTCCTTTGTACGAGTTATAAACAAGAGCTGATTTCCACGCACACACGCAGTTCTTACTTCACTGTAAATTTCAACATGAGATTGGCCCCAAGCGGTCGGCAGTACTCAGTCACATTTGCTTCGACATTCAGTGTTCTGGCGACTTTAACAGGTGTCAGGATGTTGTAGAAACACGCAACCTACAGTTTGAGTGCAGAGCAAACTCAAAGAACAGTAAAATTTACATTAACAGAAATAGATGGGGTTAAGATGCATACATGCACAGACACACAAGTGGATCCTGATGCTTCAACACTATATTTGCCAGGAATGTTCTTCAGCGGCTTCTCCTGATACAGCAGCCTGTTGTCCCGATTCACTTTTAAGCTATAAGAGTCTCCTCCTACTACTGAGGACTGTACAGTAACAGTGCTGGAGCCATCCAAGCTGAACACTTGAGCAGAATACACAGACAGGGCATGAAGAGCCACCACAGTGTCCTAAAGACAAGCACCAGATTAAAATAAATCCTCAAATGACTGCACTCATGTTTGGTAGTCAGAGGCACCTGGGTGGAGGAAAACCCTCCATAGGGATTCTGCTGGGTCACAAGCCAGTTGACAATGCGGTTAGCATAGCCCAGATTAGCAGTTGTAAGAGGCTGAACAGAGAGAACCGCTAGCAGCACATAAGAGCTGATCTCCACCGCCAGAGTATCACCAGATGTCGTCTGAGACCAATGGACCAAATTAGCACCTTAGGACAAGATGGAGGGGAGAACATTTATGCCAAACAACCAGAAGTATAAACCCACATTTAAGCGTAAGACTTCAGTGTTAAGGTTTTATAGTTCAGTTTTATTTGAGGACACTGGAGTTTGGGTCAATTTGCAAACAGAAGAATCTTTCAAAAGCAAGATACTTACCCCAAACTTTTGAACGATCGTTTATATTTTCATAGACTGCATTTTCGATTTCAATGGTGTTCATATGTAATTTGTGATGCAAAGCTCCATTTTCATTGGCCATTACTCCAATCTTCAGCATCACATGATACTTCAGAAATCACTTTGATATGCCAATTTGGTGCTATAAAAAAAATGCTTTTGCTGCTAGATAATGTGGAAACTTCCATAGTGCGTTTTCCCCCCATTTATTTTAAACAGTTATTAAAAGTCTTGACTCATTTGATCGTTTAAGATTTCTGTGGTAAGTTGTGTATAGAACCCTTAATCAAGTCATGCATAAGTATTCTATCATCGACCAGCCAATTTAAAATAAACAAATTTAACAATACTGTATAGATTTAAACTGACTATCAAATTCTCATGACTATGAAGTTATACAGTTTTGCTAAATATAACATTCAATTTACTATACATCTAACAATAAAGTTTACATGTAACCAAGTAGTGATTCAGAACATAGTTACTTTAGTCTTAGTAACTAAAGGAATTGAGTGTGAAATGTTTGTGTAGTAGACATTTGCATTTTAAACCTAGTGCAAAGTATAGAATAAGCTTACACTAACCGTTTTTACAGGCTTCGTAGATAAACATTGAGCAAGATGAAGTGCTTTAAAATAAACTGGCAATTATTTCTTTATTTGGATGAGAAACTTCCTGATTAGCCTCCATGATTAGCTCCTGCACTTACACAAGTCCCACTTTCTACCAAGAACTTTGACATTTAAGCTTAAGACAACTTATACAGAGCTCAAGAGGAGCAAACAAGACACTGGTAAATTTCACCTTCAGAAATGGCAAGGTTTTTCAAGGTGGTTAGAAGCTGTGATTGAGTGGTGGTCTCTCCAGCCAGACTGAAGGTGTAGGCCAGCAGAGCTGTGGCATAAGTGTTTCCCAGGTTCCCAGCGAAAGGCCTCAAGCATGACAGAGCGTTGGTAATGACTGGATCCTGAAGGATCAAAACCAATCAGACAACAGCCAGAACAGAAAGGTCACCTCCAAGGAACTAATACAACTTTGAGATGTTTTTACCTTGATGGGGACGCCTAGTTCAAGCAGTGACGCAACCGTGTAGGCAGTCGTGGTCACGTTATCACCAACTCCACCCTACAACACACCAGCATATGGATTTAACTCAGACAGAGCCTTTGAGTTAAGTGTCCATTGGATAACACATGTACCTTCATGTCGTTGTGGTACAAATTTCCCTGTTGCATGAAACAGCCATTTGAACCCTGTTGGCTTATTAGCCAGTCCTTTGCACTCTGAAGGATGTTCGGATCAATGAAGACAAAGCGCTTCGCTAGACCAAAAGACCTCATGACAAAGGAGGTCAACCTGGCCATGGAGGAAGTTCAGTTAAAAACAGCTGAATTTAACCTGCTGTGACAAAGGTTACACAATAATAGAACAGTGTGAAACTCACCATGTATTGGAAGCATCATCACCAAATGTGCTGTATGATCCGTCACTGTGTCTGTAGTTTAGTTGTCCTTGGTATCCTGTTGAAGTAAAAAACTTGGGGGTGCTTATTTGTGTTTTGACAGCTTCAATGGGAAGCGCAGGAGTTAACATTACATTTCATACTAACTTAACATTTAGTTTCCCCAACATTCAATGGATCTGCTCGCACATACCACTCTTAAAGGAACACTCCGACTTTGGGGGATAATGTGAATAAGCTAAAGTCTCAGAGTTAGATAAGTCCATACATACCTTTTTCATTTCTGTGCGTTCTGTAAGTGTTATTTGACGCACCCACCGCTAGCCTAGCTTAGCACAAAGACTGGATGTAAATGGATAGTGTTAGCATAGTAATCCCAATAAGTGACAAAATAATGCAAACATTTTCCCATTTACATGTTGTGATCTGTATAGTCACAGCGTGTACAAAAAACAAGGCTATATGAGACAGAGACATTTTTAATCGTATAAATACTGGGAACTATATTCTCACTCGGCGTAGGAGCACAGCTAGCGTTACTTGGGCGGAGTGGCTACTTGGGCGGAGTGATCAGCGCAGCACACGAGACGCCCTGTGGTGAGGAGCAGAGAGTTCGCTCAGAGTTGGAGTAATAGAGTCAGCAATTACTAGATAGTAAATTTATAGTTTACAGTCATGGGTGTTCGCTGTATTGTAAAGAGCTGCGACAATAAACAGGGGAGACCAGGTAATACTATGATATTTCATAGAATTCCAACCAAAAACGCTGACCTGATGAATCGATGGCTACTTGTTCTGGGTATCGATCCAAACACACCTGTAAACACCATCAAGAAGTATTTAGTTTGCTCAGAACATTTCACTGAGGACGACTATTTTGAAAAAATGCAAGTTGCCACACGGACCATGAAACGTGTGCTAAAGGATACAGCCATCCCATCGATAAAGACAGGACAAATTGGATCACCTGTTGCTGCGGTAAGTGTTCCGTTATGTTTTGAGATGACTAACATTAGCCATACTGTAACAGTGCCATGTAAACTTAGTGAAATTATTACGTGAATAGGGGCTCCGTGTATCCTCTTTATTGTTATTATTGTGTTGTCATGAACACACTGTATCGCTCAATAACAAATGAGCGGCGCTAAATGTAACTCTCACGACTAACGTTATAACATTCAACTTGCTAATGAATTGGAGGGGGATGGGCAGTTTTCTTTTCTGTGTATTCTGGCTCAAACCTATATGGTTCGGGATCTTGGTTTGATACACAGTAAAATTCCTCTGAGTCTGACAATTCCTCAAAGTCAGCCATGATCATGAGTCACGTCTAGCGAGTTAGTCACGTTTGTTTTGTTTACGGAACCATCAACAGAACAGGGCGTCTCGTGTGCTGCGCTGATCACTCCGCCCAAGTAGCCACTCCGCCCAAGTAACGTTAGCTGTGCTCCTACGCCGAGTGAGAATATAGTTCCCAGTATTTATACGATTAAAAATGGTCTGTCTCATATAGCCTTGTTTTTTGTACACGCTGTGACTATACAGATCACAACATGTAAATAGGAAAATGTTTGCATTATTTTGTCACTTATTGGGATTACTATGCTAACACTATCCATTTACATCCAGTCTTTGTGCTAAGCTAGGCTAGCGGTGGGTGCGTCAAATAACACTTACAGAACGCACAGAAATGAAAAAGGTATGTATGGACTTATCTAACTCTGGGGGATAATGTGAATAAGCTAAAGTCTCAAAAAGTCGGAGTGTTCCTTTAAGGAAGCCTGTGGCAGTCTCTCGGATGGCTGCGGTGAGTTGCCCCGTGACTTCCAAGTACTGCAGGATATAAATATTGGGAGCAAGAACAACCATATTCTGTTCTCCACAGCCATACGGCATCTGTAATAACCCATCCAGATTCTTCAGTGCACGACCCATTATGTCCCCTACAAGAGGTCAAGTATTAAACCTACATCAGAAACAAAATTATTCTGACAAATCAAAATGTTTAACTCATTGAAATGATTTACCAAGGACTGAAACGGAGCATCTGGCTGATCCCTGAACCACATCTGTTGGAAACATTAGAGTCACGACTTCAGAAAGAACTTTTCCCAGGGACCAAACAGAATGGATTAGCATTGAACACTAGGTTAATGTTTGGCTGTACAGGGAGAATGTGTTTTGATTTAATCGAGTTCAAACAAACCCTTTGGACACAGTAACCAACTCTGGGTGTTTGTCTTTTCAACTCCTTCAGGCTATAGACGCAATAAAACACCACATCAGTAGCAGCATGATCTCCATGATCAAACTCCAGAAGGCTGGTAACACTTACCAGGACAAGAAGACTTTGAGTGACTATATCAATGCGTCCTCTCGTTGGCACAGTCACGACTTCAGTGCCACATGGAGTCTGGGATGGTTCAGCTGAAGCATTGACAGTCACATTGACCGCTCCTGTAGTGACAGACAGGAAGTGAGAAATACCACATACACTTCAAATTTAGAGAGAAACAGATGGTCCAAAACTGACCATGAACCGAAGCTGAGAGAACCCATTTGAAGGTCTTTCTCCCATTGGTCACAAAGACAGGATGAATACGGATCAGTATATGGTTTAAGAGTGAAGGCCGTGGATGAAGCTGGAGTTACATTAACCTGCCAACAAAACAGTGCACATGAAGGACACACAAACTTCTCTATACAGATCCATTATATGAAAAAACCATGACAGACCATGATGCACTTGGACAGATAGCTGAAGACTGTGGCCTTCAGCTCAAAAGACTCCCCATGGACAATGGAGTATGGCAGGGAGAGCTCCAGGAAGAAGGGCTGGAAGACTGTCAGCAGAGCAGGAGGAGCCAGACCAAAACCTTTGGAGGACAGGCAGAACGCCTCAGTCTCCCATGTGGTGATGGTGTCAGGAACAATGAGAGGAACTTGCGTTGATCCAGTGGCTCTGAAGGACAGAAGGGAGAAATAAGGGGTATAAGTAGTAAAAACTATGGGCAAGTAGCTTTAGATGGAACAAAAGACTTCACACCAACCCCACTTCAGCAAACTGCCAGATCCAGGTTTCTGGAAAGTAAGTCACGTCAAAAAAAGAAGTGAAGCTCTCACTTTCTTCTACTGAAGCAGCTGTTGCCATGGTTTCAGGAATATCTGTTGGCTCTGAGGTTTGACCATTTTTATGAACAGTGTTATTAATCAGGTCTGAGTATGGAAACCCCCCAATCACATTTTATTTGCTTTAATATAGGAATGTTTTCAGTGTAGATACTGCTGTATTCCTTTTAACTGTTATGGGATAACAGCAGTCCAATCAAACATCATTACCTTGTGCGTCAAGGGTTACTCTTTTTCGCCGTAAACCGTTGCGTACGGCCGTCTGCCGGAAGCTAGATATTTTAATCAAAGTTTTAAATATGGATATTTTTCTTGAACGCGTCGCTTCACTTTAGAAGGACTTTATTAACCCCCTGGAGGCACGTGGAAAACTTTTATCATGAATACTGTATATCCGCTTTGATGGACTTTCCAAAGGCATACAGCCATTCACTCCCATTATAAAGCTTGGAAGAGCCAGGACATTTTTTTAATATAACTCCAATTGTATTCATCTGAAAGAAGAATGTCATATACAGCTAGGATGACTTTTTGGGTGAACTACCCCTTTAAATCAGGAACATCACAACATTATAACAATTAAAAATAAAGCGTTGCTTTACTCCAAATCAACATGGTTAAGACAATCAGTATATGAACTGAAATGTCCACATGCATATGAAAGCAATTAAACTATTTGATTTGAAGTTACTCTCCAAAACACCCTATCTGTTCCAGTCTCAAGTAGAAATTGGGTTATGGCCCATACAGGAACAAACAGCAAACCACTGAAGAAACCCCAAGTACATTTTCTGCAACTAGAAATTGCTATACGAGTTATTACACATTCAGAGCAATAACAGGTTGTAATAATGCAAGTTGTAATAATTCAGGCCTCCATACATCAGACACTGAGGGACTCTGATAGGCAAATTTGTTGACACCTTCATCCCCACACTCTGTTAGAACAAGACAAACATAAGATTTGAAAATTAAGGATTTAGTAAACATGAGAATTATCGTTTTTATACCTTGAAGGTTTCGTAGGCTTGGTCTGTAGAAGCAGCATGATGGGGGCGAACGTTCAGGCACTCCTGTGCATCCTCAACTTCATATGGATAATCAGATAGTGATCGCACTGGGAGCAAGTTGAACACCTGAGGAGAACCGTGAGAAAAAAAAAAAAAAAAAAAAAAAAAAAAAGAATTGTGCACAAGTTTTATTAACTAAATCACAAACATAACTAAACGCATACATACATGCATAGCTAAAATAGTGAGTGACAATGGAATCGGAAGCAGAAAAATGGAACTATGGTAAAGATCCATTTAACTATGAAAAGAACCATCAGCTTATCATTTTCAGAGTACCTCATATGTATACTTGCACGGCCTTTGCAGCAGAAACATTGATGGTTAATAAAGAAAAGTTTGTGAACTTGAGTGGTTTGTTTGACTTTGTTCTGGTTGAAGGTTTTCTCTCTCTCCATGAGCACATGCAGATTGTGACCTGCCGGCCATGGGCCGGAGAGGCCACACAGGCAACCAAGGAGTGAGGAAGTCGGAAGAGCTGATGGTTGCCCATTCAGTGATGTAAGATTGCAGTTTTCTTCTGAGTTGGATTGAAGAAAATACAGTCTGACTCCTTTGGGAGAGTGAAGGCATAGTAGGCTATGGCCGATGCTGGGCGTGTGTGATGCTGGCCAGTGGTGAGCCTATGTTCTGACATACAACCCAAAAGCGCTGCGCTGTTACACTACGTGAACTCATTCAGACGCACACAGAAGAAAATGGAAGAGTTGAATAACATTTTTTGCGCACAAAAACATTCTTATCGTTTGATAAACTTAAGGTTGACCCACTGTAGTCACTTGGACTATTTTAACAATGTCTTTTCAATAACTTTTCTGGGCTTGCAGATGCAATTACCTATCAGCCTATGAAGGAGTGACCCAGCTCTCAGATTTCATCAAAAATATCTTAATTTGTGTTCCAAAGATGAGAGAAAGTCTTATGGGGTTGGAACAACATGAGGGTGAGTAATTACTGACAGAATTTTCATTTTTGGGTGAACTTACCCTTTAATGCCCTAAAAATAGCTTGAATGCAACTCTACACCCTTGCTTCATTTAGAATATGCGGATCCATGAATATGCAATTAGCCCTGCCTCCAGTCACTCATACCAGCAAAGAGATCCACTCAGTGTGTCAACTTTACTGAAGTAAACGCTGCACAATGGTATCACTCCACAACATTGGACGCATAACAGTAATTATAATTAGGCTTTTGCTTGACTGACTTCGCAAACAGCTAATAATGGTGTTGCTAATGTTATACAAACCATGTTCCAGATCATCATAACATAAATTATACATAATTCACCTGCTATATTGCTAATGTACACGATTTTTCAGCTCAACAGAAAAATATACTGGTATGGCTTCTCTTGAGACTTCCCTGCTTCATAGTAATGATGATATGCTAAAGCCTGCCTGCATGTTGACATGATTGCTTACAAGGTATTTTGTGATGTCAGAAACAATTTTAAACCATATTACCAATATTACCAATAAACCAATATTAAAAACTTGATTTTTCACCACAGGGGGTCTTAAAAAAAATAGCTCTATTCATTTAAATTGACTTTCATCTTAATTGATCCGTTCAATTTGTCTTTAAGTCTAAACAGAAAACAAGATAAAAAATAAAAATGGCACATGGATACCATTTCCGCACTCAGACGTCTTCCTGGCTCCATGATCCGGATGCTCTGATCTACAGCACTGATGCCACACAGAGATCCTGCTTCAGCAGAGACAGTCAGAAAGGTTTCCTCAGCAGGAACAGCCGTAGGAGGAGAGAACTGTAGAGACACCTGGAACAAGAATCAACAGGCTGTAGAACAAGTCATCATACCCCACTTGAAGACAAAAAATGCTAGTGCACTTCATACCTGGTTTTGGAGACAAATTTCAGTGTCAAATGATGCACTACCAACAACAACATTCTCACTGGGCAGAACACAGTAGACCAGAATCTGCACTACTGGAGCCATATCAACACTGACAGACAGCTGGAACGACACAGAGCCGCTCGTGACTGTATTAGAAGCCCTCGCTGTGACTGTGTGAAACCCATGGAAGACGATCACTCCTCTGGACAAGACCTGACAAAAGGGTGCAAAAAGGTGCTGAACAATGCCACCAGGGGTGCGTTTCCTGTACAATGATGTAACTCGCTGCTTCACTACCAAAATATGATGCATCATTGAAGAAATCAACTATCTTGTCACGACTGTTTCCCAAAACAGTGTCGTTGCAACGTTCCACCACGTTAGTTAATATCACACAGGTTGTGGAGTAAAAACTAATGAATTCATCTGAGCTCAAATTAATGCTAGATGTTTAGCTATAAGTTACAGACATGGCATCAGAGGACTATTTCTCTTTTTCTTAACTGTCACCGTCCCGTATATGGGACGCCTAAGTTTACTTCACTATATTACAATTAAATCCTAATTTAATCATGACAAACTATATATCGTTAGAAAGGTCTAAGACTCAATAGATATTTCAGCACTGTTTTTTGTTACAATTTATGCAGGAACAGTAATAGATGAATTTATGACAAGAGCGCACCTCAAAAAATCTACATCATAGCAGGCGTTTCTGGCGTTTGTCACAAAAAGTCGACGCACACACTTTTAATAATTGAAACTTTGGTTTTCATGCTAAAAGTTCATAATAAAACATTTAATCTAGTATTTGTCAATAAAAAAATGTATAAAATAATTTTATCCTCTAAAAAGTATAATATACATATTATCCTCTAAAATATAATATCTTTTTTATTGCCTTTTTTATTACATCACATATTTTAGTAGTTATAATAAATTAGGTATCATTTGAAAGCTTACGATCTCAGAATTCATCCTGTGTAAACTGTTTTGAAATTGGACATTGTGTTACCATAGAAACGGTACTCTAAATTATTTTATCAGGCTCCTCCCCTTTTGGGCGTCATCATGTTTCATAATTTATGATCAAAATATTTTTTAATCTTGACAAAACACATTGTCAGAAAGGTCTGAGTCTCAAGGTTCCATATTTTGTGACAGAAGTGATATTTGGACAGAAATTTATTAATTTGTTATGGTAGAATGCATACAGTTAAATTCAATGGAATTCAATGACACCCGGTGGCTATTTTTGGTAATACGCCTAAACAAAATCTCATGGGAACTTCAATTTTTGTGATATCAACTTCAAATTTGGAACACAACTTGGTTAGATATATGGCTTTGATTTTATAGTAATTTTTTTGTAAAACATATTGTAAAATATATATTTTAAATAAAAGAAAAATATTAAATAAATTATATTTGATTTAATGTAAATTTAAACTTCCATAACTTTTTCATACTTTAATTTTTTGAAGTGCTTTCACAAGGTCTATACTCCAAAGCATTCTTGAATTACAACCATTTAAGCTTGAATAGTGCATTTTAATGTCCATTCTCAAAAAGGGGGGTGACAGCTAAGGGGTTAATTTGCTTGATTTCCAGATTCAATTATAGGCTTGTTATTATGTTCTACAGCACAAAAGCACATGAGCACTCTTAAAAAAAAAAAAAAAAAAACCTTAAACCGACAGACTAAAAGACGTAAATCACATTTGTATATATTCAAAATGAAAGAGTTTGTACTGAATGTCAGCTTGCTTATTTTGCTCAAGGTAAGGATTTAAGTCATACAAACAAGAAACTCTGCTTCTAACCACAGGTCGAGAGCTGTCGATCCAACCATAAAACTTTGCGATACTGGTTGCAAATGTTCGTTGGAGCTGTGGTTTCGGGAAACAGACTCGTTGAACTATGCAGATAGCGGAGGCACTTGGCGATCAATGCTTTTGGGAAACGCACCCCAGTACAGTTAAAAGAAAGGAAAAAAATATATATAATATAATATAATATAATATAATATAATATAATATAATATATTTCACCCACCATATAGATTATGTCAACACTGTAGACACCAGCCTCTCCAACAAAAGAATACTTCACGGTCACTGGAAACGCAGCACCACATTTGAGCAGCTGCTCGAGCTTCACTATAGTCAGTTCACTAGATGATGGGTTGTTGGGAGAATCAGGATGGAGAAGCTGAACAACCCTTGTATCTGTAGTGAAGTATGGCGATTTGTAACCATAAACAACCTCTGGAGTCGCACTTGCCTGGGGAACAACGAATGGAATTGGTTTCATGCAAAAGGGAGTGAGAGAAGTCTACATTTCACAAAATGTAAAGACTGAATCATACCACGAGATTGAGAGCAGCTTTAGGAAGATTAGCAGTGCTGAGGGAGAACGTGGTCAGTCCTTTCTGGTTTGTGGTCAGATTCTGCAGCAGTTTGTTGGGCCAGCTGTTACCATCCAGGAGATACACCACTTTGTTTGCAATTGGAGTACCATCGAAACGAGATACTGATATCTGTTGGAAATGATAAAGGTTAGGAAAGGGAGCCAGTGTGAAGGCTTGTGTGACAAGGGATGAACTTGTACTTGCCATTCCATTAATCATTGATCCAGATTCAAAATAATCAGGGAGGTCCACAAATGAGACCTTGCCCACTTCAAATGTAATGGACACTTTTGTATATTTTGACACCACTACATCTGGGGGATGAAAGTGAACATCAATTTTAAGCATGTGCTGTTGGTTCAGATCAGCAAATGGCTTACCTGTTCCCTCCTCAAGGACATAAATAGCATTTATAAGAAAATCTTCCATATTATCTTGCATATTTTCTAAGCTGGTGTTGAAAAACGCTGATATATCGACAGTAAGGGAGGCACAGCCAGTGTCATTCATCTGGTAGCAGAACAAAGAGACACATTTAAGTCAAGCACAAGCAGAAGAAAAACCCTCCACTGGAAGTCAGGTGTCATACCATTGTGAAATTAGACAGGCACTGACGGGTCAACTCAGGAACCACAACGTTTGGAAGTGGATGACGACATACTTCCACCGCAACTTGACCATATGTGTATCTGGGAAACATCACAAGGAACAAGATCAAGAACTGACCAACCACAAGAGAATAAAATAGAGGCCTTACTCACTTGGCACAAGCCTCAACTTTCAGTCCCACATCTGCAACGCTGTCTGTGGTGTGTTTACGGTCACGTCAAACTTGGGCAAAACTAAAACATATGCTTTTAGATTAAGACCTCAGATCTGTCACTGTACTGTGGCACATTATACTTACCGTACTTTTTCACCTCAAAAGCCTGGGAGATCATTGGTCACCAATAAAAGCCTTTAGTGTGTACATCCCAATCTGAGCCTCTGGGTTTAACTTGTGAGAAAGCTGCAATATCCATCCCGTTGAGGAGACATTTGTCCACTGACCAATCCGGTTAATATTATTGTCCTATTAAAACAATTAACAGCTCAGAGAAATACTGCAAACAAAGAAAAAGTGCAAAAAGCTGTGTAGACTTCAGTCAGACTTGCACTGGAGCAAATTCTCACCTCCACCACCAGCAGATTGTACTGAAAGACAAAGAGAGGAATATTAAATATTTATGCAGCAGAAAGTCTTTGAAGAAAAGAGCAAAACTATGCACGTAAAAATAACCTATATTAAATTTGTAGTTTGTTTAAGGTCAGAACATACAATATGGTGAAACATCTGATCTTACCAACTGATCAAGAGGCACAAATCTGGTATCCATAGTGACAACTCTGAAATTCACTGCAAAGGCACAGATAAACTCCCATTTATTGCATAATGCACTTGAAGATTATCAAAACGTATAGCATAATGGACTTTCTACACCACTAATATTAAACCAAGGGACATTCACAGCTCACCCGTTTGTCCTGGATTGTAGATGGGTTTGTCTGTCTGAATGAAGGTCAAAGGCAGGTAACGTCTAAACATGACTTTCCTCTCTTCAGTCGCTCTGAAGACCTTCCCTTGGACTTCTACCTTCATCGTCTGCACCAAATCTCCATCTACTCGAGGAGCCTGTGGAGGAACTCAGTTAACATACAGAAAAAAAAAAGACAAAAAAAAAAGACAAAAAAAAAAAAAAAAAAAAAAAAAAAAAAGCCACATGCATCCAATTACAGACCTGGAAACTGAAAGCGCGGTGAAATGACGTTGAAGAAACCTGCTGCACAAGTTGACTTGTCCTGTTTTCCTCATCAAGCAGAGAAACTGTCATTGTGAGGCTCTCTTGGGGTTTAAGAAGAGTTATACATAATTTGGCATCAGATCCAGACTCAATCACTGCAGGGAACGTCACCATGAATAACCTGTGGAAAAAAATAGCTTTTAGTTCCAGAAATAAATGTCCCACTTAATGGTGTAAATCCTTGGAGAGTCTTAAAATCTTTAAGTGATTGGAATCTCTTAATTATTGCTCTGATGGTGGAAATGGGGATTTTCAATGCTTTAGCCATTTTCTTACATCCACTCTCTATTTTTTTTTGAAGCTCAACAATATTTTGCTGCACATCAGAACTATATTCTGTGGTTTTACTCATTGTGATGGATGATTAAGGGAATTTGACCTTTGTGTTTCCTTCTCTATGCCACTGTTAAACAAAAAGTCATGGCTGGACAAGTTCATGTTCCTAGTCACCCTGGTGTGCTTAAAAAAATTTAAATATCATTAGAATATAGGCTACTTCAGATATATATATATATATATATATATAAATAAATAAAAATCCTAGGGGTGCCAATAATTGTGGCCAACATGTTTAGGAGAAAAAACATTTCATATCGTGAGTGTTTTTTTTTTTTAATAAAAGATCAAAAGGATAAACAAGCAGATTTATTTGTTACAGCCTGCACGTGAAATTATACAGTATTAAATCACATTTATTATAAATGCACTGGATGGGGCTGAAAAGAGCTTGCGTTGATTGTCGATGAGACACCAGCTCAGAACGCGGAGAGAAACAGCACACATTTCATTAAAAAGTCTACACAAGCATATTGATCAATGCGTTTTAAACCTGCAAATGCAGTTCACATTTCCTAATTCTGCATGCACAACTTGAGACAGTTCAAATGCTTAAAAATATAAAATTTTTCAAAGTTGCTGCTCTTAGACATGGATTAATCATTGGTTTTGTAGGCTAAATCAGTCGGAATAATTTGTGGTTTAAAAATAAATAAAAACAAATGCATGTATACATGAAACAAATAATTGTATTAATGTGGAAAAAATACGAGTCTACACATAAATAAGGAAATAGAAGTAATTTTTTTTTTTTTTTATTTTTTTTTTTTTACATTTGGATTACAATATATTATACAATTCCCAAGTTTTTCCAATTAGATTTGTTCTTAGACATAAATTAGCTTTTTAAATATTTTTATATATTATTATTATTGCAGTTATGTACCATTAGTTAAATCCCTGAACCTGGTGGAAAAACTAATGATAACATTCATTAGAGCTACTTACGGTCCTGATGGCTGTCCCTCAACAGCAAAGAAGAAAGCGGCTAAAATGAGCCCTTTCCAAACACAAATCTCCCTCACAGCCATGGAGAACAATCATCCAACGCGAAACAAACGTCTCTTTCAGAAACCCCACAGTACTTCTGTTCAAATCTAGGCTCCCACTGTTTGCTCGACAGCTTCTCCCAATCATCTGCATTCAACGCTATCGGACGGGAACAGATTGATTAATTGATTGATTGATTGAACACTTAATAAATCCTCAGGCAATGGCAACATCTCGAGGGCGGATCAAATTAATTCCAGGTGGTGGTTGTTAAATGAACGAGATTCATTCCCCAAGTGTTTAAAGACTAATTTAGGTGAAAATCAAGTTTGTAATGTTGTTTATCTATCATGCGGTGTTTTTAAATATGCTTCTAGATATGGTCATGTGTAAATTAATCTGTGAACAGTATTGCTAAGCATTTTCTCCTTAAAACTTAAGTGTAAAAAAAAAAAAAAAAGACAAAAAAAAAAGACAATCTCAATTCAGTAGGCCTACTTTTACGAGATCTTCGGTTTCTGAGATTTTATTGGTTCCATTGGTGGTTTATTCATGAATATTCGTGAGTTTCTCAGACAACTGCTAGAGCAGGGGCATAGCTAGGACCCCTTTCACTGGGGCATGTTGGTTGAACATGATGATTAGACAGTGTTTTGTTATTGCCTTTGCCGAATAGGCTATTGCAAAATAAAGGTTTAACTGTTTTTGCAGTTTGCCTATTCTTTTTTCTACTCTCTAAAGTTTCATTATTATTTAAGTAATTTTTTTCTAGGAAAAACTATAGGCCCACTCACTTTTTCACTGGCCCACCCAAAATACAATTTCTGCCTATGCCACTTCACTTTGCATGAATAATCGTCCTGACAGTCTGCGTTAAACTTATAGACTTTACTGAATGAGCGCCAGCGTGCATGAATGCTCCTCAAACAGACAGAGAAAGACGATTAATACTCAGCGCCAAAATATAAATTTTGCTGAAATATCTGTTGTTGGATGTCAAATGTAGGTTTAAAAGTCAAAAAGTGTTTTATGAAAGTGGCAACTGTAAAGAGATGTGTGTAATTTAATATAAATGCAAGATATTTCTTGCATTTACAGGATAAAGAAATGACATTAACAGGTTACTGTGTTTTGTAACCTTTTGTTAGCTGTCCATATGTCAAGGCATTGCAGAGATAAAGCTTAAATAGTAATTATGCATCATACTTCAACTTTGCTGCTGTGGTATATGAAAACGGTTTATTCTATCAATACAAAATCCATAATTTTTTGTCGTCACGGTCAGGAGATGATACGATTCGATTTCGGTGAAAATCGGACAAACCGTCTAGGAGTTTGAAGAGTAGGTTTTGGATAAAAATCAAGATGGCGGACATGGAGTTCGGCCAAATAAGGTCAACTTGGTATCTGGGTCATTCTCTAATTTAGGGTACATTTCATGTCAGCAAAAAAGCACAAAAGCACTGTCCTTTCTCAGTGGAACATTAAGTGTCTCAATATAGTATATTAATTCAGTGTTACATATCTGTTATCTGCAGAGCTTAAATATTAACTGTTTTTACATTTTTTTCAATTAAAATCATGTTTTTACTTCAGAGTTTGTCAACTATGTTACGGACAAACAGGGTGTTATACAAACCATTCAATTCAGTCTTGCACTTGAAATTAAATGCAATTTAGAAGGCTCTTGAGTCTATTTCTGCCACACATACAATTGTTATTTAAAAGGATTTTCATAATCAACCTTTTTTTAAAGATGAACATGCAATGCGTTTATAACTGTCCTTATGGACCAGGATGTTTTTCATCATAAATCTCCATTAAAGTTATTTTTGATCATTAAAAAAGATGTTATAGTAAACTCGAACCTATGCAAATAAGTAGAATGCTTAAAAATGTCAGAAACATCAATATTGGCTATTTTAACTTTAAAAATCTAAGTGTAACCTAGGTGACAATGAAAATCACACGGTTGACACTAGTAACCTAGTTGACTGGACATATTGTTAACCATGGACAACATTTTATTCATGAGACAGAATTTAATTAGCAAAGTTGCTTTCGGTGAAAACCTCTTTTATTTTAAATGTAGAATTATTAAACAGTACAGAAATGCACATAATTCCACAGAGAATACATTGAAATGCACACTAACAACAAACAAACAAAACTTTCAATTCACAAAGACATGTGATGTAAAATCATCCTTTATGCATTCAAAAATCTGAAATGATCAAACACTACACACATAAATTCATGGGAAATTGAATATAGAGTGATCAGGAAATAGCTAGAGGTCAGAGGAGAATGGGCCGACTGATTCAAGCTGATAGAAGAGCAACTTTGACTGAAATAACCACTCGTTACAACCGAGGTATGCAGCAAAGCATTTGTGAAGCCACAACACGCACAACCTTGAGGCGGATGGGCTACAACAGCAGAAGACTCCACCGGGTACCACTCATCTCTACTACAAATAGGAAAAAGAGGCTACAATTTGCACGAGCTCACCAAAATTGGACAGTTGAAGACTGGAAAAATGTTGCCTGGTCTGATGAGTCTCGATTTCTGTTGAGACATTCAGATGGTAGAGTCAGAATTTGGCGTAAACAGAAAGAGAACATGGATCCATCATGCCTTGTTACCACTGTGCAGGCTGGTGGTGGTGGTGTAATGGTGTGGGGGATGTTTTCTTGGTACACTTTAGGCCCCTTAGTGCCAATTGGGCATCGTTTAAATGCCACGGCCTACCTGAGCATTGTTTCTGACCATGTCCATCCCTTTATGACCACCATGTACCCATCCTCTGATGGCTACTTCCAGTAGGATAATGCACTATGTCACAAAGCTCGAATCATTTCAAATTGGTTTCTTGAACATGACAATGAGTTCACTGTACTAAAATGGCCCCCACAGTCACCAGATCTCAACCCAATAGAGCATCTTTGGGATGTGGTGGAACGGGAGCTTCGTGCCCTGGATGTGCATCCCACAAATCTCCATCAACTGCAAGACGCTATCCAATCAATATGGGCCAACATTTCTAAAGAATGCTTTCAGCACCTTGTTGAATCAATGCCACGTAGAATTAAGGCAGTTCTGAAGGCAAAAGGGGGTCAAACACAGTATTAGTATGGTGTTCCTAATAATCCTTTAATATATATATATATATATATATATATATATATATATATATATATATATATATATATGTGTGTGTGTGTGTTCAGTCCATATAAATAACATAGAAACAATTAATGATCATGATATGCCATAGAGCACTGATGTAACTTAGTTGAAAGATAGTTGACCGTAACTTAGTTGACCATAACTTAGTTGACAATTTCCATATTTTTTCCCCATAATAGAAATGGTGGACCTAGCCTAGCTAACCACATGTCATTTTTTTGAGCAGGTTAATGTAAGAATTCAACACAAAATTTCATTATAATAAATAAAAAAAATTTAGCCATGACGATGTACATAACATAGTTGATGGTTAATAATACGGCCATTGACAATATGCTTTTCTACATCAAATATTGAAAAAACTGAGAGGAGACTCACCATGGTGTGTTTGAAATGGCCTCCACAGAGAAAAATGATATGACATGGTGCTGGTCACATGGTCTTGGGACAAACCATTTTTGAGTTGCTGGGGGAGGTTTTGTTCGTAACATAGTTGACCAACATTTTGTGGACACGAATAAATTAATATATTTTAAGTATTTAAATAAATAACTTATATTTTAAACTATTATTTTCCTTTAATATTAAGACTTTTGTAAAAGATTGTAAAAAGAATTGATTTATTTTAATGATTTTAATGGATGTTTTTGGACCCTCAACTTTCTCACATTGAAATCGGACATGGACAAAACTGTACATTTAGGGCCATAATGACACATTTTAAGCAAAATGAGGAATATATTGCACATATTGTCTGTGTGATGTTATTTCATGAAGCAAGTTTACACATAAAATGCAATTTGTTTGAAGAAATTTGACTGTATAAGTATATTTAACATCAGTGGACATGCAGTGTACCCTAAATTATAGAATCACCCATCTATGTTTTCGGCCTGACCCAAGAGATCTATTAAGACCAGTTTCATTGCAATAGGCTAATTTATTTAAAATTTATTAGCATTTTTTGGAAATTTAATTATAACTTTTGCCCAATAATGTCGCTGTCTCAAAATCTTTTGAGTACCTTCAGGGCAGGGCTCATGGCACATACTGAGTTTCGTGATGTTACACCGATGCATTTGTTAAGTATGGCATTTTATATCACAGTACTGTATTGAAGTCAATGGCAATTTCATGTTTTGTTCTATTATAGAGCCAACAAGAGGCACAATCCCACCATTTTGTATGTATCCTCAGAACAAACCCATACATGAGTCAAATATGTCAAATTTGGTGAAAATATTACATTTCGTTTTGGAGTTATAGAGATTTATATGTATAAACGCATAAATTTTTTTTTGCCACACCGGACTATGTTTGCATTTTTTTTGCCACACCGGACTATGTTTGCATTTTTTTTGCCACTTACTATTAATATTTTGTCATTTGGGCATTAACCTGTAACCAATGACCTATGTTTTCAAACTTCCTATGGTGGTTGTTAAGGTTTCATTTCTCTCCGTCATGTCTATGTGCAATATGTTTTTGTCATCCATCCATTAAAGAAAATCCAGATAAAACTTCTTAGTATTATTTATTTTGTTCGTTTACATCTCAACGCGCTGGTATAACATCAGCGCCCGAGGGAGCAGCAACACGTACTAAGTACTCAGTACTGAGTTTTACATTCAACAACTTGAGTCAAAATAAAAGTCCCGTTTGTTCACACATGCGCACAATGAACTCTTGCACATTTTTGGCATATGATACAATACAACAGTTGGTATAATCTAAACAATAAATAAAATAACAGCAAGCTACATAACAAAATATAAATTATATGTTTAATGAGAACATATAACTCAACACCCCCACTTGTTCTCATCATCTTAAGCCATGCACAATGTCATCACAAATATTTAGTTCCCAAACAGAAAACCTTTGAACTTTAGAATTTTAATTTTTGAAACAGATTTTGTCAAAATGTCTGCTACCATGTCTTCTGTTGGGCAGTACACAATATGTATTCTTCCCTTACTGACAGCATCACGGATAAAGTGATATTTCACATCAATGTGTTTAGTTCTAGATCTATTCACTGGATTTTTACTCAGTGCAATGGCCCCCTGATTATCACCATACATCGTGGTGCAAGTGTAAACACTACTGTCCATGCCATTTAGCAGTTGAGTTAGGTACATGCTTTCCTGAGTAGTGTTTGCTAGACCAATGTATTCGGCTTCGCAGGTCGACAGTGCCACTGTCGGCTGTTTCTTAGACTTCCATGAGATAGCAGGGCCTTGTTCTGTCAGGCTGAAACAGTATCCTGAAATGCTACGCCTATCTTCTACAGAAGATGCCCAATCAGAATCACTGAATGCTATTAGACTTAAAGTCTTGTCTGTTTTCTTGAAACACAGCTCGTAGTCAGCTGTACCTTTTAGGTATCTCAGGACATGTTTAGCAGCTACTAAGTCATGTGTTTTAGGCTTTGCAAGGGTTTGTGACAGTTTACTGACTATCCAGCTAATGTCTGGTCTAGTACAGGTCATTGCATAGATCAAGCTTCCAACAAGTTCACGGTATTCTTTGGGGTTCTCAATCTCGTTGTTGTTTTCTTCCTCATTCCTATTACACTCCACTTTTAACTCACTTGGGGTAGCTTTTGGTTTACAGTTTGACATTCCAAACCTTTCAAGCATTTTGAGAATGTACCTTTTCTGATTCATTTTAATTTCTCCCTCTTTTTGCTCAAACTGAATCCCCAAAAAATAAGATATTTTCCCTAGATCCTTCATGTTAAATTTGGACTTCATTATTTCTTTAAAACTGTTGAGCTGATCCTCACTGCTTGCTGCAATTATCAAATCATCTACCCAGATGATCACTATGATTGTCTCATTTTCAATCTGCTTTCTATACACACAGTGATCAGACTGATTTCTCTCAAAGTTGTTTTGTTCCAAATGATCATTTAAAAGTTCGTACCAGTTTCTTCCAGACTGTTTTAGACCATACAGAGATTTTTTCAACTTGCATACTAACTTGTCTCCTATGTCAGATGTCTCTTCAAAACCCTCTGGTTGATCTAAGTATATGTCTTCCTCTATTGGAGCATGTAAGTATGCAGTTTTGACGTCCATCTGATGAACTAAGAAATTGTTCTGAGCAGCTATCTGCATTAATGCCCGTACTGAGGTGAGATTTGCTGTAGGAGCAAATGTCTCATGGTA
Organism: Squalius cephalus; assembly: GCF_949319135.1. Classification (NCBI taxonomy): domain Eukaryota; kingdom Metazoa; phylum Chordata; class Actinopteri; order Cypriniformes; family Leuciscidae; genus Squalius; species Squalius cephalus. Next base: position 20,259,339 of record NC_137122.1, read on the forward strand.
GTCTATGCCTTCAGTTTGGTTGTATCCTTTTGCAACATACCTAGCCTTGAAGATTTTTCCTGTTTCTGCATTTTCTTTAAGGGCATATACCCATCTTCCCCCCACTGTCTTTCTGCCCTCTGGTAGAGTTGTCAATTCAAATGTGTCATTTTCTTTAAGTGAGTCCATCTCTTCCTTCATAGCATGTTCCCATCCGGGAGCCTCAGGTGACATAAGGGCCTCTCTATAGGTTTGGGGGACCCCACACACTGCCCTGTAACAATAATCAACACTCACATTGGTTACGTCATCTTTGGAGTATGTCAGATAATCTTGTAAATACTTTGGGGCTCTCTTTTCTCTTTTTGAGTGGTAATGTTTTTGACTAGCCGTGGCTGTTGGACCTGTACTGTTTTTGTTGTCTTCTGTGTCTACTTTTTCTATAGTTCCATCATGTTCTGACACCTCTGTATTGTCTGTATCAATACTCTCCATGTCTCCATTTAGGACCCTGTTCTCTGTGCTTTCCTCACTTTGTGGGGCATCACCACTGTTCTTACTATCCTGTGTCCTGTCTCTGTATTGTATTTCTAAGAAATCTTCATCGGTTTGTGTCTGCTGTTCAGCACTGCTCTTCCTAATGAATTTCACCAATCTATGTTTTGACACCTTTTCTGTCTGTGGATTGTATATCAGATAAGCTGGGCTATTTTTACTATACCCCACAAATATTCCCTTCTCACATCTAGGATCCAGTTTCTTATGATTGTGTTTGTACGCATAGCATTCTGATCCAAAAACCCACATTTTAGAAAGGTCTGGCTTTCTTCCTGTCAACATGAAGTATGGAGTATTCTTAATTCTGTCATTATAGCATCTGTTTCGGATGTGAGTTGCAGTTTGGACAGCATAAGGCCACAGAACCTTTGGTAATCCCTTCTCTATTAGCAGACACCTTCCCATTTCAAAGATGGTTCGCCATTGTCTCTCAGCTGTACCATTTTGATGAGGGGAGTACGGGGATGATGTATCATGTCTTATACCATTTTCTCGTAAAAGTGACTGAAATGCATTGCTTGTGTATTCTGTGCCATTGTCTGATCTTATGCATTTGACTCTACCGTATGGTGCACTGTCTGCAAGGAACTTCTCTGTCGCTAGAGTAGTGTCACTCTTGTTCTTAAGGAAGTAAACAGATACTGCCCCTGAAAAATCATCTGTGAATGAAATTGCATACTTATATCCATCTTGAGAAGTTGGTTCAATGGGACCTGCTAAGTCAGTATGTACCAAGTCTAGGGCCTCACCAGCTTTTGTGTCAGTTTTCCTATTTCTGCTGTTGATGAACTTTCCCTCAGTACAAACATTACAGTCTAATTTGGTATTACCCGTGATTTTCATACCCTCAACCACTTCAGGTAATTTCAACACATCACTAACATTACAATGTCCCATGATCTCATGCCATGTTTTAACATCACAAGTTAGACTGACTTTGTCCCTGGACATCATATCTGTAACTGATGCATCAACACATTGTTTGTTGTTATTTACCGTTTTCAGATAGTACAGTCTCTCGTGCTCTTCTATGCGGAACACAGCTCCATCCTTGCTTATCAGTTCATTCTGTCCTTCCTGGAAGATCACCTTGGCCCCGTCTGTTGTAGCAGCTTGAACGGAGATGATGCTCTGTGGGTATGATGGTATGAACAAGGCCTTCTTTAGAGTGATCCTGACGCATTTCCCTTCCACGTCCAGCAGTAACACCTCTGCGTCGCCCCGCTTTAATGCCACGTTGTTCATCCTGGCTCCATCCGCCAGCTCCATGTAGTGTGACTTTGGGTCGAAACTCTCGTCAAATTTTGTGAAATTGTTCTTGTCTGTTAAGATGTGGGATGTTGCTCCACAGTCTACCATTAGTCCATTTTTCGTAATATTATCTGGAAGAAATGTCTGACTTACTTTGAACACAAATGTTTGTTCTTTCTCATGCTCCTCTTGTTTTTCCGCAGCCTGTTTTGCTTCATCTTTGTGTCCGTCCTTTCTCCGGCGGCATGTCTCATCACTATGTGTTGAACTTCTATGGTAGCTGCACCACTTAGGTACGCCTTTTTGGCGGCAATCGCGCGCAATATGACCGCGGTTTCCACATCCGTAGCAGGTCACGGATGCTATGTGCACTTTCATCACATTGTCAGATTTGGGTTTATCATCAAATTTTTCTGTCTCTTCGTAGCTTCTTAGTTTGCTTTTGAACTGGGAAAAAGTCAATTCTTCACTACTCTGTGTAGTATGGATAGCAAAAGGTTTGTAGGAATCTGGCAGGCCCTTTAGGATCATAGCTATTATCAGTCCGTCACTTATTACTTCTTTTGCGTTTCTTAGGGAAGTCACCGCTTTCTCAGCTCGGATAATGTAGTCTGTTATCGTCTCGTCAGATTCCTTCTTTAACGAAGTTAGTTCAGTGTATAGGGCGATAATTCGAGGCTTACCCTGACTGGCGTAGTGACTTCGAAGTATTTGCAGAGCTTTCCTGCCGTCATCAGTCGCCTCCCGCATCACCAGTGACAGGCTTTTATCATCGAGAAACTGGATTAATTCAGCGTAGCACTCCTCATTTGTTTCCTCGTCTATATCCCCGGTAGACAGTATTGTTTCTTTTAAACCCATTATTCTCAGATGGCCAAGAAATTTTACTTCCCATAGTTCGTAGTTGTTTTCGTCTCCGTCGAAAACTAACCTCTGCCATCTTCCTCCTGTAGCATTGGCGCGCCTGGGCCCATAACCTGTTAAGGTTTCATTTCTCTCCGTCATGTCTATGTGCAATATGTTTTTGTCATCCATCCATTAAAGAAAATCCAGATAAAACTTCTTAGTATTATTTATTTTGTTCGTTTACATCTCAACGCGCTGGTATAACATCAGCGCCCGAGGGAGCAGCAACACGTACTAAGTACTCAGTACTGAGTTTTACATTCAACAACTTGAGTCAAAATAAAAGTCCCGTTTGTTCACACATGCGCACAATGAACTCTTGCACATTTTTGGCATATGATACAATACAACAGTTGGTATAATCTAAACAATAAATAAAATAACAGCAAGCTACATAACAAAATATAAATTATATGTTTAATGAGAACATATAACTCAACAGTGGTTTTGTCTTGATTAGTCCAACGGTTTCAAAGATATTGGAAAATGTTTTTTAAGCGCTAAATCACAACGCTACACAAACAGTAAGGCGAAACCTAGCATGTTTGGTATCGTGGACTAGGCAAGGATTCAGGAACCTAAGGAGAGGACTCGCGCGTAAAAAACGAGTCAACCACACAGAGTTATAAGCATTTGAAACAATTATTTGACCACTAGGTGGCGATGGTTCAAAACTTTGCAGGCTCCTTCAGGGCATCATGTTGATGACCCATGCCAAGTTTTGTAATGATACATTTATGCATTCATAAAATACAGCATTTTAGTACAAAATTAAAAATGGCCGATGTGGGAAACCTGAATATCATAAGATTTGGCATGACGTCCCAAATCAAGCAAGATGACTTATATGACTTATAACAATTTTAAAAAACTTGTAATACATTTTTTTGTTTTTCTTGATGCAAGTAATCAACTCAGTAATTTTCATGGTGATATCTAAAGGTTAACATTTTTACCCAATTCAAGTAAGAAAAATAATGATTAGGCGTATGAATAGGCTATATTTGGGTCTTTTTTGAAACTTTCCCCTAATGGGATTCTTCTGGACTTTTTTTTCCTTACTCAGGACATATTGAGGATACAAAATCAGTTGAGTTTGCTTTTGTTGCAATTTGTTCAAGGTTGACCCCCATTTTGGCTTAAAATGACTGGACTACTGAGACGATAAAGATATTGTTTTGAAAAAGTTTGCGTTTTCGGGCCCCCAAACTGCAGTTGTCGTGTAAATGAGTGGCCGAAACGACAGTGTTGCTAAAAACGTGTAAACGGACCCTAAATATCTGTAAACACTTGTGGCCATGTTTTCTGAATCTTTTCTTATAGAAGTTTACTACTATAACTTAATTACTACAACAAAGCTCGAAGTGAAATTATGATATAAAACATGAACACAAAAACAATCCAGAAAAATCCAGAATCAGTTTGTTATAAATATTCATATTAAATTATTCACATTATGGAGTATTTGAGTATACATATATAATCAAGTATGTTCATTAACCATCTGTCCCCTAAAATAATAGTTAGTGTAAAGCATGTCTGGATGCATCATCATTACTTCCAGATTGAAACCATGCATTTTCTGAAAAGCTGCTTTGGAACAATATGTATTGTGAAAAGTTGTAGACTAATGAATGTTGAATGGAGTTGCACGATGATGTCTACAGGACGCGCTCCTGCTCCAGCCACACCACGGCCCTCTGCTGGATCAGGATGGTGCTGCGTATGACGGCGAGCAGCTCGTCTGTGGAGCTCCACGTGTTGGGCTCCAGCGTACTGAACATCAGAGGAAGAGTCTCCAGCTGCAGCTCCTCCATCTGACACGCCTCCATCAGATCCTCCTCTCTGTGCCCTGATAACAGCTTCCTGACACACACACACACACACACACGGGTTTAATTGGGCTCTTAAAGGGATACTCCACTTTTTTTGGAAATAGGCTCATTTTACAACTCCCCCAGAGTTAAACAGTTGAGTTTTACCGTTTTCGAATCCATTCAGCCGATCTCCGGGTCTGGCGGTACCACTTTTAGCATAGCTTAGCATAGATCATTGAATCGGACAGGACCATTAGCATCTCTCTCAAAAAAATGACCAAAGAGTTTAGATATTTTTCCTATTTAAAACTTGACTTTTCTGTAGTTACATCGTGTATTAAGACCGACGGAAAATGTAAAGTTGCGATTTTCTAGGCTGATATGGCTAGGAACTATACTCTCATTCCTGCGTAATAGTCAAGAAACTTTGCTGCCGTACCATGAGTGCAGCAGGCGTAATGATATGGTCATTTTTTTGAGAGATGCTAATGGTCCTGTCCGATTCAATGATCTATGCTAAGCTATGCTAAAAGTGGTACCGTCAGACCCGAAGATCGGCTCAACTGTTTAACTCTGGGGGAGTTGTAAAATGAGCCTATTTCCAAAAAAAGTGGAGTATCCCTTTAATGTTTGCGTGATATCAAAAGCTCAAGGTTGGGCTGATGTTGTAACTACATCATCTTTATCCACTAACCATTTTCATCTATAAGGCCTTCAAACTTTCAGGCTTTTGAACTTTTTTCAAAACTTAATTTTTTTTTTTTTGACAATTTCTGTATTTGAAATATTACAGTTATATAAATTTCAGCTTATTGTAAATCTACTTTCTTACATTCCAAATTCAATTGCACTTCCACATCACATTTGCTACATTACTTGAACTTTAAAAGGCGCTTTCAGTTTAATTCACGATGCCAAGAGACAGACAGAAACAGATGCGCACCTGAACTTGCGGCCCTTCTTGTCTCTGGGTTTGATGTAGATGATGATGGGATAGATGCTCTGCTTCAGGAGATTCTCCACATGATTCAAGCCTAGCTGAAGCAGACAGTGTTTGTCCTGAACACACACACACACACAGACAGAGTTTAACACAGTGGTGGCTCTCAGTGTGTTTTCTTGTGTGTGTGAGTGTGTTTACCTGGTTAATAACCTCTTGAATACTCTGTAGTTTGATTCCCAGTGGTTGATCTGAAGAGTCTAAGAGGAACACACTTTTATCCTGACGCACACAACCCTCCAGCGGCTCTGCACACAATGATAAGAGTAATAATAATTGAACAAAATCCATAAAATGTATAATAAATTCCTGACATTATGAACAAAAAGGTGAACACAAAGTTTTTATTTTATATTTTCATTTTTCATTTTAAGATTAGTTTAATTTTAGTAATATTAAAGTATTTTTAATAGTATTTAATATTTTGATTGAGTTTTTTTTTTTTTTCAATTTCCCATTTATATATTTTTTCTTGTGTTTTGTCATTTTTAGTAGTTTTTTTTTGTCATTTTTAGTAATAGTATACATAAAGATATTGAACTAGTTTTAATATTTTCCATTATATTCATTTTAGTTCAAGTTGTAGTAATTGTGTTGTGTTTTTGTCATTTTTAGTAGTTTTTGCCATTTAAGTAGTAGTATTATAGTTGTCACGACCCCTGTATCATTGTTTTGTAAAAGTTTGTCATTTTAGTCGTTTTTTTTTTTTAATATGTGTATGTGGTATTTATTTCAGATCTAATTAAAATTATATGACGTCAGCAAAGCAACATTTTCATTTATATTTATATATTTTGTATTATTATATCAGTTAACATTTATTTTATTACAAGTAACATGGTTTTAGTTTTAGTTAACAATAGTATTTGGTTACACTTTATTTTAAGGTGTCATTGTTACAGTGTAATTATATATTTAAGTACTGAGTAATATTAGGCAACTACATTTACTTACTATAGGGTTAGGGTAGGATTAGGGTTTAGTTGAGGGTTAGTTGCATGTAATTATGCATAATTTACTGTTATTACTATGGTAAGTACATGTAACATATGTAACAAGGACACTGTAAAATAAAGTGTTACCTAATATTTCTTAGTTTAGTTGACGCTGAGATTGTGTACCTGGATGGCAGGTGTTGAAGTCCAGACCGGATTCGGCCGGTTGCAGAAGCCGCTCGATGATCCCGCGCGACAGCAGAGACGGACAGAAAACCACCGGCCGTCTGCTGGAGACCCGAACCATCTGAACCAGACTGAACGGGATCAGCTGCTCCTCATGACCTACACACACACAAATACATGTACAAACACACACTCACTGCTAATGTTGGCTTTTAGTGTTCTTTTTATTCTGTCTGACTTGTAGAAGTGGGCGGGGCTTACGGTTACTGAGTGTGTAGAGCACCTGATTGGACGAGCCGATCGCACGATAGTTTGAAGCGACCGCTTTAATGAGCCGAATGTGCTCGGGGGTTTTCTTACAGAACTGAAGACAGACACACAGCAAACAGCTCAATATCTGTGATAGAGAGACAGACAGAGAGACAGACAGGTATCTAAAGACAGACCATCACCTTCTTCCTGCCTTGATTCTGCTCAATCGCCATCGTTCGAAGTCTCACCAACAGCAGCTGCTGAGCTCTGAATGAGAAAAACACCCGTTCAGACTCCTGACATGCTCTATTTGACATCAGACGGACATTTAACAAAGAAATTCAATATCATATTACCAAAAATATATCTCTTTTTTTCACAGCACAAATATCTAAACTTTCCTAAATCGATATGCATTTACTGGAGAGGCAAAATGACAAGTTGATGAAAATGAAGTGAATTTATGATTAAAATGAAATCAATATCTGCTAATGGGCTCAGATAAAATAAAGTTGTCAAAATTTGAATTAAGTTCATTTTTGGCAGATATTTGTTTGCATTTAAATCATAAACTCCACGATAAGAATATGAAAGGAAGTCTAAAATGCAAAACCTGACAGTGACTTATAAAAATATATATTGAAAAACTATCATGTGGTCTGAACTCGGCATTACATATGACCTCAATATATCGTCAGGAGCCGCAGGGAATCTTTTTGTGTCTTTGTATCTGCTTTTTGTTCTCTTAAAGGGACAGCACCCTTGACTTGCATGCTATGAATCACCAAAGACCATAAGTTTAGCTAAAAAATCTTCTTTACTGTTCTAATGACGAAAGACAGTCACCGATATCTTGGATGGCCTGAGGGTGTGTAAATTACCAGCTAATTTTCATTTTTGGCTGAACTATCCCTTTAATATCTTGTCATTTTGCATGTCCAGTATATGTATCATGATTTAATAATGCATTTGTAAAGGAAAACAAGACAAAAATACTAGGTAAGAAAATCTTCTTTTTTTTTTTTTTTGCGGTGCTGACCACAGCGATGACATCATCAGCATATTTACATACTGAATTGTGATTGGCTATATAACAAACACAATCTTTTTCAATGTTTTGAGTATTTGTTGCTTTATTAGAGCTGTTTATGTGATGTCATCAACCATCAAATAAATATCTGAAACAAATACTCACAACATTGAAAAATATAGTGTCTATTCCCGGCCCTGGACCACCAGTTATTTACGTTTTACTTGATTAAGGGCCTGTTGACACCAAGGACGATAACTATAACTATAATGATAAAGATATAGTTCTTAAAATCGTTCACAATATAAAAGAATAGTAGAATCCAAACCACAAATATAATAATAACGGCACAGAGAAACGCTATAGTTGGAATCATTATCAGAACGATTTTTTTTCCAGCCAATCAGAATCCATCCTGCTTTAACAAGCTCGAGCATTTAAAGCGGTACACGACAAAATGGCAGCGCTCGCTTATGAACAGAATTTATTAAGTTATCTTTATAATTATCATTCTTGGTGTGAACAGGCGTTTATGTTCAGAAGAGTTAAAGGTATTTTATTTGAATTCTTTATAATATTTCAGTGTTTAGTGTGTTTTTGTGTACCGGTTGTAGTTGGGCACGGCTCCGGCCTGCAGGGGCGCCCCCGTGTGTTTGTCCACGCGAACGCAGCGCCACTGATATTTGCCGTTATAACGCGTGTCGGTGACGTGCAACACATCGTCACAGTGAACCCTGAGACACGGCGGGTCGCCGTGGGAACTGAGGTCAAGGTTCACGCGCACATAGAACGAGTCGGCGCCGGTGAAGGATGGAGACGAGAGTTCAGCCATTAAACGAGAGTAACCTGAAAGAAAATGAATGAATTAGATAAAAATGATCTTAAGACATTTCTGATATATTTCTGATCTCTCTCTACTTTTTTTTCTTTTAATTACTTTTTTATGTATATACTCTACATGGAAAAAAATGCATTGTACTGCAAAATAATACAATAAAATTGAATTCTTAAAGCAGTTGAAAATAATCTGTCACAAAAAAAGACAAAATCATGAGATACATTTTTTTGCAATAACATTAATATCTCACATAGTTTTGTTTGTGTATTGATGCCTAGGAGTTTTAACCGGAGAACCAAACAACAGAAAAAGTATATTTTTCTTCTGCAGTATCTTGTTTTCCACCACACACATGTAAACCTTCTAAAATCAAGATACATTTACTAGTGATGCAGAATTATGTAATATATTAAGTGTTGAAATTGACCAAAATGAAGTGAGTTAAAACAAGAACAAATATACCAATGCAGTCAGAAAAATAATCTTATTTGCCCTTTGAATCAAGTTTATTTTTCTGACCCCATTTGGTAGATGTTTGTTCTTGTTTTAAGCATAAACTCACTTCATTACGATCAATTTCAACACTTAATATATTACTTCATTTTGCATATATCTAGTAAACGTATCTTGATTTGAGAAGGTTTACATGTTTGTGCTGGAAAACAAGACACAAATACTGAGTGAAAACGTCACATTGTGTAGTGAACTGGATGTTTGTCTCTCACCCTCCTGGTTGTGTGTGTGTTTGAGTGCGTAAGGTTCGGTCCACCACTGTAGTGAGAAATGAGCCACTTCAGACGTACACTGACTGAGGCGAACATGACCCTCGCCCAACAACACCTGATCCAACTAACACACACAACAAAACAAGCATTCAAATGATTATTGATTATTGATTATTAATAAATAAACCTCCTATTTGAGATATTCACTGTGAATTTTTTATTCAGTGTCTATTAGAGTTTGTCTTGTCATTATTCAGGTTTAAATTATTCTCCAAACCAGAATTATTGTCACATGATACCTGTAACTTTTTCAGTCCTGCTCAGGATGGACCAATCACAGTTGTTCTCTGGATATTGATTATTTTCACTGTGATACAGGCACTGTATTACAGTGGTTCGCTTGTTACCTCGAGAATAGGACTTTTTCTGTAAATTTAGGACATTTTTGTGGTGTGCCACAGGGATCCGTTTTGGGACCTTTATTGTTTTCCCTTTATATGCTTCCCTTGGCCCACATTTTTCAGAAATACAACATTTCATATCACTGTCATGCAGATGATTCTCTGTTTTACCTTCCAGTAAGGCTTGACAGCACTGTTTCATTTGATGTGTTATTGAAATGTGTAAATTATATTAAGAGTTGGATAACAAATAATTTTCTGAAGCTAAATGAGGATAAAACAGAGGTTTTAATTCTAGGTTGTCCTGTAAAATTCCTCCCCTGCTCTGGAAGCCCGGTTAGGTCCTCTCTCATCCAGTGTACGTAAACGAATCAAAAACCTTGGAGTGATCTTTGACTCTTCACTATTTTTTGATAAACATATTAGCACTGTTATTAGAGCAAGCTTTTTTCCATTTGAGTTCTATCGCAAAGTTGAAAATCTATCGCATCTTCTTTCAAGTAAAGATTTAGAAGCTGTGATTCATGCAATTGTAACATCACAATTATATTATTGAAACTCTCTTAAAGGTGCAGTGTGCGATTTCTAGCAGTATCTAGTGGTGAGGTTGCGAATTGCAACCAACAGAAGTTGCGGTGGTTTCTTTACAAAGATAAAATCAGAAATTAGGTTTACTTAATTATTCAGTAAAACAATACGTTATTGCGAATATTATTGTTATTTGTTCATCATTGTGTCAGTGTTTTTTCGCTGACTTTAGCTAGATCTGTGCATGAAGAACAACATGTCGATGTAAGCGGACCCGAGATGTGTGTAGACAGAAATGGCTCATTCTAAGGTAATAAAAAACAACGGTTCATTAAGTAAGGCCTTTATACACCACTGAAAACAGTTTTATATATATATATATATATATATATATGATATTGCATTTATGTCAACAGATCCTCCAAAATATTATGCAATGCACCTTTAATTCTGGTCTCCCTCAATGCTTATTATCATGTCTGCAAGTATGTGCAGTGAAAATGTGTTTCAGTGAAGTAGGAACTTCCTGTCTAACATGAAACAGTTTCCAGTCTCTCACCTCCAGCAGTTCTCTACCCTCCTTCAGACCGCATCGCTCCGCGGGTGACCCCGCCCTCACCGTCTGCACGAACACGCCCGTCCGGTTGCCCCCGATGATGGTGATGTCACCCGCCAGACTGATGCTTTTGGGCGAAGAGGAGAGCGCTGGAGCCAAGCTGAGAAACGAACGAGACACAAATGAGACGAGAGGAAAGTTTAGTGTCCACTGGTGGAATCGAACCCTGATTCAGATCAGCTGAATCTAGTGTGAAAGCAGCCTGTTTTCAGTGAGGATGAAGAGCTCGTACCGTGGTGAGGATGAAGATGAGGATGAGGATGATGAAGGTTCGATCACGTTGATCACGTCAGGAGGAAAGAGCTGAGACGGCAGGGAGCTCCACGAACTCAACAGACACGAGTCTAAATCCTCTACAACAGACACAAACAGTATATTATGTGAATCTGCACTGGCCTCACGATTAAAATTGATTCACAAGGTAAAGATTTGATTGCAAAATAATTCTGAAAGCATCGTCATGCAACTTTGTCTCAATTATGTTACAAATTAATACACAACAGGGGTTAGTTTAGTCAAAATACCAAAATTTCAGTAGCTGGAAAAAATACTTGTGAAATGCTCAACACCAAATATTCTCAATACCAAAAATGCCAAAAACAGCAATTGAACACTTATTTTTAACGGTTTTACTACGTTAAATATTTTATTTATTTATTCAATTTAATTATAAAGTACTTTTTAAAATAACAATATTAATATTTAATTAAAACAATTGTTAAGTTAATTTTATTTCTAAAGCACATTTAAACTTTTACACTGACCAAAGTGCTGCACGAAAGACACTTTATAATCATCAAATACATTTTTTAACACAAAATCAACTAAAAATGACAACAGACAAGCAATTAATAGGCCAGTGAATACAAATCTGATTAAAAAATAATTAATCGTATGTGGTCAAGTCATAGTCAACTTTCTGAATAGCTTCGAAACATACAATAGTCAGTATTAAAAGAAGAGCAAAGAAACTTATGGGAGCCCATTCCTGCCACATAAGAGAGAAGAAAATCATGCTTTGGTAAATCATAATAATGACTTAAAAAGTCTAGATTATGAGATAAAAAGTAATCAAATTAAGAGATAAAAAGTCATAAAAAGTTATAAGGAAAAAATCCTGCTTTGGTAAATCACAATTATAACATAAGAAAAAAAATGACATCAAGACAAAATTATGAAATAAGTCATAATTATGAGATACAAAGTCATAATTATAAAAAAAAGTCAAAATGATGACAAACTAAATCATAATTATGACATAAAAGGTCAAAATTATTACATATAAAGTCAAAATTGTGACATAACAATTATGACATTATAAAGTCATAATTATGAGATAAAAAGTTGAAATTGACATACCAAGTCATAATTTTGAATAAAAACTGAAATAAAATAAAAATAAAAAGCTTTGGTCAATCTTATAACATAAAAAAGAATTAAATCACAATTATGACATAAAGCCAAAAGCAAATCACAATTATGAGATAAAAAGTTGAAATTATGACATACTAAATCATGAGATTTTAAAAACAAAATCGAAATTATGAGATTAAAAAATATTATTATGAGATTAAAAAAATATATTATTTGGCATTATTGCTGTTTGATTATTATGCTGTGCAATGAAGCCAGTGATTGGCCTAGTAATTTGCTTCAACCTTTCTGACATTTATAGGGGTTTACATACTAATTCAAGGTTTTTTTGTGTGAAATAAGCAGTAAGCAGAAGACATAAGTAGCATAGCAAGCCAAGAATTGATTCTGCAGTTCATAAGATTCAATTCAGAATTTGTTGAAGAAAGAATAATTTTTCTCTGCCATCGTGGAGGAAGATACACAGACAGACAGACAGACGGCTGTATCACACACCTGTATGTGTCTCGTTCTCGTCGCTCCCCCAAGAGTTCAGATCAAACCTGCAAACACAGGCAGACAGTGAGACGCCAGTGAATCCCATATATTTACACTGTTTTCTCCACTGCGTGTCTTACTCCACATTTGCTCTTCGGTGGATGGAGTTCATGCAGGGAGGAAACGGGAATGTCGAGAGTCTGTTGATGTCCTTCTCCGTGTTACACTCCTGCACAATCACAAAACATACTGTGAGATTGAAAATATCATTCAATTCATCAATTCAAACTTAGCTCATGATCATCACCACATCATATAGTAAAATGTTCTTTTTATTCACCGGCGTCAGCAGATTCTCTTCTGAATTTGAGCAGTAAAAGTCTGTGACACAAACACACAACATCATCAGTTCAAGTCACATTTATTTATATAGTGCTTCATATCAGACAGACTGTGTCAAAGCAGCTTCACAGAAATAAACAGGACCCCGCTAACAAAAATATGATCTGAGAACGTTTTGATAACGTTCCCATTAAGTTATGGAATTTACGTTATTACGTTACGTTATTTCTGAATGTTCTCAGAATGTTCAAAATATCAAGTTATGTTTTAAAAATGTTTTCTTGTTTATGTGAAGGTTAGCAAAAACATTAAGGGAATGTTAAACATTTTAAAACAAGTAGTAAGTTGTAATGTTTAAAAAAACATTAGAAGAGCGTCCAACTAAAAAGTTTCATAAGCAATGTATAAATTATGTTTTTGTGCTAACCTTTTGACAACATTATTAAAACCAGAAAACGTAGAACGTTCTATTAACGTTACTGGAAGAACTTTTGTTCGTAACTTTGAGAGAACCTTGACAGAATGTTAGCCAAAGTTACGAGAATGTTCCCTATTAGCTGGGAAAGAAATTATAATGTTGCAAAATACATCAATTATGAAAAATAAAAATTTTTGGCTGTAAAACATCTCTACTAATTCGATTCAATGTTGATTCAGTTTAGTTCGATAACAGTGTCAATGTTGCAAAGTTCTTCAATTATGAACCCTGAATGTTAAATAATGTCCTGGCAAGGTTCTCTCAAATTTATGAATAGTTACTTTAACAGAACATTCGCTCTGGTCTTTAATAATGTTCTCAAAACATTAGCGCAAAACATTATTTGTACATAGCTCATGGAACATTTTTATGTTTCGTTATTTGGACACTTATTTTGAAATTCTGTTATTATTTCCTTTAGTTCCTGTTTCCCTGCTCTGTTTCCTTTCAGTTTCCTTGGTTACTGATTATATTCCTTGTTTGTTTCTATGGTTACTTATTAGTATCACCTGTGTATGGTTATGTTTGCCATGTGTACATACAGTATACTTTATGTGGTTTGCTAGTTCTCCTGAGTGTTAAGAATTCTGAATAAAGACTGTTTTGCTTTGCTACTCCGTCTTGTCGAGCGCGCTGCAGGCGACTCGTGACACGTTTTAGCTCAAAATGTGTTTCAGAATGTTCAGAGAATAAGTAACATTCCCAAAATGTTGGCAAAATTATAAAATGGAATGTTTCCTTAACATTTTTAGAAAAGTAACATATTTAGAACATATTTTGTTAGCTGGGAAATTAATTAAATTCCACTATAAAGCTAAGTGACAAAGTTAGTAAAAGTTTTGTTCTCATCCGATGGTGTTAGTGCAGTCAAATTGATAATATTACTGAAACTACACACACACTCACCTTCAGACAGCTCACAGATCTGAGCTTGAGAGGTTGACTGTTAAAACAAAATAACAACATGAGAGATCAAGTACACACCGTTGTTGTTGTTGTTGTTATTTTGTGTGAGTGTGTGTGAACTCTGACCTTTTGAGCTCTGAGTGTGAGTGGACTGGGACTCAGATCGACTGAACAGCACGGCCCGAAACACTGATCCTCACTGAACAACGACAGATGAGACTACAAACACACACACATCTGTTAGGATCTGTTGAGGTGACAGCATTCAATTTAACAGATAAATGTACACTAAACAAAACTAAAACAAACCAAAACAGCTAAAATTCACTATGTAAACAGACATATATTGTATTTTTAATTAGTAATTCTGTTATTTTTATTGAAGAACCAGGATCCCATGCCATGGAAAACATGGATATATAAAAATGTAAAACAAAAGAAAAAAAAAGATCTAAACAAGTCATGGAAATTAATTAAAACCCTAAAAAGTTATGAAAATGAATAAAATCTTAAAAAGGTCATGTCAAATATTAAAAACATAAATATTTATGTATATTAATAAGATCACGGAATTCATAAAATCGTAAATTTTCATGAAAATGATAAAGACCTTAAAAGTATTTTAGTCTAAAAGTAAATTTATTAAAAACTTAAATATTCACGTAAATGAATAAAATCTTTAAAAGTAATGTCAATAATTAAAAAACAAATATGTATGTATATTAATAAGACATTAAAAGGGCATGTAAATGACTAAAAATGTAAATATTTGTAAAACTTTTTTTATGTTTCGTATTTTGACACTTTAAATATTCTAGAAAAAATACTAAAACTGGCGAGCAGCTGCTTGTGTAGTGTTTGACAGTGAGTGGTGCAGTCCTACGCAGTGCAGGCAGGTGGTGCTCTGTTCTCTCTGCTCCCGACTCTTCTCCGTCTCTCTCTGCTGCTGCTCCAGGCTGTTCTGAAGCTCCGCCATGCGTTTGCGCAGACGGTTCTTTTCCAGCAGGCAGTCGGTGAACTCCAGCTGCAGACCGTCACGACTGCGTAGGGCCTTCAACACACACAGTAACAGAAGAGTTGACGTGTATGTGTGTGTGTGTGTGTGTGTGTGTGTGTGTGTGTGTGTGTGTGTGTGTGTGTGTGTGTGTGTGTGTACCTGGTCTCTCTCTCTCTCCAGCTCCATGATCTGTGTGAAGTAGGACACACTCCTGCTCTGCTCCGTCTCCCAGTCCAGCTGCAGAGTCCTGAGCCGCAGCTGAAGCTGCTCACACTGAGACGCCAACTACACACACACACATATATAGATAAATATGTATATAAGGGCTGTCAAAATAACGATGAATTCGATGAATTAATCTGAAAAAAAAATAAAACGTTAAAAAAAATAACACAGATTAATCTATTCCGTATTGACCTTTGACCCGGAGCCGTTCTAGCCACCATTTGACTGTAAAATGAAGGAGGGAGACGAGAACGCGCAGCCTGGATAATTGATTGGAACACGTACTTATAAAAAACGGCCTGATGGAAGTGTTGACAAAAATAAAGTCGTCTGCAATGTCTGCAGCAAGGAATTTGCATATCACCGGAGTTCGTCAACTCTAAAGTACCACATCAATGCAAATCATCCAGGAGTTAACGTTAATCCAGAGGTACGACCATGTCCCGTGATAACAACTCTAGCAGTCAACATCATCTTCAAACCACACTGGAGCAAACACTGAACCGCAAACTAAGCAAATCTGTATGTGACCGACTGAGTAACATGCAATGTCCTGCAGACCAGTTTCGATTATAGACAGGGGGTTAGCAGAGGTTTAGCAAATAGCCTCTTCAGACATAACATATAACCCGCCATCGCGAAACAACATTATGTTAAAAATACAGCATCTGTACGACACTGAAAAACAAAACAAAAGGAGTTGTATTGGTAGGAGTGGAATATATTGCGCTGATATATATATATCACCCTGCTGCCGCCTCAGCTCCCACTAGGCCCTTCACCCAGGCCTCAGCATGGAGTTGGCTTCAGGCTCAGTCGCTGCCAGGCCAGGTGGCAAGTGCAAGAACAAGCGTCCCTGAGACGGGCCACCCAGGGATGGAGAAACGAGTTCTTCAGGAGATGTTGACCGCACCACTCCCTCCCCTGGAGGAGGGCCAGGTGGAGAATGGTGCCCTTGGTCCCCCTGGCTCAGTTTGTGGAAGCCTGGAATAGGGCTGCACGATTAATCGAAAAAAAATCACGATCTCGATTCAAACATAAACGCGATCTCATTTCTTAATGATGGCGATTCACTTCAAGAATCGTGCAGTCCTAGCCTGGAAAGTTCGTCTGGCACCTACCCAAGTTCAGGGGTGTTCACTACACTACGGTGTTGAGCGAACGGGCCCCTGTCATGCATGCAGAGATTGCAGTCCTACTGGCGAAGGGCGCGATAGAGCCGGTCCCTCCAGCCGATATGAAGACCGGCTTCTACAGCCCATACTTCATTGTACCCAAGAAAGGCAGTTGGTTACGGCCAATCTTGTACCTGCGAGTCTTGAATCGGGCCCTTTACAAGCTTCCGTTCAAGATGCTCATGCAGAAACGCATTTTCGAATACATCCGTCCCTGAGATTGGTTTGCAGCGATCGACCTGAAGGACGCGTACTTTCATGTCTCCATCCTCCCGTGACACAGGTCATTCCTGCGCTTTGCGTTCGAGGGTCAAGCGTATCAGTACAAAGTCCTACCCTTCGGGCTGACCCTGTCGCCAACCGCCTTTACGAAGGTCACAGAGGCTGACATTGCTCCCATGAGAGAGCATAGTGTTCGTTTCCTCAACTATCTCGACGACTGGCTGATACTAGCGCAGTCCCGGGAGCAGTTGTGCGAGCACGGGGACCTGGTGCTCTGGCATCTCTGCCAGTTGCGTCTTCGGGTCATCTGGGAAAAGGGCAAACTCTCTTTTCTCGGTATGGAGCTGGACTCCCACTGGATTTCCACCAGACGGCACGCCTCACAGATGAACGTGTCCGGTCAGTGCTGAACTCCTTGAATACTATAAAGAGCAGAACAGTGGTCCGACTGAAACTTTTTCAGAGGCTCTTGGTGCATCCGCAGCCGCAGTAACGCCACTGGGTTTGCTTCATATGAGACCGCTTCAGCACTGGCTTCACGGCCAAGTCCCGAGATGGGAGTGGCAGAGCGGCACGCTTCGTGTGACAATAACCCCAGCCTGCCGCCAAACCCTCAGCCTGTGGTCAGACCCTTCGTTTCTCTGGGCCGGAGTGCCCCTAGAACGAGTGTCCAGGTATGCTGTGCAGATGCCTCCAACACCGGATGGGGGGCCATATACAATGGGCATGCAGTAGCGGCGATGTGGACGGGCCCCCAACTGCATTGGCACATCAACTGCCTCGAGTTGCTTGCGGTACACCTTGCTCTGAACTGCCTCAAGAAGCCTCTGCTTGGCAAGCATGTGCTGGTCTGTACGGACAACACTGCGAGTTTGCGTACATCAACCATCAAGTTGGTCTACGCTCCCCTCGCATGTCGCAACTCACCCGCCATCTCCTCCTATGGAGTCAGAAGCATCTGCGGTCGCTTTGTGCCACTTATATGCCCGGCCTGCTCAATCGTGCCGCCTGATCTGGGACCACTTAGGGGGCCGCACAGATAGATCTGTTTACCTCTCCAGACCATTGCCAGTTGTTCTCTTCCCTGACCGAGGGGACCCTCGGCACGGATGCACTGACACACAGCTGGCCCCGGGGCCTACGCAAGTATGGGTTTCCCCCAGTAACCCTTCTCGCACAGACACTGTGCAAAGTCAGGGAGGAAGGTCTTGCTAGTTGCTCCTTATTGGCCCAACCAGACCTCGTTCCCTGAACTGATGCTCCTCTCAACATTCCCATTCCTCTCAGGGAGGACCTCCTCTCTCAGAGACGGGGCACCGTATGGCACCCGTGTCCAGACCTCTGGAAACTCCATGTCTGGTCCCTGGACGGGACGTGGAGGTTCTAGGTGATCTACCACAAGCTGTCATAAACACCATCACTTCTGCGAGAGCACCCTCTACGAGGCGTACTTACACTCTGAAGTGAAACCTGTTCATTGAGTGGTGTTCTTCACAGAGAAGACCCCCGAAGATGTTCGATCTGTACTGTACTATCCTTTCTGCAAGTTGGGTTGGAGTGAAGGCTCCCTCCACCCTCAAAGTGCATGTTGCCTCTATTGCCGCACATCACGATGCAGTTGATGGAAAATCCGTAGGGAAACACAACCTGATCGTCAGGTTCCTGAGGGGTGCGAGGAGACTGAATCTCTTCAGCGAAAAACAAATGGTGCCTGCATCCGCTTCCGTATTTATACCCGTGCTGCGGGGCGGAGCGCGAGATGCATATCTGCACACACTAATGTGCATTGACTCGTTTAATTAATAATCAAAGATGACAGGCTCCCTAAGCGTGATCCCAATCATTCGGCATGGTCGACTCATGTCTCTGTTCCCTCCTTCAGGGAACGAGGCTTACATACGTAACCGAGATGTTTCCTCTTACTCTCTCTCTCTGCGTCTCTGAGCTCTCCAGCTCTCCCTGCAGTCGGGCGATGGTGCCGCACAACTCCTGCCGCTGCTCCACCGCCTCCCACCGGTCCTGCTGGAGGATGTCCAACAGAGCCTACACACACACACACATTACTCACACTCCTGTAAGTGTAATGATGAGCTGAGAGAGTCTTGTGACTGACCTGATTTCCAGAGTTATGCTCTGTCTTTCTCACAGTGAGCGGCGGCGTCTCCTTCGGGCCTGCAGACGCTCCGTCACACGCCTCACTGCTCGTATGATGCATCAGTGAGGGGGCGGAGCCATCGTCTGCTCTTTTCTCCACCTCCAGCAATCTCTTCCTGTGCTGCTCCACCTGCACGGACACGCCCTCTATAACTCTGTACAGGTCTGAACTACATTATTCATAGTGTCTCAACAAGTCAAGTCAAGTCACTTTTATTTATATAGTGCCTTTTTACAATATAGATTGTTTCAAAGTAGCTTTACAGTGATAACAGGAAAATAATGCAACAATGTTTGTTCCTAGAAGAAAATAGCATAATAGTCCAGCTTAAGTAAGTTCATTGATGGTTAATTTTTGTTGTAAAAAAAGTTATTAGTTTAGTTAATTTATATATATTTAGCCGCACTGGAGAAAACAGTGATGTCATCGTCCAGCTCATTTCAGTTCTCATATAATGGTGTCAATGCAGGCAGATCAATAATATTGTTGAATATTAAACAAACAACAAACAGTTTAGTGTTTATCTTATCAATCAATGGTCCATCAATGGTTGGCTCTCATGACCAATACGCCTCTAATTCACACTGAAGAACTATATAGTCAACACTTCAATAAATGTTTCAACTGATCAACAGGTGATTTCATGGGAGACGAGTCTTAATTTTCCGTATATTGTACCTCTGTGAGTAGTTCTCTCTCGCGCACAGAAGCTTTGCGCTGTTCCTCTAGCGCTCGCGAGTATTTCACAGCCTGTTCCAGGTGTCTGTCCTTCAGCAAACCCAACTCACGAGTACAAGACTCCAAGTCATGCCTCATCCTGACCCAGAAACACACAGGTAGAAACATATTTACACTCAGGCATTTTACTTTTTGTATTTAAGGTACACATTTTTATCATTTGATGCAATCCCTGGGAATAAACCCCATTACCTTCCCATCGCAAACACCATGTTCATACACTACCATACAAAATTCTGGGGTCGTAATGATTTTTTTTGGGGGGGAGGGGGGTACCTTTACTGAGCAAGGATGCATTAACATTTTATATATATATATATATATATATATATATATATATATATATATATATATATATATATATATATATATATATGTATGTATGTATGTATGTATGTGTGTGTGTGTGTGTGTGTGTGTGTGTGTGTGTGTATATATATATATATATAATATATATATATATATATACAGTATATATATATAGACACATACATACATATATATACATATACATATATATTAGGGGTGCAACGGTTCAAATTACTCACGGTTCGGTTTGTATCACGGTTTTAGTGTCAAGGTTTTGGTACGATTCGGTATGTGCTATGTTCAGGGCAAAAAAGGACTACTGTCAAATAAGAATATGAACAAATATTCAGATTTACACCTTTCTAATATTAGTTTTCAGGTACAGAAATTGAATAAAGTAATCAAATGTAAAATAACATTGCATATAATCGTCACTGTAGAAATGAAATAAAGATTAATCATTATTAAAGTTACAAAAGCTATTCAGTCAAGAGCAGTGAGTGATTTCCTTGTATTTGTTTATGCTTGATTAACATTAAAAATACAGATAGCAGGAATATTAGGCTGCTGTCACTTTAAGACATAATGCACGGATCCAATACACTGAAACATGCGATATCTTTAATATCTTGAATTGAGACGTAACCGACTATGTTTGCTAGGATACTGGCCAAGGTGAGAAAGTTGACATAATTTAAAATTCAAAGACTTGAAAGAGAGCTCAATATTTGTGGCTGTCTGAGACGTGGCTTTATGTGAGCTTTATTTGTGTGTATATGTACGTACCTCTCCTGCTGTATCCGGTCCTGTCGCAGCTCTTGCGCTTTGCGTTCAGCTCTGCTGCGCTCCTCCTCGGCCACACGGCAGCGCTGAGACAGACGCCGCTCACACAGACGACTGCCACGCAATTGTTCTCGCAGCTTACGCACCTCCAGCAGCAGAAACTGAGTCAGACCCTCAGGACCCTCCTCATCTACACACACAATATTACAAAAATAACATTAAACAATAAACATTGAAGTCGTCTTTTCTTCCCTATAGTGACGTATATCCACATGAAACCACTTCTCAAACAAGAACAAATGTAGGGCAGGGCTTTATTATGTTTGTGGTTTGCTATTGGTGGATCTGGTTTTGATTGACAGGTTGCCCTGCCCTCACGCCAGTACACACGTCATCAGAGAAGAGAGATGTAAGAGGGAGGGGAAGTTATTTTGATTTAAGATTGTGAAGCACATGTATTTAAAAAAATGTATGTGCAAAAATCCAGTCAATTCCTCATTGACAAAATCAAGTCCCGTTTCACTCTGGTATATGTCACACAACAGGGGAGAAAAGACTAGTGCAACTTCCATTTCGTGCCGACTTTAAACGGCAGAAATGTGACGCATTCACACACCCAGCATGATGGAGCAGCGTTGAGTCGGTTGTTGTCCGGTCAGCTGTGTGAACTGCTCCGGATGATAAAACTCCAGTGACTCCATGAAAGCCTGTAGACCGCGCTCGCCACGCCCCCTCAGGATGTCCAATAAACGGCCTGCACACAACAACCAATCAAATCACTGCACACTGATACTGACACACGCGCCAACCAATCACACCACACTGTACATTCTCTCTCTGTAAATGTGAAGGTTTGCTTCTAAATTCACATACTATCCATCCTAAATAGTATGTGATGTGAGGATGAGGATGAGTGCGTACTAAATCAAAGCACACTGAAAAACATTACGTCAAAGAGGAGAGTGTGCTATTTAGAGTAAAATTTGCATTGGTAAATGAGTGTTGGGCTAATATTAGGCCAAGTCACGTTTATGTTTAGTGCTTTATAGAATACAGATTGCTTCACATAAATAAACAGGAAAATATTAGTGTTGTAAAACTCACCAATTATGAAACAACTTGAAATTATGAAATTTCAGCTGTAAAGCAGCTCTAGAATATAATAGTCATCATTCAGCTTAAAAAAAAGTTTTGTTCTCATCCGATTGTGTCAAGTGCTAGTCAAATCGATAAATTTTTTTTTTTTTGTTTCCCTATTGACTTTTCCAGATGTGCGTGTGAGGAAAGTGAGGCTGAAGATTTTCAATGAATGAACCTGAGTGCAAACAGTAAGAACAAACGCGTCTTGTGGTACCATGACTCAATCTTATGACGTTGTAGAATTTCCGAAACGGATGTACTGTCTTACTACACACTCTGAAGTATGAACTTTACACTAGTGAAGGGACAAATAGAGCAGAGGGCTGAATCAATTGAACCAACTGATTCACTCTTTTGAAACGAACATCATACTAACCTTTAAATGACGTTCTATTAACATTAAGGAAACTGGACATTTTTATGTTCTTAGAATGTTACAAAATAGCATTATTATAATGTTGAGTTGTTAAAAATAAGTTGAAAGAACGTTTCAGGAACACCATAAACGTTCCTCTAACATCAATAAAACATTGACATTTTAATGTTTACATAACCAAAACAGAATGTTTGGAGAACGTTCTTAGAACAAAAAATTTTCTAGCTGGGATGACAGGGCTCCAGACCTACTGTTTTTACTAGGAGCGCTGTAGCCCCTAACTGAACATTTTTAGGCGCACAGGCAGAACATTTAAGGGCACACAATAGGGCACCAATAGACTGAACTCGTAATACGCATGTGCACGCCATCAGCGTTCTCACAGGTTTCGCGTTTAAAGTCTGTGTAGAGTTTCCTGTTAAAACGGTGTCGTGTTAGCGGCCCCCAAGTTAATAACTAATGACCGTTGTGACGGAAGTGAATCAATCAAATTAACTTTAGCTATAAAATAACTTTATTCAAGAACTGCTATAAAGCCAAAACAATCTCTGTTACTTTAAACTATCCTTGTATCTCTGTAAAGCTGCTTTGGAACAATATACATTGTTAAAAGCGCTATATAAATGAAGATGACTTGACTTGACTTACCTTAAATCAACCTGCAACACAGTTATTCACATTCACATGACAATAAAGCACTGAGCTTAAAGGGATACTCCACTTTTTTTGGAAATAGGCTCATTTTACAACTCCCCCAGAGTTAAACAGTTGAGTTTTACCGTTTTTGAATCCATTCAGCCGATCTCCGGTTCTGGCGGTACCACTTTTAGCATAGCTTAGCATACAACATTGAAGTGGACAAGACCATTAGCGCCTGAAAATAGGCTACCTTCCGTCAACATAACCAACGTGACAACCTCCTTGCACACGGAGCGTTGGAAGTTACCGAGCTGGGGACTATTTTCAGGAGCTGCGTCGTATCATTACGCCTGCTGGACTCATGGTACGGCAGAAAAGTTTCTTGATTATTACGCAGGAATGAGAGTATAGTTCCTAGCCATATCAGCCTAGAAAATCACAACTTTACATTTTCCGTCGGTCTTAGTACACGATGTAACTAGTACAGAAGAGTCAAGTTTTAAATAGGAAAAATATCTAAACTCTTTGGTCATTTTTTTGAGAGAGATGCTAATAGTCTTGTCCGATTCAATGATCTATGCTAAGCTATGCTAAAAGTGGTACTGCCAGACCCGGAGATCGGCTGAATGGATTCGAAAACGGTAAAACTCAACTGTTTAACTCTGGGGGAGTTGTAAAATGAGCCTATTTCCAAAAAAAAGTGGAGTATCCCTTTAATTTGAGGTGTAGATCAAATTAATTTTATCAATCATAATGCCTTAAAATTAATTAAAAACAAAACGAGTGAAAAAATAGATATTAGGGAGTGAAAATAGCTAATAAGCCAATAAGCATCCTCTGCAGCCACCTACTGGTTACAATGGTAAAGCAGCGTTTCAAAAGCGCCCATCACTACTTTATGAGCGCTGTGATGTGATTGATGTGTGGTGTTCTGCGTCCTCACCGGCTCTGCTGATTCTCATCGGATACTGACTGGAGTTGAGCACCTCGTCCTCGTCCTGCTCGTCGATCACCTTACACTGCCGCAGATACGGCGTCAGCTTCGCCGGGTTTAAAATGCGGGTCAGTTTGTGTCGGACTCCTTCCACTCTCTCCCAGAGCTCCTCGCACTTCTCCTCCTCTGACGGGGTCATGACCGAGCTCTCGTCTCCCTGCAGCCATTCACCTGTGGAAACACAAGATCTTCACAGGGGGCTCTTCTCAAGTGTAGGTGGTGTAGGTGGCAAGAAAAGTGGCTAAATTGTGCCCGTTTCCTGTTTTTGTGGTTGTTGTAGTAGCTACATCAAAGATGGTAATATATACTGTAGGTCAAAAAATAGCTTATAGGTCACAACTCACACAGCACACATTGTAAAAGCTTAGAGAAAGCTTCCCAGTGGGCATTTGATGTCATTTTAACATCAATATGACATCACATTGATGTCAAAATTACATCACGAAATAGGTCAAAAATTAAAGTCATATTGACGTCAAAGTGTCGATGTCAATTTGATGTCAATTTGATGTCAAGATTTTGACCTCTGCTGATGTCATTTTGATGTTATTTTGATGTCATGCTTTGTTGGTATTTGATGTCAATTCAACATTTATTTGACGTCAAGATGTCATGATGTTGATCCCAGCAGGCACAGGATATAGACTACAGCGTCGGTCAGTCGTTGGATTTTGGTTGAAAATGAAAATCGGGTTGATGTCTAAATCCAATGTTTCTTTGACGTCAAGCTCCAACGTTGGGCAGTCGTTGAATTTTGGTTGGAATAAACCAAACAAAAAAGTGAAATGCATGGCCGTACACTTATTACCAGCTTCATTTAAAACTAACCAGATTTACTTTATTTAATTTCCGGTTTAAAGAAATCATAATTTGCATTTTAAAGTCACCATGATGGTGGTTAGCGTTTGCTTTAGTTGTGCTCTTGACCCTTGACTCGTAATATAAAAAATTCTCTGGCTGCTATAATTGTGTGTTTATAAAGCACAATTGTTGTAGCTAAAAAGCCATGGAAAATGAGATCAGGTGATGTTGGCTCCAGGAATTGAGTTTGAGACCACTGTGATTAAAGGTTTTTGTGCACTAAATAGTTTTTAAAAACCAAGTATATTATTTGAAAAACAACACCGCTAGACATGCTGTAGAATCAAATGACTTCTGTTATGAATAAAACAATTTTAAAACCACATGTCCTATATAATCAAAGCATTAGACACTGAATAAGATCAGGGATTCAGGCATTTACATGATGATATCATCATCATCAATAAACAGCCAGCATCACCTGATCTCATTTTCTCATGGCTTTTTTAGCTACAATAATTGTGCTTTATAAACACACAATTATAGCAGCCAGAGAAAAGTTTATATTAAAGAGTCAAGGGTCAAGAGCACAACTAAAGCAAACGCTAACCACCATCATGGTGACCTTAAAATGCAAAATATGATTTCATTAAACCGGAAATTAAATAAAGTAAATCTGGTTAGTTTTAAGTGAAGCTGGTAATAAGTGTACGGCCATGCATTTCACCTTTTTGTTTGGCAAAATGACATCAGCAGAGGTCAAAATCTTGACATCAAGTTGACATCGACACTTTGACGTCAATATGACTGTCATTTTTGACCTATTTCATGACGTTTCGTGACGATTTTGACATCAAGGTGCTGGGTTAGTTTAAATCACATTTTAAGAACCATTGAAAATTAAGCTGTTGATAAACATCAAAACAGATGTTTTGTGAAGAAAATCTGTGCCTGACCCGAATCAACCATATCACCATTTTTCCAAACCTGACCTGCATAAATTAACTTAATTAGAAAAAAGTGAAACGCCCAAACAAATAATGGAATTAAAATAATTAATTTCTTCTTGGCCCCCTTTGGTAAAAGCACATTTATTTAAAATAAATAAAACAGTCAAAACCATCTCACTCATGAAACATTTCATGTCAGTGAATCGGTGAGTGAATCTCTGAACAAGATTGCTTGACAATACGATTCAAAAGATTCAGATCTCATGGTCACAATGACTGGACAGTGATGGGAGATTTACAGCAACAGAAATAATAAGTCCAAATCTGTGGCGCACAAATGCATGCAACACACTCTCACACCAATTCATAGCAATTTGGTGGCCATTTTTATCAATTTTATGTTTTGGTGGCAATTCATATTTTATGTTTTGTTTGCAATTTAAAGCCATTTAATGTTTTGGCTTAAATTCGTAGCTATTTTACGTTTCATCGTCAATTCAAAACTATTTTAGCCTATGTTTTGCCGGCAATTCGTAGCTCTTTTCCAATTTTGATGACAACTCGTAGATTTCTTTTTTTTGTTTTGCTGGCAATTCACTGATAATTTAAGTTTTGAGTTGAGTTGAGTTTATTTGACATAAAAAGTAGCAATACAGTAACCATAAAGTAGTAAAACTCCTTTGTCAAGGATAACACATTAAAGTTGCATTAACTATTGTGGTCCTTGATTTTTGTTCAAACTTGGACAAACGTCCAGCTAAAATGTCCAGCTAAAACACGGAAAAACCTATGTTTTGAGAACTTTATTAAAGACCAGATAATGTTGAATGAACATTCTATTCATATACTGCCAGAACGTTCGCCAAAGTTCATGCTTGTTTTTTTCTGAAAAGAAAATTTCCGTATCACATCGTACAAATTAATACAACATCTCTTAAAGGGGTCATATAATGACATTTTTGTACAAGCTAATATGATTCTTTATGGTCTAAATTAAAAGTTTGTAATATACTTTAATTAAAAATTTTCATTAGTATTGTAAGAAAACACTCATTTTACCTGGTCTAAAACAGCTCTGTTTTCAGCACGCTGTTTAAGTGCATGTGTCTTTAAATGATAATGAGCTTTGCTCACCCCGCCCCTCTGTTCTGTGCGTACACCGTTTGTAACACAATAACCATAACGCGTTGTTCATTATAAACGTGGGATTATGAATTATATCGAGAACGTTGTACATAGAAAACATGCCGTAATGTACCCTGAGTGTAAACAGACGCATTCTTCGTGAAGCGTGCAGCAAGCGATTTGCAAAGATTACACTCACTTCAGTTCTTCTGGAGGTGCAGCAGGAACACGAATAGTTGGTACCGATCATTTTTTCAGGAGCAACTTCTTAGCAAAACCATCTTTATACTGACCCTCGAGCAGTCTGGTGTGTGAAATCATTCGCGCAAACATGAAAGCATTGACGTTGATCGTGGGGAATATTCCCTTCAAAAACAAACTCAGCCACTGCGTCTTCAGCGGTTCGGATTTAGGAACATCAGAATGACTGCTGTGTTCTTTATTGCACCCAAGAACAGAACACCACAATCGCTTAGATGCCATTCTGCTCATAGACAGTGCTCCAGTATCAACAATGACGCGCGGACTATGATGATTGACAGCTCGCTCACGAGCGGGCCGGGGCGGGTCTATGTTGAAATGCTGCTGTCAATCAACAATCGTGGGAGGGGCGTCCGACCGTGTGACGTCACTAGGTCGAACGGCTTGATTTGAGACGGGGGAAAACATATAAGGAGATTTAAAAAAAAAAACACTGGATGGATTTTTATCATTTTATGATGGTTGTGTACAGGCACTGCCAACACACATTTCAGTACAATCAACTTGTAAAAGTACATGTACCATTATATGACCCCTTTAAAATAGCTAGTTTTTCATGAGATTGAAGTGAACGCATATGATGAAGGTGAAATATCGTAGATCCACATGATCATAAAACATAGACGTAAACATGTTAATGCACTGCATGAGGCCCGAAAGAGGGACTGTAAGAGAGCAGTTTTCTCACAGCAGAAGAATGCAGGTGGTACCATCCTCTCACTGTACACGAGAGATCATCAAACAGACAGTGCGATAACACTGCCAGAGGAACTATGGAAAACAAACTTCATTTTCACCCAAGCCTGCCGATACCTGCACACCAACAGGAGATATCAGTTACATTTCATGTAACTATCAACTTTGTCTCAAAGATTTTTGAAACATAGCTTTTTTTCTTACAAGCACACACACACACACACACACACAAATAAACATCTACCAGAGAGATGATGAAGATTAGGGGTGTGTGAGGGGTTTGTATGCGTCTCTGTTCAGGTGAGGCAGGTCCAAACACATGCAGGAATCTCAATGAATGTCTCATAGTGAAGGAATCCACAGCTGGGAACTTTACAACTACACACTGCTAACACTACAGGCTACATTACAAACAAAACACACAACAACACTACGGTAATATTAACACAATGCTAACATAAAACTACTACAGACACTATACTAACACTAACAACCCAGCGAACAGGGAATGTTCTCAGAACTTTGGCTAAGGTTTTCTCAAAAGTTATGAACAAACGTTCTAGCAGTAGTAATGTTAACAGAACCTTCGTTCAGAGTTATCTGTTTTTTAATAATGTAGTGCAAAACATAACACATTATTCATGGATTTTTTTTTTTTTTTTGTATCTAATGGATGTTCGTCTAAAACAATTTAAATGTTACATTTTTTACATTTTCAGAACGTTCTAAAAACATTCCAAAATAACGTTCCCATAATGTTTACAATATTGATTGTTCCCTTCATGTTCGCATGACCATGAAAAAAAATAGAACATTCAGAAATGGAACGTTATCAAAACGTTTTTAGAACATATTTTTGTTAGCTGGGCTAGTAGTAAAACAACAACACAACAGAAGAAACTCATCAAGTTTGAAGGTTAAACGTGTTTTGGTCCATAATGTCACACAATTCCAAAGTATCGTTCTTTAAATCAAACATTGAATTGATTCACACTGATCTTATTCTGTATTATGAATCGATTCATCAAGCAGCTGATGAGGCTGATCAGATAAACATCTTACCGCTCATGATCCACAGCAGATGAGCAAACGAGATGAGAGAGGGAAAGAACAACAGCAACACTGCAGACACAAATCAGAGAAGACGAGAAGTCAAGTTTGATATGAGCAACCGGTCTCTCTCTCTCTCTCTCTCTCTCTCTCTCTCTCTCTCTCTCTCTCTCTCTCTCTCTCTCTCTCTCTCTCTCTCTCTCTCTCTCTCTATCTCTTTAAGATACCACTCCGTCTCCAAGGTAGACTATAATAATCGTAAAAATGCCTGAGTCACTCAACATATGAGTGTGACTGATTAAAGGCACACTGTAAACTCTGTGTCACAATGTTCGTGTTAATATTTCACTAGTGTAATTAGTCATATTCCGGGCGGGTCAGAGTCAGAGAGTGCATGTGACCTAGTTCAGGATGCCGGTGAGGATGAGGATGGTCCACTGGAGGGAGACATGATACTGTAACTTGGACATCAGAACTGATCGCATTTATACGACGGACCGATGATTTTCATTCTGTTTCAGTGTCCCCCCCAATTCCGCGTATTCTTTCTTTTTGTAGTATTAGTGCACTGAAAATAAAAACTGCACTTCAAATACCTGAATGATACACTTGAGCGAAAATATGATGGATCCACTCAGCTGTAGCAGCTTTCCTTACACACCGTTGAATCCGACGTTGAATGTCAAAATAACCTTTTGTGTGTTACCAAAGTGTTTATTTTCTTGTAAAAGCTGATTTTTCAAGGTGTTTCTCAGTGATGGTGATACAAATCCAGTGATTAGACTAGAATTAGTAATTAGTGACTATAACAACGAACAAATAATAATTAAAATTATTGCAGGGCAACAATTAATCGCGATTATTACATCCGAAATAAAAGTTTGTTTTGTGTAATGTGTACAATTATTTTATATGCACGTATATATTTAAGAATGTTTTATTTATTTATACATAACATATTTATATTTATATGTAATATAAATTAGGTAAATATATATATATATATATATATATATATATATATATATATATATATATATATATATATATACAGTAGGCCTATATACATGCAAATATGTCTTAATAAAAAAAATCTTCTTTTTCTTCTATTTCTTACAAAACAAAAATACACAGTACACACAACATATATATTATGTAAACACAAACTTTTATTTTGGATGTGATTAATCGTGATTAATCGTTGCCCAGCAATAATTTTAATTATTATATTTTAGTTACAATGATTTGGAAAATAAAATTTGAACTATTTAAAACTGACATTAAAACTTTAAATAAATATCTTAATAGTACAAACTTAAAAGCAATTTTACTATGTAACTGTTTAAAATGTACAATGTTTTTCTGTTCTTTTTTCTTTTATATACCCCTATGTTTAGTTAGGCCTTGTGCTCTTGTTTGTGCAATATGCTTGTTCCTCAATAAAATTAATAAATACATAAATAAACAAGACAGTACAGTGTATAGTAGAAGTAGGCAGCCTACATACATTTGGGAAAAATCGTCTTATATTATTATATATCTTAAAATTTTGCATTTAGATAACGTTCACAGATTTAAATTGAGATAACTTAAAAATCCAAGTAATCCCTTAATGCAACTTAACATTTCAAGTTGACTAAACTTAAAGTTTTCAAACACTTACAACAAGTTTTTACAGTATAAGTAGCCTATTTGTATTTACACTTTCATGTAGATGCCATACTGATATTACATGGATGAAAACGAGGTTGTGAGAGATAGACATGTTATAGATCACGTGTTATTTTCATAACTTACTGCTTTCAAAATTGATATGTGTTCTGGAAGATTTTCGAAAGCTGTTTCATCAGCTTAACAATTGGCATGTTGTTAAACATCAGTACAACCACTGCATGAGTCATATCACAGCCCCGTTTTCATTCCTGACTAGAATTAAATATGGTCTGTTGTGATGATGAGTTTCAGATGTCCAGCTCAGAGTTTGACGGTGCTCATCACTGACAGAGTTCATGTTCTGTCTGTTCATCTGTCTTGTGCTCAATCGTCTCTCTGTCCCACCAGCACAACACTGAACACTCGAGCAGAAGCTGCAGATCAAGAGACGTCCAGAGGTTCAGCGAGGGAGGAATGTGGCGGAGGGGCAGCCGAGCATCCAGTCCCATCCAAACACATAATCAGAGCTTTGTCCTGCAGGAGAATGACTCTTTATGACTCCTTTCAGACAGATTTAACTGCTGTTGTGCCATTAATAGACAGTGCAGAACGGGATCTGGCATCATCAGAGCCGATTAGCATTTCAATGCATGGATGAAAGAAAGGAGCATGTTTTTCAAGTGCTTCTGCTAAAATGTCATAAAAATCGTTGTCGCACAGTAAGAGTTTAAAGCCAAAAAATGAATGTGATGAGAATCATATATTCTCATATAGAGAGATCTCACTTTAATACCGGTCAAAGTATGGAATAATTAAGTTTTTTTTTCTTTTTTTTTTTCTTTTTTTTCTTTTTTTTTTTACAGTTTTCTCTTTATTTTAATCAAATAAATGCAGATGTGGTTAGCATAATATACTTCTTTATAATTAATTATTCCTTAATTATGACATATATAAGGATGCGGCAGAAATAATAGCCTACAAGTATGCGACTACTATTCTGAAAGAAGCCTCTGATTCATATTCACCCCATTGAGGAGTCGTTTCAATTTAGTGAGTCATCATTGTTCACTCAGCCTCTTTGAAGTATTTCTTGTACTAATTTAATGGTTTCTATTATGAGCTTGTACAGTTGTTTGGCAAACTTCAGGTTGAAATAGTTTCATCAACTCTGATCACATGATGATTTCCACATGTTCAACCAATCAGAAAGAGTTCGTCAGCGTCAGGTGATCAAGTCTGAACACGAGCAGTGAATATCACTGGAATCTGCATCATACAGCATTCAGACATCGTCCTCATACCAGACACACAAACCATGAGAAACTGCAGACAGGGAACAATCATGGTACTGTATTATTACCGCCCAGCGATATATTAAAAGTTGGATATATAGTAGACCTACACTTCAACTTTTGAAGGCCTATTCGCATACACAGTACAGACACATAAAGCAAATCTCACTGTGATTGCTTATAATCACAAAATATAAACAAAGTTGAATATATTATATCCAAAATTATTCACATACGCCTATTCTCACATAAAGCGATAGATATAGCATACAATACAAACTGCCTGATCATTTTATTTCATCGCAAAATGTGAACTGTATGTGAAAATGTGAAATGTACAACCATATCCGCATTCACTCTCACATAAAGTGATAGGCCTATAGCAAATCTGGACTGCATGATTGTTATATTGTTGCAAAATGTAAATATATCATGACCCAGACTATAAGGTAGATTAGCATCATGATTTTCAGTAAAGCTACTGTGCGACTATCATTTTACTATCGTTCCCATTAATCCTCCCTGAACATTCAAAAACGTTGAGGGAACATTCGATCCGAAATAAGTAGTAACATTCAAAAATGTTAGACAAACATCCAACTAAAATGTTTCAGAAAAAACGACCAGACCAGATAACTCTGAATGAAGGGTCTATTACAGCTTTTGTTTTCAACTGCTTACACACTAAATCCGTACTTCTGAAACCTGACACTCAAACACCAGAACCACACACACCAAATCTGCAAAACCATACACTAATTCTCGACCTTCGACTCCGTTTTCAATTTCATAAAACACTTTTTGCAAACCACAACACATAATTCTCTATGTAACACACAACAATCTAACAGGAAGTATCTTGATTTCCTTTTTCAAACACAACATGTCAAAATGCCACAGTAATTTATCAGAGCCTCACACACACTCCTCACATGTGCGAACACTCACTGCTTTACTGAACACCAAACAATCATGACTTAAGAATAGGCTAAACAGACCAAAGGTCGAGTTATAGGTTTGTCGGACTGTGTAATACTGTAATTCACAACCACAAATGGGGGGGGGGGGGGGGGGGGTGGGGGGGGGGGGTAAAAAGGAAATAGTTTGGTTTTCAATCTTGCTTTCGTGTTTACTGTGAATTGTTCTACATCTATCTACCAATTACTTTCAATCTTGGACAGAAATGTGTAGGAGCTCATGAAAGGAGAGCTTTAGGTTTTGAATAACTGTGTGTACATATCCACAAATATAATATAATGGAAAAGGTGTTTGCTTTTTGTGATATTTTGAATGCAGTGCTTCATTTTTCAAGAGATGTGAGGCATTTTGCATTTAGTGTTTGCAATTTTTGGATTTGTGTGTAAAGTTTTGGAAAAAAAAAAAAGAGGCAAAGTTTTGGAAATGTGTGTAAGCAGTTGAAAAAAAACTGTAACGTTACTGGAAGAACGTTTTCAATTCAATTCAATTCAAATTTATTTGTATAGCGCTTTTCACAATACATATTGTTTCAAAGCAGCTTTACAGAAAGTGCATTTCAGAAATGTACACAGAGAAATACAGTTAGTTAATCATGTATTGATTTAGGGCATAAACATCGGCAGCGTCGAGTCGTCTCTTCACAGGCGCCGAGTCGTCTCTGCACGGGTGTTGGAGAATCTGTAGTTTCCATGAGAGGCTGGATACAAACTGGAGCTGACGATCTGTATTTACCTCGGGACTAGCGTCCCGAGATAACAACAGAAAAGCATATGGGAAATAATTAGCGTAGCTGCTGTTCGCAATATTAATGCATTCAATCTGATTCAACTGTAGTATAAAATGTAAGTATTATGTGAATGCCTGGCTGAAGAGATGCGTCTTTAATCTAGTTTTAAACTGGGACAGCGAGTCTGAGCCTCGAACAATATCAGGAAGGCCATTCCAGAGTTTAGGAGCTAAATGTGAAAACGCTCTCCCTCCTTTAGTGGACTTAGATATCCTAGGAATGACCAGAAGCCTCGAATTTAGTGATCTTAACGAGCGCGATGGATTGTAGGGCGATAGAAGATCCGTTAAATAAACTGGAGCTAAACCATTTAGGGCTTTATAGGTCAGTAGCAATACTTTGTAATTGATACGGAACTTTATAGGTAACCAATGTAGAGACGACAGAATCGGTGTTATATGATCGTATTTTCTTGATCTAGTTAGAACTCTAGCGGCTGCATTTTGGACTAACTGTATCTTGTTTATTGAGGATGCAGGACAACCAGCTAATAAAGCATTACAGTAATCTAGTCTCGAGGTCATGAATGCATGAACTAACTTTTCTGCATCAGAAACTGATAGCATATTACGTAGCTTAGCAATGTTTCTAAGGTGGAAAAAGGCTGTTCTTGTAACATATGAAATATGATTTTCAAAAGACAAGTTGCGGTCTAATATAACACCCAGGTCTTTTACTGTAGAGGATAAATGATACGTTTCTTCATAACTTTGAGAAAACCTAGACAGAACATTAGCCAAAGTTATGAAACGTTTCCTGTTAGCTGGGTTCATGAAAAGCTGATATCTGTGCAGGAATGTGTGCAGCTTTACAGTGAACACAGTGTACAGTAAGTGTTTGCTGTGTGTGGACTCTCTTCTGTGAACTGTTGGGAAAACGAAACCAGGGAGACGGCGTTCGGGAAGCTGTGGAATCCTGCTCTTAAACACAGCTCATTTGCATTGAAATCTGCTCAGACTGTGAACTTCCTTCAGCAGTGATTGATTCCTCGCGCTTCTGTCCCAAGCTGCTTTCCCGAGCGCTCCAGTTGTCCCGACACCAAACGATTCCTAAAAGCGTTCCCCGGAGACATTGAGGAGCATTTATCAAGTGTCTGCTTTGATTGGACACACTATTAAATAATCATAAACCTAATTTCAACCACTTTAACTTGAAACCCACATCAGCCATAGAGATGTTGGAATATCAACTAAATGTCATACTATCATGATATTATTCATAACTCATTAAGCAGACACTTATCCAAAGTGACCTCATCCAAATGAGGAGTATGAGAGTAGCCTATCTGTTTGTTTCCCATGAGAAAGTGAAAATAAAAAACCCAAACCACATCATCAATCTCTGTCTGTCAGTGTGACGTCATGTTCACAGATGAGTGAGTGGGGGAAACCTGAAACCTGTGCAGACGAATGAAACACCTCAAATACACTCATACTGTGTAATAATAATAAACAGTGAAAGCATAAATCAGATGTGGGGAAAATGGAAATTGATGTGATTTATCAGCAGTCAGTTCAAAACTGTATTTATTTGGCAGATTTCATCCATAGTGACTTCAGAATTTATATTTTATCAGTTTTGCCTGGGAACGTGGGATCATGAAAACCATCAGCCCACACTAGAAGACACCAGCAAAACCATTTCTAAGCATAACCGGGACCGTGATGGATCCTCATGTGACGTCTGGAGAGTCTGAGGCTTCATGAACCCCGCAGATGCTAGTAAAGGTTGCATGGATGCTGTGAGAAGGTTGTAAAGCGTTGTGGGAAGCCAGTGTGGGCAGAGAGAGCGCTTGGCTTGAGGTTCAGGGTGTGTCTGTCTGTGGTCACCGGCACGAGAAGAGAAACAGGAGGAGGAGAGAGAGTCACGGCCAGCAGAGCCATGCAAACAGTGACTTATGGAACATGAAAACTTACATATAGTTTCTGATATTTTGATTTGTTTCATATTGTCTGCTTCATTTTTTTCAAGATGAATTTATTTCATATTTAGAAGAATTTCATTTCATTTTAAGGCATATTTTAGATGGGGTTTTTTTTCACTCATTTTCATGTTGCATGAACATTTTTTTATGTCCTCATTCATTTGTGCATTATTTGTATTTATTTTTGCTGCATTCTATGACATGTTTAATAGTTTTATTATATGTGTGTGTGTGTGTGTGTGTGTGTGTGTGTATATATATATATATACACACACACATACATACATATTATGTATAATATATTAATATATGTTAATATTGAATACATCATATTATATATATATACTTTGAATATTAAATACATTAGGCTACTTCCTCTCAATCATAAATGAATATATGTGACATAAATGTGTGTGAGAGTGAGAGGAAGTATTGCAGACGAGAAGGTGAAAGTGTAATTTTGTCCTCGCTGTGGGAGCGTCTGTCCGGCGTCCAAGTCCAAAAAACATTTTCTCTTCATATGAATACATTTCTTCAGCCGGAGACTGTTTTTCTTGGAGATGAATGGAATGAGAATGAGAATCAGAGGGAAAAGAGGAAAAAGAAGCAGCAGAATAATATATATTCTTATTCTGCTTCTTGTTTTTCCTCTTTTCTGGGAGGAAACATGTTGTAGAGCGAGTGAGAAGGTATCTAACCCTTGTCATTGACATAAATAGCCTAAATAAATATAAGCTGTGGATTGCGTTTTTTTTTTTTTTTTTTTGTAAATGAAAAATGACTGTTAATGTAATGTAGCCTTTTTATATTTCCTGTATAACATTTGGTAAATAAAAATAACAAAACTAAAATCTGTTTGTCAAAAGTGAACATGCTGCTGCAGGCGCTTGTCCGTCCCACTGCGCATGCGCGTCCTCCTCGGCTCGCGGCCAGTCGCGGGTGCGCGCTGAGCGATCTCTGGAGATTATTCATCAACGCTCTGAAACTTTGGCATTATTCTGTGTTTTTGGTAAGTTGTTTAATGTTTATCACGTCAAAAGGAAAATTAACTGCTCGCGTGAATGCCGTTTTAAAGGTTTTAAAGGTGAATATGCATGTTTGGTTATTTTATTCGCTCATGACGTTTTATTATTGTAACAAACGAACTGTTATCTGTCACGATACCGAGACTGAAGGACAGCAATGATTCATGGTTCAGTCATATTGTGTTTGTGAACTGTTTTCTCCTACAACAGACAGACAATAGTTGCATGGCGAATATGTCATAAATTTCATCACAAAATAATTGTTCACCTTACAGTAATGAGAATGAGATTATTTTGCATTACAGTAATGAGATTTTGGACGTAAATTAACTTTATTGTTATTAAAATAATGTCATTATACACATATAATAATGGACTTCATTTTCATTATGCCAAATATAATTTTGTATTTCTTTCTATTGATTTTGGGGTGAAAACAGTTGAATTGAATTGTCATCTATCAAACATCATTATATGAGCGTGCAGTGAGGATTTGTTACATTCAGATCAAGACAAAAATAGTAGAAAACAGCTATTATGTTCACTTCGTCACAAGAAAAAAAAAATTGAGATCATCACAAAAAGCATGCATAAAGATTAATACATGCCTGTGAAAAAATGCATGTTTGAAAGAAACGGACAAACACACACAGATTGTTTCCATTAGTTCCCACTCACTTCCCCAGTCTGTCTGATGGGCTGAACGTGTGTGTGGGTGTGTGTGTTTGTTTGCGTAGAGAGACTCACACAGGTGTAATTAAACACAACAACAGTCTGGATGGATGGAGACACGTGCGTGTGTGTGTGTGTGTGTGTGTGTTTGTATGTTAAAGCATGTAAACAAGCATGTCTGTGAGGACAAAATCGAGCCAGATGCTGCTGTTTCTCTACACTAACTGTGTAAATTAAAAGGGCGACAGGAAATAACTTGCTGACAACAAAGTTTGTAGCTCATTAGAGTCACTTTATCCTTTAATTCTAATGTCACAGGAGTGCTTTTCCATTTAAAATGACTTTTATTTGTTTGTGTTTGTCATTTTCAGTGATCTTAATATAAAATACTGATCAATCCTCACTTCATAGTGATTTTATCTGACAATGAGCCCAAAAAATGTAAAATAATGAAGATAAAAACTAACTATTTATGAAGACAATCAAGTACTGCATTAAGAAATTATATAGCCTATTATTTGAGAATCATTGAGACCCATATTTTCATGATGATTAAGCATTTATCTCTACGTTTACTATGTTTATTCATTTTTTTTGTCCTAGTATTGTTTTATGAAAGTGCTGCATAAATGATCATTGCTGTACAGAATAAAGATGCTTGTTTAACAGAAGACACAATATCACTCTAGTCGTCTGTTTTTTGACTCTCTCTTTCTCTTTCTCAGGACTCATGTCAAGGTGTGAAAAGAAAATACTGACTGACGGGCGGCTAAATGGATTGAGATGGTCCGGCGAGAGAAAGAATAAGAGAAGTGACAGAGAGAGAGAGAGTGAGGACCAATAATCCCGCTAATCCAGGCCAATCCCAGCCGCTCAAACTCCTCTGGAGCCACAGACAAAACATAGAGGATCACACGCACGCCTGATGCGCTTTAGACCGGGTGTTTTGGGGGATTCGGGGACACCGAAAGGCCTGCGGTGGGATTCATGAACACTAAAACATCGGATCAGGGCGACAGTGGAAGACAGGTGTGCCGGGACTGAAGGAAATCACGGTGCTGGAAGTCACAAATCTAACAGAAAGACAAATCTTTGGAGAAACAACGATCAGTGCATGTGTGGATGTTCAAAAAGAGATATACGAGGTGATGAAGGAGAGAAACGGATGTTTGGAAGAAGTTGTGAAATCTGAAGGTGTCTCTAAAGGCGGTTTGGTGGTTTTTGGAGACATTTTTGAAGACATTTTGTGCAAGAAAGGTCTTTTTTTTCCATTATCAGAGAGAGGGCAGGGTTCCTCACTGGAAGGTGTTTAAACTCTTCGTAAATCCTATTAGGATTCTTTACCAGGTTATTTTTAAACTCCGGGTCGGGATGGGCAGCGGCTCACGGACTGATGGCGCTCATACAGTTCAGGATGAACGCGTGTCTCTATATGAATACTTATAAACACTAATGAATTTGGAGTTTGTATTTATTAGTAGATTATGTCATCTAGATGGCACTCGTATCAGAGCTGCTGAGAGTTTGTCAAAACTGA
This sequence comes from Squalius cephalus, assembly GCF_949319135.1. Classification (NCBI taxonomy): domain Eukaryota; kingdom Metazoa; phylum Chordata; class Actinopteri; order Cypriniformes; family Leuciscidae; genus Squalius; species Squalius cephalus. Next base: position 20,298,442 of record NC_137122.1, read on the forward strand.
ATTTTTTGCAGAATATTATAATCAGAGTTGTTGTGTTTTTCTTGCACATCTAGAAGTTTGAATCTGAAAAAATCACTTCAATTAACCTAAACTGCTGTTTTGTTTAATTAATGCATGTATGTTTACATTTAAGCTTATAGCATTAGGACATTTATTTTAGCTTTTTTTGTTTACATTTTTTGACAATTTTGACCTCATTAATAATTATTTCACATTAATTTAGTGTTTATTCATCTGGATTTATTCAGGTATTTGACTGATTCCTTCAACTATCACTAGATTTTGTTTGTATTTTTCTGATTTTTCTTTTTTTTCAATATTTTTTTAAATTACTTTTATATTCATTTTAATTTAGCATTGTTTCAGTTGTATTTATCTGTATATTAGATCTTCATAGAACTAGAATTAGGCATTTTTTGTAGCATTTTTTTGTTACATTTTTTCTCTCTCTGAATCTTTTTTTAAGGATCATTCAACATTATTCTAGCATTTATTGAGCTTCGTTTATCTGGGTATTTTATTGCTCTGTAAAACCAGTGTTAAGCATTTTTTTTATATTTTTTGACATGCTTCACCACCATTTGTATCTCTTTTGATCTGTTTTAAGGATTATTCAACATTAATTTAGCATTTATTGATCTTCGTTTATCAGGGTATTTTATAGCTTCATAAAACGATCTCTATCTCCGGATCTGTTTTGGGGATTATTTGACATTAGTTTAGCCTCTATAATGCTTCATTTATCTGTAAATGTTTAATTGGCCTTTTTTTTTAGACACCTTCCATCTTTCCACCACTTTTTGGGGAATTAATTTACTACTTATGCTGCATTTACAGTACGTTCAACATCTGTTAATATTTAAGGAGCACATCATCATCAACAGCTTGCTATATTTTTTGACAGACCTTTTGGATCTTCTTTAAGGATCATATAAATCCCATATTTCTCATCATGAGTCTGGGAAAGCTGCCGACGATCAAAGGCCTGGTGTCCACGTCTCACGCCAAACGGCGGTTTAAGAGCGACCTGTCGGTGGACATGATAAGCCCGCCGCTCGGCGACTTCCGCCACACGATGCACGTGGGCCGCGGCGGAGACGTCTTCGGTGACACTTCGTTCCTGAGCAACTTCGGCGGATCGGCTAACAGCGATAGTTACCCGGATTCGCCCTCTGGCTCCAGAACGACACGTTTTTTATCGCGAACTCTACAGCATGTACGGAAACCCCCCATGCCCCGGCTGAGAGGAGGGTCACGTGACTTCTCGTCCCCCCCGCCGTCCATCTCGCCCATCATTAAAAACGCCATCTCGCTGCCTCAGCTGAACATGACCAACGATGGCCTGATGAGGGCGCTGTTGCCCACCTCCACCAGCTCGCCGGACGAGCCGCTCTGCTCATACGGTATGAACACCAAACATGTCAAACACCACTGTAGTTTTGTCCAGTGATGTGTCCGAATCATAGACTCTAAAAAAATATGGATGTAGTGTCCGTGACGTCACCCGTAGTGTTTCTGAAGAGCATTTTTGAAGCCTATAGTGGGCGGAGCCGGCTGTCGCCATCTTGGCATCCCTGATAACACGAAAATGGGCAAAGAGGCGGATTAGCTGAGGTGACTTGACGCTAACAGACAGCAGACAAACAGCTAGTAGTGACATCAGCGGCAATCCACCTGTCACTCAAGTGGCCACGCCCTTAATTATGCAGAACTTTAAGGCTTAATATAATTTAAACGGATGAGTTATAAAAAAATATTCACCCCCCTCACAGTTGTCATGAAGGGCAAAATTAGCTATATAGAGCAAAACCACTTTTTGCACCAGGCTGTAAACATAATTTTTTCTGCTGTAAAGTTGGGAATTTTAACATGGGGATCTATGGGATTGACTCTGCAGCCTGTCTCTAGAGGCCAGTTGTTGAATTGCAGTTTAAGTCACACTTCCATGTTGGTTTCAAGAGAGAGGCAGACAGGTTGCTGCTTGGTCCGAATATGCCTTCTTCCCTACTAGGCTATATAGTATGCAAAATCCAATATGTGAAATGAGTGTCCGAATTCGTAGTATTCATAAAACAGTAGACGAAAAGTACCAGTATTAAAGTCTTACTGTTGTTTCAACCCAAATTTGGGTCAAATATGAACAAACCCAACCATTGGGTTACATTTTTAACCCAGTGGTTGGGTTTCTCCCTATCTGACCCAAATTTGGGTTGGAAAAACCCAGCATTTTTTAGTGTACTTTCACCAAGATTCTGAAAATTCACATCTGATGGTCACTATCCCCTGAGGCCACTGGGCAAGAATGGCAGTGGCTGCGTCCGAATACTGACTTGTTGCCTCGCTGTCTTATCAGGCAATGACTTTGCAGGCAGCGCTTGCCCACAAAGGTTTCTCACGAAACTGTGAAAGGCTGCGTAACGGTTAAATGATCTACAGCAAAGTAAAGAGGGCTTTAGTGATAACTAAGCAAATATTTAAATCGCCATCTACAATACTAATTTCTACTTTGAAATTACATCAAAAGTGGAAAAACATACATTTACACACAAACTGACCACCAACTGACCGCAGCTTTTAGCTATTCAACTACATGTTTAGCTGAATTGTCAGGGAATGGAACACACAGGATTGTGGGATATCAAAGGCAACAAAGGATATGCTGTCTTCAAAAATCAATCAGATGAAGGTATCTCAGTGTGTGACATGATCATTGGATTCAGACGTGACTTGTCCTACAATATTATGGCAGATGTTCATCCAGTTCACATTCATACTATATAGAACATACTTTTTTTTTTTGTTCCTTGTCAATAGCTACTCAGACAGTATGCGATTTCGGGCACAGCTATAGACCATTTGGGTGTTTGCAAACATCGACAAAGTGTTTTGTAGGCAGAGCCAACATGGTGGCAAAAAGATGACTATGGAAGTCTATGGAAGCCAATAAAAGAAAACTGCGTCACAGTTTTAGTGGAAATGAACAAAAACTGCATTTATAACTGCATTAAATCCTGCACAGCAAAATCCCCAGTGTTAAATTATCACTGCTCAGTGTTTATATAATCCACACTCAGAGTGTTATAAGTAACACTGAAGCAGTGTTGAAGTTAATGAGATAATTAAGTGATTAATTGAGTGATGATTGAGAATTATTGAAGACACCTGATGTTAACAAGCAGAATCACTGAAGGAGAAAATCACTAATGTTAAGTCACCATTATGGTGATCCGTGTTTGCTTTAGTTGGGCTCTTCACCCATACATTTTTAACTTTAGATTTAGTTTGGCTACTGTGATTCAGTTATAACAGCCAGATGAACAAAGATAAAATGTGATCTGGTGGTGTTGGTTGTGTTTTAACAATCATTTTTTGACTTGAATCACTCAACTCATTTAGAGCCTGATCTCTGAGTTAGATTTACTTTATTGATTAGAGTGCTGGCCTTGTACAGTATAATAATTTTTGCATTTTCAATGTAATCCAAATGATTTCTTAAATTAGCAGTGTTAATTTAACACTGGGGATTTTGCTGTGTGTACAATCTTGAAAGTGAGGTCAATCTTCTGCACTGCATGTTAAGTTATTTTTAACATGACATGGTATCTTAAAAGATGCCAGTTGAAAATATGAGATGCTGAGAAAACAGCAGTACGATCTGTAATGACCAAAGACAGGACAGAGTGAATGACCTTTACTGGGAAAGATTGTAGTTTGAGTAAACAGCCCTGCTCACACACACACACACACACACACACGCACACATGCACGCACGCACACACACCTGTGTGATGAAGCAGAAACTCACACAATTGAGGGTGGGACTGAAGAAAAGTGCAGTGCTGTTTTCAGTGGAGTGTGTTTCATGTCTCAGGAATTCTGGAATTTCCCTCATTCTGGGAAATCCAAAATCCTCAAAGACTGACATAAAGTCAACTAAATATAACACACACACAACACAAAGATCTCATGCTGCCACCCTCTGGAAATATTACATATTGCGACAATATTACAAGAGTTGTTAATTAAAATTATTGCGATGTAATTAAACGAGTGTCATCGATCATGTGACTCATTGTACAGCTGGTCAAATTTTCATTAGGTTTTGTTAATTTAGCTCCAGTGCTGCTGTCATTAAAATAGACACTAAACAAATATGCAGACATTATTTTTACATTTATGCATTTGGCAGGCACTATTATCCAAAGTGAATTTAACTGCATTCAAGATGTAGATTTAAAGTTGCAGTCCATAAGTTTTTTTGGGTTAGAAATTATCCAAAATAAATGTTTGAGCAAGTACAAAACCAGCCAGTGTTCAAAACTATCTGCTTGCCGTAGCTCGATTCAAAACGGTAAGCTTGTAATAATGTTTTTAAATCCAGTGGTACTGGTGGATTTCTGTGGGAAATTCTAGCATGTATTTGCATCATTACGTCACATCTGTACACATAAAGAAGGAGTGTCGGCTAGTAGGCTATGAATGTGAAGATGTTGGAGGTGGAGATTTATAGCATTTTCTCGCAGCACTTGATATAATTAAACTTATCAATTTGATGGCGGATCCAGAAAGGTTCAAACGACAATCACCAGTGACAACTGGAGATTCACCCGTTGTAAAATTCAAAAGACTTTGGACTTCGAAATGGCCCCAGAAAAAAAGAGACTGCAAACCGGACCCATGCGAAAACAAGGATACATATTGGAAGGTCTTTTGAAAGGTGGCATGAACTCCGAATGACAGTATCCACACCGGTGACTGACAGCCGCACATTCTCCTAAAAACATTGGATTAATCTGCGCTGTGCTGTGCCGAGGAACAACCCACATATACATGAATATCAGTCACGTGCCTCTTACGTCATCCGCTCTTTTTCCAGTTGACTGCCGCCATCTTGAGTACCTACCAAGTACTGTCTATGGTACTGACAAGCATTAACTAGCTAGCTTGTTACTATTTACAGCTTCGTACGGATACAGTTTGTTATGTGGAGATCGTGACAAAAAGGTGGAAAAACATAATACAAAGCCTAGAAAAAATAATAATGCATGGCCTCTTAGAACTTCCTTAATATGAGCTGAATGCTGTTCACAACCCATTTGAAGAAAAAAAATACAGGACAGGGATTTCCAGGGATTTCTCTTGTGATTTCCACAAGAAATTGATTGGATGGACAAAGTCTCTACACTCTAAAAAGTTTTACTGTGATTTACTAAATTTTTTTGGTGAAACATTTTTACACTCCAAAAAATTGAGTAAATTTTAAAGCTGTGAAATCAATGAAATATACTGTATGAATTGAGTAAATGCAAGTAAAAAAATTAAGTAAATCTGAGTAACTGCATCTGGTACATTAACAAATAAAATTGAGTAGAACCAATGAGAATAAAAACTAATATATATGAGTAATATTAACTGTTTTTATTTACGAGTAATATCAACTTTTTTTATTTCCTCTAAACCTTTGTAAAACATTATTCCATACAACCACCAGTATACATGATATTGGCCTTTATTGTCGATGAGTACAGCAATACAGCACATTTTACACTGTTTTAACATATATACAATATTGCCTACATTTAAACTCATTTAATAAACATTCAAATTAAACATTTAAACATTCAGGTAGCCTAATTCAAGTGTAATCAACCAATCTGTTATCCAATATCCACCGGATCAGCGCTGTTTCTCGTGCCGGAGACGGACTCGCGCTCTGCGGGGGGAACCTCTAACTTCAGACCGCCGTCCTGCGTTTCACTCACAGCCGAAAGATACTGCGAGCGACTGACTCCATAACCTGCCAATAAACAAACAGTGACAGTTCTGAGGACATTTTATCATTCAAATGAATTATATTCATTATCATTAGGAATAAAGTTGTGTGTTTATGCAAGGCGTTTCAATCACGCGAAAAGACAGGCGCGAGTCTCGTTTAGGTGTCACATTATGCCTCTGTATGTTGTTTTGCATTAAATAAAACGATTTAAAGCACAGTAATGATTTTAATATAGATTTGAATTAAGTAATATTTTTGTTTCTTGAAACAGATCAGTTTAATTCTGCATTCTCAAATATTTTGATAGAAATTTCACAAATATATTAAGTATATTATAAATAAATAATTGGTTAGTCAAATACTAAATTCTTTTAGTGAATAAATCTTAAATATAACTGTAAATTTTAGATAAAATTAACTGTTGGCTTTTTAGTCAATTATTTTAGTATGTTTAACTCAAACAATCAAGCAAACGATATTCAGAGATTTTATTAAGTTATGATTTCACTTTTCTAACTAGTTAGTGTGTAATGTTGCTGGTTGAGCATAAACAACATCTGCAAAATTACAACGCTCAAAGTTCAAAGCAAAGGGAGATATTTTATTTTAAAGAAATAGCTTTTTAAGGCCTACAACAAATGGCTGGTAGGGACTACACAACATTCCTTCAGGGTTAGTGACGTCAATAACCCAAAAATAGACATAATTTACATAAATCCCTCCCCAGGAAACGCGATTTATAGATTATCATGACAGAATATGCTAATCAATGACTAGAAGACAACTATAGATAAGCTACTTGTATTCATCAACTAACCATTTAGAAATGTTGTTTACATGTTGTCACTTCTTCTTGAGTCTCTCCATTCTTCTGACTCCGGTTTGAACATAAAAGGCTAAACTTTTATAAATGTTCAGTGCATGTCTGTGTGAAGTAATTGAAGCTGCTAAGAACAAGCTCTTGAAGCTCCGCCCCCTGTGCTGGGAGCAGCAGCTCATTTTCATTTAAAGAGACAGGCACAAAAACGGTGTTTTACTGAACCCTCAAACAGTGACTATTTTAACATGCTATGCAAAAATATCTGTGGGGTATTTTGAGCTAAAACTTTATTTACTGGGGACATCAAAGACTTACTTTACATCTTGTAAAAAAGGGCATTATACTTTAAGAAAGTAAATAGAATACTTGATTATCTTAGTGTATCTCTGCATCTTGTCACGCTTAACTAATGTGAAAGATGTGCTAAAACATGTTGTTTCTCCTCTCCTCTCCTGCAGGTCTTCGTTCTGGTTTCGTCACATTGCCTCGTTTATCACGACTGGACCAAAGCTTTGCAGAAACGTCTGAACTTCTCAGTGAAGACAGTCGACGGAGTTCCCTACCGGAGAACAGTGACGTCTCGATGACACGATCTGATTCGCTCTCGTCCTTCACGGTGGACCTCGGCCCCTCCCTCATGAGCGAGGTTCTGGAGTTGATTGACAGCTCTTGCTGCCTCATTACAAGCCGTCAGGAGGAAGAGGAGGAGCCGAGCTCTGTGTTTGAGATGGATCATAATGGGCCGAAGACTGAAGCTTTAGTCAGACGTCCGATCACAGCAAACGACGGGATTGAGCCCATGAAGTTCCAGCAGGCTGCTAGCATGCTAACACGTCACTTTGGAGGAGGAAGATCCGAAGAGGAGCGAGCTTCATCTCGCGAGCTTCATCAGAGGGCTTCATCTTTTAGACACACAAGGACGCCGTACAGCTTCACTGAGGCGGATGAAGAAATCAAAGTATGAACATCAGATAATGCACAGTTAAGGTTTTAAAAAGGTTTGATTTCCAAGACAATTTAGTTTTTTTTTAATAGGATCTCTATTTTTAAGTCCACACAAGTTTTAAAATTGAGAAATAAGAATCCATTCTAACATTTTAAAGGACCTGAAAGAGACCTGCTATACAGTATTTCTGTAAAGACGAGCATCATTCAGATGAACCAACATTCAGCTGTAAATGTCTTTATTTGTCATGTAATTAAACTTGGAATCAAGTGTATTTGATGAATCTCTCCTTACATATTTTCACAAGTACATTCTTCACTTTAAGCAGGTGAGTGAACATTATTTTGTAGGGAAGAAACTTTTCTAAAGGGCATCTTACATTTAAATGACCATATTTCATTTCAGTAGTTAGTCTAAGGATAATGATAAAGATATAATTAGTATAGAAGTGGCATTTGTGAATGAATCTTATAAGTGTGTGTGAACGACTCAGTTGAGTCAACTCAATGACTCGCTAATAACATAAAAGACATTCATTTATCCCCACCTACCGCTGAAAGCCTACAGAAACAAGTCATTTACAGTCATTGTCGGCATTGCAGTATTTCCACAACATATATAGTACTAAGATAAATAGTACAGAAAATGAAAGGAGTAAAAAAAACAAGACATCAATGGGAAAAATGAATGGTATATTCTGGTATATTTAGTTAATTCTGGCATTACCTTAAATGATTCCACCCCCCAAATATTACTGTTGTAAAAACAAGCCTCGTCTAAAAGGAAAAGAGGGAGGTGTAGCTTTGATTAGCGATCTCTTCCCTAGCGAGCTCCCAAGACAGCTGAAGCAGGCTCCATAACCCCTAACTGCTCTACATACAGAAGGCAGGAAGGTCGCGAGGGGTCAGATGACTTGTCTTGTTCGTCCTCGACCACCATCTCCTGCTCTTCCTGGCATGGTGCTGTCCACTGATCCAGAGAATGCATTGGAAGATGCATCCTAGCCCAGCAGAGCGCTCTCGTCGGTGGTGGAAGCTCGCGAGAAATTCACTCCTCTCTCAAACTCTTCCGCCAGCTCCATCTGTGACCCTCAGGACCTATATCTTCTCTCCGCCTTGGCGGGAGAGGGACCTGAGCCCCTAGGTACAGATGCTTGTGCCTCTTCCCTCGAGAAGATGGACAAATGAGAGCGTGTTTCTGGGTGTCCGAAACCTTAGATATGGGTCGGCACACTGAGAAAGTGTTTCTCATACATTCTTTTACCTGATCGACAGATCGCTTCAAACACAAACAGTCCCTGAAGACAAAAAGAGGATGACTTGTTATCTAAGCGCCCCTTATACTGTATACTTTCTGGTCGCACTAGTATGATGTCATAGGCTGTCACTGGCCAATACGATTGCCATGATTTGACGGTTGCTTCAGATGCCAGATTCCGATACGGTTGCTTCAGATTCCCTTTCGAAAGGGAACATTGGTTTGTCTATAACATTGGTGTTATGTTGCATGTTGCTTTATTTAAGAGGCAGTAACTGTGTAGTTGCTGATGCAGTGGCATATAGTTACATTAATTCATGCATGTAGATGATTCAGGCCCCGTTTACATGAAGGGAAGACGCAGATATTTCCCTGCGGTTTGGCCTCTCATTTACACGAAAACCCTGTTTTTTATCACAGATAATGATTATTTCTAAAAACTCCGCCCAAAGTGGAGATTTCTGATAACGCCGGTTAGTCAACTGGGAGAAACTGGGTTTTAGGTTCTCAAACGTCACATTATGCGCCAGAAAATGCTTAACGTCATCAGAGCGCCCTAGGAAGTCACTCGTGTTATTCGTTGTTGTTGATTCTAAGGATTCTGATTGGCTTGCATGGCTTTATCCTTCTCCCTACACTGCCACCCATAGGTTTGGCATAGTTATGATGGCGCTCGATGGCGTATTTATGCGGGTTGATGTAAATGACAACTTTTTTGAAAACGATGTTGTGTGCACATGCTATTATTGAAAACAGAGGGGGGGGGGGGGGGGGGGGGGGGTATTTGTTTCTCTATATACCTGGCTATGTGTAAATGTGGCCTTAGGATATACTTGTAAAATAACAGTGTTTTTCTGTAAAAAGTTTAATGGAAATTAAGTGGGTTTTTTTGCACATTTTTTATGGTTGATTGATAAGGCTCAAGTGTGGTTCAGTTTTGGATTTTCTGGTTCACTTAAGGCTGAGAATTGGTACCAACACTAAAACCTATTCAGGCCAAAATGCAGGGCCAGTTATGGGTTAGTAATTGGCTGAGACTCTGGCCAGTTATAGCCCACGTGTGGCCCTTGTCTTTAATCTACTCCAGGACCGTCATTCTTTGCCGCATATGGGCAGAGGGAAAATCCCAGATAACAGACTTTTGTTATAGGAACATTCTCCAAATATTCAGAGTTGTTTATGGGAACGTCTAGTTTTCTTGATGTTAGAGGAACGTTTTTTAAAAGGTATAATGTTCCTCAAAAGTCTTTCAATTTAATTTTGGTTTCAAATGAAACATTCTAGGAATGTGGATTTGTAACATTCCAAGAACATAAAAATGTTTCCTGAATGTTAGTAGAATGTTATTTAAAGGTTAGTATGATGTTCCTGGAACATTATTTCAATCATCCAAACAACTGCTGTGAACAAGCACTGAAAGAAATAGAAATAACACCACAAACTACAACTTGCTTTAGCCACAACCTTAGATGAACTGAAGATAAAAGACATTAACTCTCTCAAGATCTGATTAAAAAAACTCCACGAATTAACAGCATTACCAGCATTCAATTATTACTAACCAGACTGACTATTTCTGTCATGTCTATAGAAGTTCTTATTGAGAATTAACAGAGGTTTAGCTGTAGATGTCTTATTGAAAATGTTTTGTTTTAGGTCACCATCATGGAGATCAGTGTTTGCTTTAGATGGGCAGCACAGGTAGCCAGGTATCGACATCAGAAAAGGAGATGAATAATATGAGCCATTTCATGCTTGATACAGCAGATTGTTTGCACTAGGTTGTAAACTTAAGAGTTGATTTGTCATATATGAATAACAACAGAGAAAAGCAAACAAACTAGGGACTAGACAACATCCAACAGCAAGCCACACACAACAGCACCAGCATTGTCAAGGAATCTGATTGCCTATATCTTGATGAACTCATTGTGTTTGGTGCTATATTGGAGGAGCATGAGGAAAGACTCCTCAATGTATTAAATCATCTTGAGGAGGTAGTGTTACATCTCTGACTTAATTAAACAAACACACGCTTTTAGGTTTCTACTATGTGAACTCTCACTTCTTTACTGAAGATTTTCCCACTGCCCCACTTTACGAGCGCCCTCTAGTGACTGATACTTGAAACAACCCTAGTAATACTTATACACGACATACTTCTTGGATATAAAATCACTACATCACTTAATAGCTCATTATTATTGACATTGTTTTCTTCTTTTATTCATAATTATCTCAACATTTTCATTTTTCATTGAAGACATTAACAAAAAGTTAACTATATTCCATCATATTTATTAAATATGCAAACACACAGGCCTATGCCTCTACAGCTACTTAAAGGGGTGGATGATTATGATTTCACTTTTCTAACTTTAGTTACTGTATAATGTTGCTGTTTGAGCTTAAACGGAATGCATCAGAGGCGGCTGCGCTACTGGGTTCACACTTGGGTCTATGTGTGAGAACTTGGTTGGTGTTTAAATTGCCAACCCCACTGAACACTTTTGGATACTTTTGTTGCAGAGCTTGCTTTATTTCCATCATGGCAGAGATGTCAGCGCCTATTTTTAACACTCTCAGCTTAGCGACGCAGTTAAACTAAATGTATGAAGCAAACTTTGTACAAAGCAGAAATAACCTCAACAAGAGCAACAATGGTGAAATAAGATCACATAATTTGTCAATAAGATGGACGTAAAAGTGAAGCTTGTTTATATAGAAACAGTGGGCTCCCAGCATATTTTCAGTAGAACAAAAGAAAATAGAGTTTTATTTAACATGTTAACCCATATCCTACTTTGTTTTACTGGCATATTTTTATTCAAACTATTTTAATCCCACATTTCTTTGATCAGACCTCTCACTTACCGTTCTTTGCTTTGGCCCTACTTAAAAAAAAATATATATATATATATTCAAATGATCTTATGTGAAATTACCTTTCAAATTATTGATAAAACAATTGCTCTTGGCAACAGGGATAGCTGTAAGATAGTAAGTATGTTTGCTTAGCTTAGTGTCAAACTCAATGAATGCGTCATCTGAATACGGCAACAACTTACAATAGTGGAAATTTTTAAAACAATTCCATTTAAATTATGCATGGTTTTCCATATTACAAATGCCTTGGCAGTCCTTAAAACATATGACTAATCAACATTATATCACTAGCATTAATGTTGTTGTTACAGCTTAATTTTAAACACTTGTTTTTGCCCCCATTTTTTATGAGATGAACTTAAAGATCAAATACTTTTTCTATGTACACAAAAGGCCTGTTTCTCAAATATTGTTCACAAATCTGTCTAAATCTGTGTTAGTGAGCACTTCTCCTTTGCTGAGATAATCCATCCACCTCACAGGTGTGGCATATCAAGATGCTTATTAGACAGTATGATTATTGCACAGGTATGCCTTAGGCTATCCATAACATACACCTGCCCATACCATAACCCCACCGCCACCATGGGTGTTAAAAATCAGCACTCACCCACACAACGGCATACATGCTGTCTGCCATCTGCCCTCTACAGTGAAAACCGGGATTTCATCCGTGAAAAAAAACCTCTCCAAAGTGCCGAACGCCATCGAATGTGAGCATTTGCCCAATCAAGTCAGATACGACGACAAACTGCAGTCAGGTTGAGACCCCGATGAGGACGACGAGCATGCAGATGAGCTTCCCTGAGACGGTTTCTGACAGTTTGTGCAGAAATTATTTGGTTATGTAAAGGGATTGTTGCAGCAGCTGTCCGGGTGGCTGTCTCAGACGATCTTGGAGGTGAAGATACTGTCTAATCAGTATCTTGATATGCCACACCTGTGAGTTAGATGGATTATCTCGGCAAAGGAGAAGTGCTCACTAACACAGATTTAGACAGATTTGTGAACACTATTTGAGAAAAATAGGCCTATTGTGCACAAAGTAAAGGTCTCAGGTCTTGGACGTAAAAACAAAAGTGTTGCGTTTATAATTTTGTTCAGTGTAGCTAGCTAAACTATTGCAATAATATTCCACAACTGCAGTGTTGCCACTTGGCAACACAGACATTTGATCCATTTACCATAAACTAATTTCATAAAAACTTTGAGTGGTGAATGTCATTATAACTTACCTGAGGTGATGTTTATGATTGTTTTGTTTATGTGATCTATGGGCTGGTCCTTGTCTGTTACTGATGTTTTAGTTTGTTTTCAGAAAGTACTGCCAAGATACGGCAGAAGTCCACAGAAAAAAACTGCATGTCATGTGACCTAACCAAAGCACATCCTTGGCTAAACTAAATGTGTCATTCCATTCCATTCTTAAAGGAGAACTCCGGTCAATTTTAACATTGAGCTCATTTTTTTGTACATTTGGAGTGCTGTCATACTAAACCTATGCGCGTGAACTCGACAATCGACTACTGTGGACTTCGACCGAAAACAGGATGTAAATACAGGTATGTGCGCTGGCTGAATAAACATAATTTTAAAAAGAGGATAACACGGTGTAGGCAACATCGATTTTTGTCGTTGTTCTCTGTACTGACAGCACTCCAAATGTACAAAAAAATTAGCTCAATGTTAAAATCGACCGGAGTTCTCCTTTAATGAGACAATGGCAAGGAAACGAACAGTATGTTGCCATGTCAACACCATGCAGTAGAGGGTTAAGCCATAAATCATAATAATGCGCCTTTATAAAATACATATAGCCTAATCAGCACACAAACATAAAGTTTGCCACAGCACACCGGCAAACGAAATGATTGTGAATGCGTCATGAAAAAAAAACAAAAAAAAAAAAACACTGTCTAAACATTTTAATAATTTATTGGTAATGTTTTGTGTTTTTGTCCACAAAGATCAAGTCAATGATGTAGCATTAGCAACTGCTGTAATCTCCGCAGTAGCTAATGGACACGCCTTTTAGCCTACACATTTCATACAGATTACTTAATCTGAGAATATTTATTTATTTTCTATTGGAATGTTAATTTAAATGTAAAATTTAAGATTTTCTATAGATACTGACATGTTTCAAGTGATAAGCCATATTTGAGGTTGATAAATTATCTGTAAATATTTTTATTTTTTTGCAGTTAACGATCTGTCCATTAGAGCCTGCGATTTCACCACTGAGTTTTTCTACGACTAATAAAATTGGTCGACTAAACCTCGTTGACTAACACCGTGTCCTAACGTGACGTGCGATAAAAAGGTATCTTTTCCATGTTAAAGGGGTCATATAATGGTACATGCACTTTTACAAGTTGATTGTACTGAAATGTGTGTTGGAAGTGCCTGTACACAACCACCATAAAATGATACAAATCCATCCAGTGTTTTTTTTTTAAATCTCCTTATACGTTTCCCCCTCTCCTGAATCAAGCTGTTCGATTTTGTGACGTCACAAAATCGACGTCCCTCCCACAATGGTTGATTGACAGCAGCGTTTCAACACAGACCCGCCCTCGCGCCCTCGTGAGCGAGCTGTCAATCATAGCCCGCGCCAACCGGCGCGTTCATCGCTGATAGCTGGAGCACGGAGTAATAATAATAATAATAATGCATTTTATTTAAAAGCGCCTTTCTGGACACTCAAGGTCGCTGTACAAAATAAAAACACAAGAATATAAGAAAAACAAGCAAATAAATAAAAAATAAAAATAAAACATGGCACAAATACAAGTAAACAGGACAATGTGTGTTTCACAATGAGTGAGATATTTTGAACAGGTGAGTTTTGAGTATGGATTTGAATTCTGTGAGCGAGTTAATGTTCCTGATATGAGGCGGAAGAGAGTTCCAGAGTTTGGGTGCAGAGCAGCAGAAGGCTCTGCTCCCCATGGTACTGAGGCGGACAGAGGGAACAGAGAGATGGATAGAGGAGGAGGATCTGAGAGAGCGGGACGGAGTAACAACATGGAGGAGATCTGACATGTAAGGAGGGGCGAGGTTATGGATGGCCTTATAAGTGAGCAGGAGAATTTTGAACTCAATTCTGTATTGAACTGGTAGCCAGTGTAGTTGTTGAAGAATAGGCGAGATGTGGTGCGAAAAGGGAGTTTTGATTATGACACGTGCTGCTGAATTCTGAACCAACTGGAGCTTACGAAGGGTTTTGTGAGGGAGACCAAAAAGGAGAGAATTACAGTAGTCAATGCGCGATGTAACCAAGCTGTGAACAAGGATGGAAGCAGAGTAAATGGTAAGGGAGGGGCAGAGACGGTTGATATTACGGAGATGGAAATAAGCTGACCGTGTGATGCTGTTGATGTGGGATTGAAAAGATAGTGTACTGTCGAGGACGACACCCAGACTCTTTACCTGAGGGGAGGGGGAAACTGAGGTATCATCAATGAGGAGAGAAAAACTGTCAAATTTAGAGAGGGTGTTTTTGGTGCCGATGACAAGAAGTTCTGTTTTATCTGTGTTTAATTTTAGGAAATTTGAACTGAACCAAGATTTTATTTCTTGTAGGCAGGTAGTGAGGGAGGATGGAGGAAGTGTGGAGTTTGGTTTGCTGGAAAGGTAAAGCTGGGTGTCATCCGCGAAACAGTGAAATTGAATGTTAAATTTGCGGAAAATATTGCCAAGGGGAAGGATGTATGTGATGAAGAGGAGGGGCCCCAGGACAGAGCCCTGGGGCACTCCTGAGATGACTGGAGACGGCTGGGAACGGAAGGATTTGATAGTGATGAACTGAGTGCGGCCTGATAGGTATGACTGAAACCAATGAAAAGGGGTATTAACAATCCCGATGGAGGATAACCTATGGAGGAGGATGGAATGAGAAATTGTATCAAAGGCCGCACTCAGATCAAGGAGAACCAGGATGGATAATAAACCAGAATCAGCTGCAATGAGAAGATCATTTGTTATTTTGAGGAGAGCTGTTTCTGTGCTATGGAGTGGACGGAAACCAGACTGGAAGGGTTCATAGAGGGAGTTGTGAGTGAGGTGAATGTGGAGCTGGGCAGCAACTATTTTTTCTAAAATTTTGGAGATGAAGGGTAGATTAGAAATGGGACGAAAATTATTAAAAATGTTTGGATCTGAACCAGGCTTTTTAAGTATTGGAGTGACTGCAGCAGTTTTGAAGAGGAAAGGAACAATACCGGTGGTAAGAGATGCATGTATGATGATGGAGATAAGGGGGAGCAGAGAGGGGAGGCAAGATTTAACCAGATTAGTGGGAAAGGGGTCTAACTGACAGGTAGAAGGCTTTGACTTACGGATTGTTTCTGCAATTTCAGAGGGACTGGGAAGTTGGAAGATGGATAATAATTGTGATGGTTGGGGAGGATCATATAAGGAGGTGGGAAGGATGTTTGGATCAATGTGACGATGAATGTTATGAATCTTATCATTAAAAAATATCAGGAGGGCATTACAGGTGGCAGTGGAGTACATGTGTGAAGGAAGGGAGTCAGGTGGCTGGTGAATCTTATTGAGTATAGAGTACAGTGACTTAGCGTTGCCTCTATTGGAGTTGATTAGACCGGAGTAGTAATGTGATTTGGTTTGTACGATTGAGTCCTTATAGTGAGACATATGAGCTTTATACATTTCTTTATGGATAGTGAGACCAGTCTTTCTGAAGAGGCGCTCAAGCAGTCTGGATTTAGTTTTCAAAGTCCGGAGTTGAGGGGTGAACCAGGGAGCAGACTGAGTGAAAGAGACAGAACGAGTTTTAACTGGAGCAAGGGAGTTTAGGATGAGAGCTAATTGATCATTATAGTGAACAACCAGGTCATCAGGTAGAGAGTTATTGTCCAGTAGGTTAATATTATCAATACAGGAGAAGAGGGTATCAGGGTTAATGTCCTTAATATTCCTAAAGGAGATAAGCCGGGTTGGTTTGGTTGAGGAGAGCTGAAGTGTAACACTGAAGGAAATGAAGAAGTGATTGGTGATAAGGAGATCATCAACTGCACAGTTAAGAGGGGTAAGTCCAGAGCAGCACAATAAATCCAGGCAGTGGCCTTTGGAATGAGTTGCACAGTTGATGTATTGATTAAATCCAAAGCTGTCCAGACAGGATGAAAAGTCTTTGGTGAGAAGAAGATTGCTATTGTCCATATGTATGTTAAAGTCCCCAAGCACTATTACATTTGATGAGAGTGTAGATAGGTGAGTGAGTAATGTTGAAAGTTCAAGCAGAAAGTCCTTGTGTGGCTTAGGGGGACGATAAACTGATGTGATGATCGTTGGGGTTGGTCCGTGTAATTTAAAAACCAAATATTCAAATGAATTAAAATCAGGAACAGACACCGGCAAGACTTTCCACTTCTCGCGATGAATTATCGCGAGACCTCCTCCGCGAGAACCACGTGGTTTGCAGAGGTAAACAAACCCCGGAGGAGTAGCGTCATTAACTTGGGAGAAGTCATTTGGCTGTTGCCAAGTTTCAGATAAGCACATGAAGTCAAGGTCACGATCTTTGATAAGATCGTGGATGAAATGACCCTTTCCAGTGAGAGAGCGGATATTGAGGAAACCAAAGTTGACGGTAGTGTTGCCACATCCATTAGTGGTGTTAGCCAACCTGGCTAGGCTGGCCAACAAGGATTGATCAGCTGCCCGGCTGGAATTCCTGTGAGGACGACGGCGAGAGGTGGACCACAAGGATTTAATTGCAGTGGAGTTTTCGTAATGAAAGTTCCTGCGTGACCCGCGGTGGATGTATCTCCGGCGGAAAAGATGAGCGATGTCCGAATCGAGGTGTAGTGAAGCCGGTCGAGATCCAGGTAGGTGGCGGATCCAGAGGAGCTCGGCGGCTGTGTACTGGTGCAGACCAGCAACAGGTTGGTGGAGGACTATTGATAGAGTCCAGATGAGTGCAGACCAAACGTGAATAGCGTTGGTCCGCATAGTAGCAAGCAGTTACAGAAGCAGAGCAGAGTAGAAGCCAGAGGAAAGTACGTGTTCTCTCACGGTAGAGCAAGTAATGCAGTAATGCAAGTAGACAATCAAAAGATTAAAATCAAAACATTAAAACATTAAAAATTCACCGGTGAGTAGCGGCAACTAGGCGCGCCAGCGTGCACTCAAACCGGAACCTAAACTGAAATGAAAAAAAAAAAAAAAAAAAAAAAAGTAGAATGGCGTCTAAGTGATTGTGCTGTTCTTGGGTGTAATAACGAACACAACAGTCATTTTGATGTTCCTAAATCCGAACCGCTGAAGACGCAGTGGCTGAGTTTGTTTTCGAAGGGAATTCCCCATGATGAACGTCAATGCTTTCATGTTTGCGCGAATCATATCACCAGGCTGCTTTACAAACGAGGGTCAGTATTAAGCTGATTTTACTAAGAAGCTGCTCCTGAAAAAAGGATCGGAACTACCAAATATTCGTGTTCCTGCTGCACCTCCAGAAGAAGTGAGTGAAACGTTTTATTAATCTTTATATTAATCTTTGCAAATCGCTTGCTGCACGCTTCACAATGAATGCGGCTATTTTTACACTCAGGGTACATTACGGCATGTTTTCTATGTATGACGTTCTCAATATAATTCATAATCCCATGTTTATAATAAATAACGCGTTATGGTTATTGTGTTAGAAACTGTGTCCGTACAGAACAGAGGGGGGGGGGGGGGGGGGGGGGGGTGCTGAAAACAGAGCTGTTTTTGACCAGGTAAAATGAGTGTTTTCTTACAATACTAATGAGAATTTTTAATTAAAGTATATTACAAACTTTTAATTTAGACCCTAAAGAATCATATTAGCTTGTACAAAAATGACATTATATGACCCCTTTAAGAGTTTGTCTTGACCAGCCACGACGGCAACAGTTCTTTTTTAGAAACAATTTCTATTTTTCTGCAACGTCACGCTGGAACACACAAATTGTGGCAATGATTATCTGAGTTTGTTTATGTGCTTTGATATTAAAAGCTTGTAATGTGACTGAATATTTAGTGCAACCAGCTTTCTAGCTATAAAAGCAACAATAACTCACCTCAGATCTTGAAATGAAAAATTGAAACCAGAACACTTCAAAATGTTAATAAACAAGTGTTATTGTTTTAGTAGCCTAACTCCTTAGCCTATGTATTTGAATAATGTTTAAATGGTGTAATATGTGAATTTGATTCTGTAGCCTACTGATCCTTTTTTTGCAATTGGCATCATGATTACTCTCTGGTGCTGTGCACTTGTTGCAAGACTCTGCCCACACGCGGTTCTGATTGCTTTATACATATCATAAACCATAAAAGGGATTTCCTAAAAGGGCACCCTCTGGCCGCCAGTGAATGAAGTCGAAATTACGAGTGTTTGGCACTCCATATTGCTAACATCTCATTTTGAATAAAAATAGAAACAAGGCACTTGTAGTGAAAACAAGTAAGAGCGAATGAGCACGAGTAAAGTGAGCAAGAAGCTGGACGTGGAGGGTATTTGAAAAGGGAAGCTTAATGTGGTAGTCGAGGATAGGACATAATGTTCCATGACAAAGATTACACACATGAAACAAATTTAAATTAAAACTGCTTCACTGAGGCGCATAGAATAATGACTCAAATTATTCTGCAATTGTTATTGCTGTTTTTTTACTGGATAGTCTATAACTGAATCATTTTATAGAAAAATTGTCCATTACCATGATTGGTAAGGAGAAGAGCACTTAATTGCAGTCTAAAGTCAAACAAGTCCAAAAACAATTTAACCGTCACTGCCTGAGTGAACACTTCAGACTTGTAAGGATTTGAAGTCACATGACAAATAACTCATGAACAAGTTCCTGCTTCAAACAAACATCACAGATCAGCAACAAAAGGAGGCAAAGATAACTATTGTATAAAAGCAGTTTTATTTAAGTCACATGTCATACAGCCAGTACTGAATCAAATCATGGACAGGGAGATGTGTAGGCTGCCTCAAATGAATCACCTGAGAGAGGAACATGAAAATTAACTGGATAATTTAACGATTCAGCCAGGGCAAAGCATGATTAGGATGAAAGCTTACTTGTCTGATAGTAGTCATAAACATTTATGACTGCTGGCTTGAGATTATTCACTTTAAGAACCTGTTTCAGCAGCAGAGTGTAACTCATGGGGACATCTTTGGGAACCTGCAAAACAAAGGATGAACAGCAGCACATACAAAGAACATGAGATGGCATGTAGTAATGTGCTCATGGTGAGTCTCACCTCTTTCAGATACACTAAGACATGATCATCTTCAGAATCAACCCGCTCCACAAGCGGAGCGAATGATTGGGGTGAAGAACCGAGCTGAGGAAAAGACCATTTACATATAAAATTACAACTGAAGGAGCTTCAAGCATCTTTGGACTTTCTAAATCATCTTGAACGCATACAAACCAGTGACGTATCTGCCGTGAAGCCTGACAGGAGCTTAATGTCCACAATAACCATGTTAGTGCTTGCTTTTACACCATTGTATCTGAATGAGGGTGATGGGGAAATAAGAAGTTTAGTCAACAGGATCAAGAACATCTTTGTTAGTCATAAACATTAGCTGATTTCAGGACACAAAGTGAAAGGTTCTTACGTCACAGTGAAGTTCAACATGAGATCGGTTCCAAGCGGTTGGCAGTCTCCAGTCACCTGCGCTTCAACACTCAGCGTTTTGGCGGCTTTAACGGGTGTTGGGATGTTGTAGAAACACGCAACCTACAGTATGAGTGCAGAGCAAACAAAGCACAGTAAGATTTGGATGTGCACAACAGAAGCTGAGGGAGTGAATATACAGACCTGCACAGACACACAAGTGGATCCTGACGCTTTAACACTATATTTGTCGGGAATGTTCTTCAGCGGCTTCTCCTGATACAGCAGCCTGTTGTCCCGATTCACTTTGAAGCTATAAGAGTCTACTACTGAGGACTGTACGGTAACAGTGCTGGAGTCGTCCAAGCTGAACACTTGAGCAGCGTACACCGACAGGGCATGAAGAGCCACCACAGTGTCCTAAAAACAAGCACCAGATTAAAAACTCCTCATAAATGATTGCACTCATGTTTGGTAGTCAGAGGCACCTGGGTGGAGGAAAACCCTCCATAGGGATTCTGCTGGGTCACAAGCCAGTTGACAATGCGGTTAGCATAACCCAGATTAGCTGTCGTGAGAGGCTGAACAGAGAGAACCGCGAGCAGCACATAAGAGCTGATCTCCACCGCCAGAGTATCACCAGATGTCGTCTGAGACCAATGGACCTTAGTGCCTTAGGATGAGATGGAAGGGAGAAAGTTGATGACAAAGACCCTTATGAACAAATCAAGAGACTGGTAAATCTCACCATCAGAAATGCCATGGTTTTTCAAGCAAGCTAAAAGCTGTGATCGAGTGGTGGTCTCTCCAGCCAGACTGAAGGTGTAGGCCAGCAGAGCCGTGGCATAAGTGTTTCCCAGGTTCCCAACGACAGGCCTCAAGCATGACAGAGCATTGGTAATGACGGGATCCTGAAATCAAAACAAATATCAGAAAAATCATCTGCAAGGAGCTCACAGAACTACTGGAGATGCGTTTACCGTTGTGGGGACGCCGAGTTCGAGCAGTGATGCAACAATGTAGGCAGTCATGGTCACCTCGTCACCAACACCACCCTAAAACACCACCACATTTGATTTAGAAGAACTGCCTCATCTCAAGACAATTGGTTAAGGCATTATTTAAGAAACATGTATTGCACCTTCATGTCGATGTGGTGCAGAGTTCCCTGCTGCATGAAACAGCCGTCTGAACCCTGCGTGCTGATCAACCAATCCTTTGCACTCTGCAGGACATGTGGATCAATGAAGACAAATTGCCTCGCTAGACCAAAAGACCTCATGACAAAGGCGGTCAACCTGGTTGTGAAAAAGGTTGACAAACTGAACTTACAAACTGCTGGTGCCACGACAGATTACACACAACAGTAGAACAGAGAAAAACTCACCATGTATTTGATTCATCATAACCAAATGTACTGTATGAACCATCATTATGTCTGTAGTTCAGTTGTCTTTGGTATCCTGATTGGGGCAAAAGCAACATGTAAATTGGTCAGGGAGTTAGTCTGAAGAGAAGGACTAAACCTCCTTGGAATTTAGTCTCCTACAAATATAAAGTGGATTTGGTCATCCATACCGCTCTTAAGGAAGCCTGTGGCGGTCTCTCGGATGGCTGCGGTGAGTTGCCCCGTGACTTCCAGGTACAGTAGGATGTAAATATTGGGAGCAAGAACAATCATATTCTGTTCTCCACAGCCATACGGCATCTGTAATAACCTATCCAGATTCTTCAGCGCACGACCCATTATGTCCCCTACAAGAGGTCAAGTATTAAACCCACATCAGAAACAGTTATTCTGCTAAACATTACCTGTCAGTTTCTACTAGGGATGTCAACGATTAATCGACGATCGATTAATTGTCGACAATACATTTAATCGATACAACTTATCGATCATCGATTAAGCAGGTCTTCATGCGCGTGCACGCTGCTCAACCGCGAAACATGTAAAGCGAGCGCGCCGGAGTTATGTTTGGGACCATTTTACACCTTCATCATGACTATAAGTTTGCGTGTGTATTCGCAGCCTTTTGTTTTGTGCAAATGTAAGTTGTAATACTGTTTATTTTGTGTATGCCTATCTATATCTGATTTATCTCACATTGGATGCGTTTGGTTAAGAATTACCTCTGTAGTAAAGCGTCAGCTTCAGCGCGCGCAGCTCAAACGGCAGTGCACGACTAATAATGACTATTGGGACTGTAATATTACATAACATTATAAAGAGAACAATACTGTAATAAAACGTGAATTATTTGGGTTTAGTTGCCGTGTTTATTTTGAATATATCTGATTAATCTCATATAGGATGCGTTTCTTTTAGATAAATAATGTGCTAGCAAAGTGCTCCAGTTTAACGGTAGCAGATTCATTCAGCGCGTGCAGTTGTTCCAGGAAGAGCGCATCCACAACAGTCACATTATAAGCGCATCCGAGGCGGCGTTGGTGACACGTTGTATTAGTAGTTAATTATATTTGATTATTAAATAATTAATTTAATTATCAATCACATCGAAACATTTTACAATCCTACTAGCCCTTTATTTATATTTAAAACCATTCTCATTGATTTGGTGAGGAACATAGCGTTTTGAGCAACATTTGCAGACAGGCATGCTGTT
The DNA here is from genome assembly GCF_949319135.1 of Squalius cephalus. Classification (NCBI taxonomy): domain Eukaryota; kingdom Metazoa; phylum Chordata; class Actinopteri; order Cypriniformes; family Leuciscidae; genus Squalius; species Squalius cephalus. Next base: position 20,321,379 of record NC_137122.1, read on the forward strand.
GGCCATAGTCACTGCAGTAGACGCGTATCGCAGTATTACGGCTAACGATTAATCGATTAATTGATCGTTAATTTAAATGACGATCGATCATGGGAATTTGTGAAAATTGACATCCCTAGTTTCTACTCAATGAAATGTTTTACCAAGGACTGAAACAGAGCATCTGGCTGATCCTTGAACCACATTTTTTGGAAATGTCAGAGTCACGTCTTCAGAAAGAATGTTTCCTGCAGACAAGAGAAGGGATCAGTATTTAGCACTTGGCTAATGTTTGGCTGTACAGGGAGAATGTTTTGGGGAATCATTGAGTGCTAACAAACCCTTTGGACACAGTAACCAACTCTGGGTGTTTGTCCTTTCAACTCCTTCAGGCTATAAAAGCAATAAAACACCACATCAGTAGCAGCATGATTTCCATGATCAAACTCCAGTAGGCTGGTTAACACTAACCAGGACAAGTAGACTTCGAGTGACTACATCAATGCGTCCTCTTGTAGGCACAGTCACAACTTCAGTGCCACATCGAGACCGGGATGCTTCAGCTGAAGCATTAACAGTCACATTGACTTTTCCTGCAGTGACAAGTGTTAGGTGTTGCTCACTTCCTGTCTAATTTAGAGAGAGGCAGCCCAAAACTGACCTAGAACAGAAGCTGAGAGAACCCATTTGAAGGTTCTTCTCCCATTGGCACAAAGACAGGATGAATACAGATCAGTATATGGTTTAAGAGTGAAGGCCGTGGATGAAGCTGGTGTTACTTTAACCTGCCAATGAAATGGAGCAAAGACACATGACCCTCTATATAAATATAAAGATCCATTATATTAAAGAAACCATGACAGACCATGATGCACTTGGACAGATAGCTGAAGACCGTGGCCTTCAGCTCAAAAGACTCCCCACGGACGATGGAGTACGGCAGGGAGAGCTCCAGGAAGAAGGGCTGGAAGACCGTCAGCAGAGCAGGAGGAGCCAGACCAAAACCTTTTGAGGACAGGCAGAACGCCTCCGTCTCCCATGTGGTGATGGTGTCAGGAACAGTGAGAGGAACTTTTGTGGATCCAGTGTCTCTGAAGGACAGCAGAAGAGAGAAATAAGGGGAACAGGAGAAGTAAAAATGTGCTCAAATAGCTTTAGAAGGAACAAGATGCTTCACTAACCCCACTTGAGCAAGCTGCCAGAGCCATGTTTCTGGAAAGTAAGTCCTGACAGTCACATAAGCAGAAAGTGCTGGAGGTGACACTTCCTCTTTTGGAGGAGCAATTTCAGCAGGAGCCCTTTCAGCCATAGCCATGGCCACAGGACGAGCACGGCCAATCATCACTGGAGAGACAAGCGATTTTTAACTTTCTTAGTGTCTGCACAATAAACAAGGTCCATAAATGCCCCTCTTTTAATTTATAAAAATATGATTAAACATCAGAATTTGCTGATCCACAAAGAACATGGAATAAACTCTAACTCAAGGCAAGTCATGCAGAATTGTTTTCACTGAAAGAATTCCCCATTTGCATAGACCTACTTTCTGGAAATCTAGGATACAGCGGGCATGGAGGGGCACGTACAGGGAGGTTCGTTGCAATCTTCATTCCCAGGCTCTGTCATAGTAACAAGTCAAATCAAGACAGATTTAAAGTCAATGACTCTGTATTATTCATTAACTATATGGTCATGAACGGTTTTCTACCTTGAAGGTTGTGTAGGCTTGATTTGTAGGAACAATGTAGGGAGGATTTATCCGAACAGATCGACGGGGTCGAATGCCTTGACACTGTGGTTCATCCTGAACGCTGTTTGGGTAACCTGAGAGTGATCGCACTGGGAGCAAGTCAAACACCTATGACCATAAAACAGTGTTTGTCACATGTCTGGAAAATTGTTTAACTAAATACATTAACACCTAACATTTATACACTGACCATAACATGCCAAACATTAATGTACAGTAAAAATGCTATAATCATTACAGCCACATAATAGCATAGGTTTGTCCAATTAGTCCATCAGCATTACTCAAATTCTCAAGATGAACCAGGATGTCAATCAAGATCAACAAGAATTTAAATCAACAGCACATGGATACCATTTTAGCACTCAGACGTCTGCCTGGCTCCAAGATCCAGATGCTCTGATCTACAGCACTGATGCCACACAGAGATCCTGCTTGAGCAGAGACAGTCAGAACATTTCCCTCAGCAGGAACAGCCGTAGCAGGATAGAACTTTAGAGACACCTGGAACAAGGACCAACACGCTGTAGGACACGTCATCATTCCCCACTTGAAGGTAGTAAATGCTAGTACAAATCACACCTGGTTTTGTAAACATGTTTCCGTCTCAAACGATGCACTACCAACAACAACATTCTCACTGGGCAGAACGCAGTAGACCAGAATCTGCACTACTGGAGCCATATCGACACTGACAAACAGTTGGAACGACACAGAGCCGCTCGTGACGATATTAGAAGCCCTCGCTTTGACCGTCTGAAATCCATGGAGGACGATCAATCCTCTGGACAAGACCTGACAAAAACAAAAAAGGTGCATAAAAACAGGCGAGAGCAATGTTTATAAAAAAAAAACCCCTGATATCCACTCACCATATAGATGATGTCAACGCTGTAGCCACCAGCCTCTCCAACAAAAGAATACTTCACTGTCACTGGAAACGCAGCACCACATTTGAGTGGTTGCTCAAGCTTAGCTATAGTCAGTTCACTAGATGGGTTACTGGAAGCATCAGGTTGGAGAAGCTGAACAACCCTTGTCTCTGTAGTGAAGTATGGCGATTTGTAACCACTGACAACTGCTGGAGTCGCACTTGCCTGGGGAACAACGAATGGAACGGGTTTCTTGCTAAGCAAAAAAGATTTAGAGAATTCTACATGTCACAAAACACAGAGCAAATCGTACCACCAGATTTAGGGCGGCTTTAGGAAGATTAGCAGTGCTGAGGGAGAATGAGGCCAGTCCTTTCTGGTTTGTGGTCAGACTCTGCAGCAGTTTGTTGGGCCAGCTGTTACTATCCAGGAGATAAACTGCTTTGTTTGCGACTGGAGTCCCATCAAAGCGAGACACGGATATCTGTTAGGAATCAAGGTTAGAAAAGGGAACAAATGTGAAGGCTTCTGCGACAAAGGGTGAACTTTTACTTGCCTTTCCTTTAATCGTTGATCCAGGTTCAAAATAATCCGGGAGGTCAACAAACGTGACCTTGCCGACTTCAAACGTAATGGACACTGTTGCAGATTTTGACATCAATACATCTGGGGAAAAAACAAATGCACTGAATAAACAAGTCAACTTCAACCGTATGCATGTCATTGGTCCGGATCAACCAATAGCTCACCTGTTCCCTCCTCAGTGACATTCACTTTTACAAGAAGCGCATCTTTCATATTATTTTCAAATTTGGTGTTAAAAAACACTGATGTATCGATGGTAAGGGAGACGCAGCCAATGTTATTCATCTGGTAGCAGAACAAAGTCACATTTAAGTCAAGCAGAAGAAAGCCCTCCACAGCAAGTCAGGATTCACACCTCTGCGGTTTGATTCAAGCACCAACGGGTCACATCAGGAACCACAGCATATGGAAAAGGCTCACGGCACACTTCCACCAAGGCTCGACCAGGGACAGGTTGGCCATATGTGTATCTAGAAAATGTCACAAGGAACAAGATCAAGAACTGACCAACCACAAGACAAGAAAATAACCATCACTCACTTGGAACAAGCCTCAACTTTCAGTCCCACATCTGCAACGCTGTACGTCTGTGGTGCGTTTACGGTCACGTCAAACTTGGGCAAAACTAAACCAGGAATAAAAACGTTGTAAGACCTCAGATCTGTCACTAAACTATTGCACAATGTTCATAACAGCTTACCATATTTTTTCACTTCAAAAACCTGGGAGATTGTTCGGTCACCGATAAAAGCCTTTAGTGTGTACATCCCGATCTGAGCCTCTGGGTTTAGCTCATGAGAAAGCTGCAATATCCACCCCGTTGAGGAAATGTTCGTCCACTGACCAATTCGGTTATTATTATTGTCCTATTAAAACAAATGAACAGCTCAGAAAAATACTGCAAACAAAGCAAAAAATACAAAAAGCTGCATTGGCTCCGCTCGAAGATTTGCATAGGGGCAAATGCTTACCTCTACAACCACAAGATTGTACTGTAAGACAAAGACAGGAATTTTAGGCATTTAAAAAGCATAAACATGTAAGCAGCAAAGTCATTGAAGAAAAGAGAAGATGTACACAAAAATAAGCTGCAATAAAATTGGAATTGGTTCATGGTCAGGCCTTACCATCTGATCAACAGGCACAAATTTGGCATCCATGGTGACAACTCTGAAATTCACTGCAAAAACAGCAATAAAGGCCCAGATAAAGACGATCAGAACTTGTAGCATAAAGGACTTTCCACACCTCTAATATTCAACCAAGGGACATTCACAGCTCACCAGTTTGTCCTGGATTGTAGATGGGTTTATCTGTTTGGATGAAGGTCAAAGGCTGGTAATGTCTAAACATGACTTTCCTCTCTTCAGTCGCTCTGAAGACCTTCCCTTGGACTTCTACCTTCATCGTCTGCACAGATTCTCCATCTACTCGAGGAGCCTGTAGAGAAACTGTTACCAACAAACCAGAAAAAAAATAACTTAAAAAAAACATAACAAAAAAAACATCTAAAACCAGACCTGGAAACAAAAGCAGCGGTGAAATGGCTTTGAAGAAACCTGCTGCACAAGTTGAGTCATCCCATTTTCCTCATCAAGCAGAGAAACTGTCATTGTGAGACTCTCTTGGGGTTTCAGAAGACTTGCACACAATTTGGCATCAGATCCAGTTTCAATCACTGCAGGGAATGTCACCATGAATACCCTGTGTAAACATCATGAAGTTTAGGTTCAGGGACCACAGGAAATCAGGTCAGAACATTTACATGTTGGTTGAACATCCACAGAAAGTGGCTGCCACAGGGTTGCCAGGTCTGTGCATCAAAAATAGCCCTGTTGGGGTAGTATTTGAGCTGAATGATTATGGATAAAATAATCACGGTTCAAATAACAAATAACATGTTACTTAATAGAAGTTCTAACATCATTAATATGCATTCAATAAAATAATAGAAAAAAAAAAGTTTGATAGAATGATTCATAAATACTTATCGGGTTTCATTACTGAATGAATATCTTGAATGATTCAATGACATACTTAACATTCGTCTGTCACCACCCACTGGTGTACAGTCAAAACAATCATTATTTGAAGCAACAATTTCATACCCATGTACTAGTGCTCTCTCTGACTCAGCAGCACCAACACAGATTTTATGTTCTGTTTGCCAAGTTTAATAAACCGGCTTCTTAAATGATGTTTAATTTAATAAGACATGTTTGAATCGAGATTGTAGCTCTAGGTTGTATGTTAGAGCACCAAATTGTAATGTGGGATTGGTAACACATACACATGGTGGTAACACATACACATAAGCAACACTGGACTGCCATGGTTTAAAAAAAAAAAAAAAAAAAAAAAAAGTGGATGAGGAACAAGAAACTCATTTTAATAATGACTTGTAACAAGACATATAATTACAAGTGTTAATGAACACTCAATGAACACCATTCATCATTTAACCACTAGATGGCCACAAGGTACAACATGATCAATGAACTTTCAACAAATGGTTAAAGCTTTGGGGATTCATTTAGCCATCTTTAAAACTGCATCAGCATAAACATTACTTCTGTTCTCTTCAAAGCCCATGGTACTCACGGCCTTTTCTGTCCATCAACAGCAAAGAGGAAAAGGGCTAAAATGAGCCCTTTCCAAAAACAAATCTCCCTCACAGCCATGAAGAGCAATCATCCAAGACTAAACAGAAATCAAAAGTCTCTTTCAGAAACCCTGCAGCACTTCTGTTAAGATCCACACTGCTCTACAGCTTAACTCTATATCAGATGCACTGATGCCAGCGTTAAATGATCTTAATAATTCAGAACAGCTTGATTTAGCACTCAGGCAATCTGGACATATTTAGGGCGGAGCCCCGGTAATTAATCACAGGGTTGACTCTGAAACACATGCTCTACAGTCAGATTCGTTTTCTCCCTTGCGTTTGGTAACAAATCCTTCCCTCGGGGGTCAAAATGACCCTAAAATTATATATATATATATATATTCAAAAAGCTTATTTCATTTCATTTCTTCTTATTTTTTTTATTTTTATTATTTTACTTACCTTTAACTTACTAGATTTGATCAATAAATAATAAATAAATAGTAATTGCACATTCAAAATAACTCACAATTTCATGCATAAAATCACAGATTGTGTCTTTGCCGAACTCCTGTGGGGAAAAAAATTATCTAACATAACATTTCATGACTCTTGCCACTAGATGGACTTATAGGTCTATATGGAGCAAATGAACAGTTTCCGCTGGGCCTAAAGTCAGTTTCTCTTCAGTATGCATTCAGATACACATACAGACATTATACAATTATTTTTGGTTAAGTTTGAGCATTTTTAGTTAGAATTTTTAGCTTTTTTAGGTTTTTCTATGTGTACTGAAGCAATCTTCGCATTCAATTCATTCCAATGAGCGTCAAATTGACCCGCGAGCGAGGCATTGTTACCTTTTTCAATTTCAATCACAAGACGATAAAGTTTTATATGTGGATATTTTTCTTACATGAACACATCGCTTCACTTCAGAAGGCCTTTATTAGCCCCCCATGAGCCATGTGAAGCACTTTTATGATGAATAGATGCAATTTTATAATGGATAGATGCAGTTATTGGAGACAATTAAACACAGTTACAACGAAATATGATTAATCTATGTTCTTTATTTAATAATTGAAGATATTTCATAAAAATACATTTCAAATAACTTTACAGAATTTTTAAACTTTATAAAATTGTTAATTCTAAATTTACTGTAAACTGCCAAGTGTCAGCTTTCAAATGAGATCATACTTGTGTTTTTAGTGCAAAGGGTTCATAAACTGTGTCTGTTTTAGTTTGGGTATGTCATTTCTGGGGATTTTTTAAAAGTGGGGTTGCTGGCTAAGCAGGTTGCAAAAGATTGTTGGAGTTGAACACTTCTTTACATTACCATCAGGATAAACTCAGGATTATACACAAATTATGATCATTCACAGATCCTTTTCAAACTTTAAAGCAAGATTATCCTTTGAAAAAGTGTAATACAAATCGTATAGAGTATGAGATTTTGGGGGGAACGCTGGAAACTAGTGTCATTTAGCTTCATCTTTGTTTGTTTTTAAAAGAAATTAAATATTCTCAGGAGACCCATTGACCCCGGAAGACACGACTTCTGAAGACGGTTGAAAAATTCTGTTTTGTAATTTACACATCTGAAATTAAAGGTACGGTAGTTTTTTAAAAGTCCTCATAGGTGTAAATTGGTGTAAAATTACCTCTGCCAATGATCTGACTTGTCCTCGTAAGCAAATAATTTCTTATTTGTATTTACATGGGACGGGTAAGTCCATGGAAGCTTCCATGTCATTCCGCCATCTTGAAAAACTATAATAGCAGAGAGGGACAAAAAGCACTAGCCTACCTCAACGCATTTCCAAAACACGTTTTCGTTCAGACCCAGCTGACTGAAACCAGCTGAAGCGGACAAAGAGATCAGTGACTTGTCAGTGACACATCTGAAAGGCTGCACTGCACGGTACTTCATAATGCAGGATCATACTTATGCCGAGCCATAGGAGAAGGAATCCTCATAGCCAAAAAGCAAAAATAAAAATGTATTTAAAAGGAAACGTGACTGGTGATTTCAAACCGAGGGTAAATATCGGGATAGCTTTTCCCAGGTGGAAAGGAGGAGGAGAAAGAATTTAACCCCATACCGCCCCCAAGGAAATTTTTTTGGGGGGCAGGAGGTCCTTTGATAGGACCATGGAGGCCGCGCGGCCATGGTCTCCTGAACTGTCTGGTCCGCCCTGTAGCCCTGAACTGTCTGGTCCGCCCTGTAGCCCTGAACTGCCAGGTCCGCCTGGTCCCCCTGAACCGTCTGCTCTGCCCTGGCCGCCTGAAGGGTCGTCTCCTCCCTGGCCGCCTGAAGGGTCGTCTCTGCCCTGGCCACCTGAAGGGTCGTCTCCTCCCTGGCCACCTGAAGGGTCGTCTCCTCCCTGGCCGCCTGAAGGGTCGTCTCCTCCCTGGCCACCTGAAGGGTCGTCTCCTCCCTGGCCGCCTGAAGGGTTGTCTCTGCCCTGGCCACCTGAAGGGTCGTCTCCTCCCTGGCCACCTGAAGGGTCGTCTCCTCCCTGGCCACCTGAAGGGTCGTCTCCTCCCTGGCCGCCTGAAGAGTCGTCTCCTCCCTGGCCACCTGAAGGGTCGTCTCCTCCCTGGCCGCCTGAAGGGTCGTCTCCTCCCTGGCCACCTGAAGGGTCGTCTCCGCCCTGGCCGCCTCCGCCCTGGCTGCCTGAAGGGTCGTCTCCTCCCTGGCCCCCTGAAGGGTCGTCTCCGCCCTGGCCGCCTGAACGGTCGTCTCCGCCCTGGTCGCCTGAAGGGTTGTCTCTGCCCTGGCCACCTGAAGGGTCGTCTCCTCCCTGGCCGCCTGAAGGGTCGTCTCCTCCCTGGCCACCTGAAGGGTCGTCTCCTCCCTGGCCACCTGAAGGGTTGTCTCTGCCCTGGCCACCTGAAGGGTCGTCTCCTCCCTGGCCACCTGAAGGGTCGTCTCCTCCCTGGCCGCCTGAAGAGTCGTCTCCTCCCTGGCCACCTGAAGGGTCGTCTCCTCCCTGGCCGCCTGAAGGGTCATCTCCTCCCTGGCCACCTGAAGGGTCGTCTCCGCCCTGGCCGCCTCCGCCCTGGCTGCCTGAAGGGTCGTCTCCTCCCTGGTCCCCTGAAGGGTCGTCTCCGCCCTGGCTGCCTCCGCCCTGGCTGCCTGAAGGGTCGTCTCCTCCCTGGCCCCCTGAAGGGTCGTCTCCGCCCTGGCCGCCTGAAGGGTCGTCTCCGCCCTGGTCGCCTGAAGGGTTGTCTCCGCCCTGGTCGCCTGCACTGCCTGCTCTGCCCTGGCCTCCCGTCTTGCCGCAGTCTCCAGGTCCTCTTCCGCTCCACGGGCCTGGCCCTCCATCCCGCCCCCGGATCCGCCTCCGCTCCACCTCCCTCCTGGACGTTTTAGAGCGTCTGGAAGGAGCTCCTTTGAGGGGGGGCTATGTAACAGTCACCAGCTGGAGTGCCCTTGAGAGCCACCAGAGGGCACTCCACACCAGACTATTATCACTCCCTCACAAACTACATTTCCCATAACGCACTGCCAGGACTCATCTTCACTGATTGCATTCACATGTGTCTCATTACCCTGTTAGTCTCAGCCTATTTATACCATGTTCACTCATTCACTCACTGCACTGCATTTCCGAGCGTTTTCCCTGGTTTCATGTCTCTTGGTTTTTGGATTTCTTGCCTGTTCCGTGGATTACTCTTTTGCCTCTGACCCCTGCCTGTTTTGTTTGTTTGTTTGTTTGTTTGTTTGTTTGGACTGCCTACCTGTGTTCTGACCTATTGCCTGTATATTGGATTACGTGTCTGGATTGCCCCTTAATTAAAGCTGCATTTGGATCTTAACCTTCGTGTCTCGGAGCAGTTTGTAACACTTAGGCTAACGTTACATGTTAACCAGCAGTTACTTCCACAGCACTGACAAATTTCCGGATTTGTAACCTCGACGTCGTTGGACAAAATCACTATACATGTAAGTTGAAGACAGCATATCTGCTAGACAGATATGACAGCAGCATATCTGCTAACATATCAGTTAGACAGCATATCAGTGTGATATAATCAGTTTACATGTACATTGATAACTCAGAGACAATTAGATTCCACAGAATGTGTTTCTTATTCTCTCACAGTGTAGGCCTATAAGCCACAACAATGATATTCAGTTCCAGTCAGAGACGTTAAGGATAATCTGCCCCTAGAAGGTAAACCTTAGGTTGAATTAATTACATATATTTACAAACGAACTATGCATATTTACAAAACAAACAAACAAACAAACAAAAAAAAAAAAAAACTGCACATTTACAAATTATGTGCAGATGTACAAAAACAAAAGCAAACCTGGGCACATTTACAAGCAAACTATGTACATATTTACAGACAAATTCTCACAATTCAGTCAATCTAATCTAATTTTATAATCTGCTAATTTAACCTAACCAGACATTTATAAGTGATAATTTGGCAGACACGAGTGCCACAATTATGTACATAGACAATGGAAAATATTTTTTTTATTTTAAAAAATAACTTTTCTTGGATTGATTCCAGATCACATCATTAGAATGTTGAGACCGAATTCATCTTAATCCACAAGATCCCTCAGTGCTCTCCTCCTGTGGGATGATATTGGATGCAGAGGATGAGCCTGGACAGGACTTAAAAGAATAAGCATCTGAAGTTCCAAAGAGCTGCAGCACTTTATCAGGCAGTTTGTGATCATAGCATGCTTCTCCAGCCAACCTCAAACCATATCTGATGTACAGAATAGAGCTGAGGGTCTGCAGGGACATGCGGTTCCTCAGCTTGTTTTTAACGACACTCATTTGACTGAACAGCCTTTCTACCTCAGCATTTGAGTGTGGGAGGGAGAGGACAGAAACTGCAGCAGAAGCCAAGTCTTCATATGGGTTTATGCCAGCTGAATCTCTACTTTTTAACTTCAGCCCAGAATGCCAATGTGTTTGTTGTTTCCTCACATTTCTGAAGGTGAATAGACCTCCACTGATTAATAGCTGTATCAATTGTGTCTGGGCAATATCCTAAAAGATTTGCAAATTTGACCATGTCTGTCAGGCTCTTGTTGTGGTTTAGTATCTCCACCACATTGAACAAAGACATGTGCTGCAGTATCTCCAAATTATCTGGGAGCCTCGCTCTCAGTTCATTTGCTAAGGACATGGTGTAGCTTACACATCTCCTTTAAACACAGTCCTCCTCCTCTGGAGAAAGGTTTAGCTGTGGTGCCATGGACTCAAATATTTAGCCAAGGCATGGTTTGGGAGAAATGTGGCCATCTATTGATTCTTTTAGGACATCATTTTTTGCCATTGGGTTAATGACCCGGCTGCAAACAGACTTTATTAGCCTCATTAAACAGTCAAGCAGCTTAAGCGATCTGACTGTTCCCCCTCAAAAGCCTTAACAGTGGACTGCACCTCACTAATAATAGATTTTTTAAAAAGTGAGATACAGGAGGTTTTGTGGGTCACTGTACATGGAATGTAGAACATCTGCCATGTAACAGTGTTCACTTGACAATGGTAAGGCTGAAATGAAATTTTAGCTCCTCCCACTGATCAAGGATTCTGGACACAGCAGGCTCTATGGAAAGCCAGCGTGTGGCACAGACCTTTCTTATCAGCAAAGGCTTCTCCCCACAGTTTATTGTTTGATAGACAGCCTTTTATGTCTCTCTGCGCTTTGGAGAAATAGAGAACCAATTGCATGTTTCTCTTACAAGAAATTCCACACTACGTGGAAGAGTGTTTTTGGAGGCAGAGCTTACAGCTAACTGCAGTGAATGACACACACAGCGGATAAGGACAAGATGTTGTAAGCCTTCCTCCTCCCTAAGAATTTTGTGTACACCATTGTACACTTATGTCATTACAGATGCATTATCTGTGCCAATGGAAAGCAAGTTCTCCTCCTTGAGGCCACACTTCCCAAGAAAAGCTAGAACTGCTCTGGCAATTGATCTAGCATCCCCTCCCTCCAGCTCAACAAGGCCTGGGTAGGTGGCCACCACATTTGCTGTCTCCTCACTAAAATACCGAATCACGATTCCGAGGTATTTTGAGACACTTACATCAGTGCTCACATCAAGTAGAAGGCTGTATTTGGAGTCACCAATATCAGCCACCAGTCTTTCAATGAAATATGGGGCCAACACCCCATTTATCATTTCCGTACACTTGGTACGGTGCATCCGAAAAACGTTGGGCTGCAGTAGAATCGGGAAAAGCAGCTTTGCATGCCTTACCAATGTGGTCACAAGAAAGAATGGAACAATGCTCTGCAATCGCCATTGCCATGGTTGCCTCTGCATGTTTGCAAGAGATTTTTTGGAGCAAATGTTAAAGTTTTTTGCTTGGATTGATTGAAGGGCTTGGACTTTTTATTGTGCTTTTGAGTTGAGGCATGCTTTTTAACATCGGACAACTTGGCACAATAAATGTCTGTCTTGCAGTACAGACAGTAAGCCCTTGTATAATTGCCCACATAGGGCTTCAGCCACCCCTTAAATTCAGGAATTAACTCCCATTCTTTCCTGTAAATTCCTGTTTAAATTTCCTGTTTTGTAAATCTAACTTAGAGTGTGACATGTTTGCTATTTTAAATGTTTGTAATGTTCTAGCTGTGTGTATTTGTATTTATATTTGCTTGTGTACATCTGCCTTTTATATTTATATTATGTTCGTATGTTTAATAAAGTTGAATTTATATTGTGTGTATATGCGTTTTTGCTTGTGTATATGAGTTTGAGGGAAAAAAAAACTGTCAAATTAAATGGTTTGAATTAAAAACAAAGGAGAAGGCAGCTGTTATGTGATCACTGATTGGTCCCTACTAAGACCTCAGTAAGACCTCACGCTTGCAGTGCTGGTGATATTTGGAAAGTTGCTAAAGTTTGTCCAAAAAGTCGCTAAAGGGGTCTGAAAAGTCACTAAAAATAGCGACAAAATCGCTAAGTTGGCAACAATGCTTCTAACACAAGCAGTCAAATTGCCTACTGTCTTCTCAATCCGTGTGCGATGCTTCTCTTCCTTCACGTACCTCACGTTATGACACAAACTAATCATACTCTACAGTCACTGGCCAGCAATAGTACATTTACATTCAACACTATCTCATTAGATATGAAACAAAAACATGTAGTTTTATCACACTGAAACAAACAAAAAAAATTAAAAGCACAAATTTCAAATATTTTAAAATATTTAAAAAAAGGCATATTTATTTTAGGGGTCCCTACACAAATTATCATCATAACATTTTTTAAGGAATAATCAAAAATTTCTTCCATGTTTTAATTTTATCAGTAAAGCTCATTTTGTTTTTGTTGTTTGACAAAAAGTTTAATTCCACATGATTAAAATAAATTAAATGAATGTTTTATGTCTTCAAAAAACAAACAGTGTACTTTCACAGTTAGTTCAGGTGAAGATGATGAAAAAGGGTCAAACAGCTTTCTACAAATAAGTTCTTTAATAAAATAAAATCAGGTAATCCAAAGGCAAGCATGTAACAGTGTCTACACAAACAATACCAGACCACAACTGCATGAAAAGGAGGAACTTAAATACACATTGTGTATTGGGTGATTGAACTGAAATGATGAACAGGTGGTGAATTGATGAAGCCCCCTTCCAACTGTATGGGACATTTGGAAAATCAATTGTCCGGAGAAGAAAAGGTGAACGCTACCATGAATACTGTGTCGTGCCAACAGTGAAGCATTCTGAGACCATCTATGTGTGTGGTTGCTTGCTTTTCATTCAAGGGTTCTCTCACAATTGACCGTTTGCAAAGAACCTCAGTTAAAGCTGCTCGTGAACTGATCATCTCGTCCTTCTAGTTAATTTACAGCATCAAATAAACATGAATGAACATCAGAAGGAATGTTGTTTTAACCGTGGAAAGATGTCAGTACACACCATATTTCATGTTCAAATCCTCCAACGTTAATCTACTAACTCTCCTAACCGCTTTGTCGGACAAAAATGCCGTATTTGGCGGATTATTATAGGTCAGATTGCCTGTCAATCAAACTCCCTGCGAAGAGTCAATTCTGCCCAGGAGCAATTTGATGATGATCCTAGCATTTTCCAGCATGATGGACCACCATGTCACAAGGCAGGAGTGATAATTGGGGAACTCGTGGAGTGCCATTTGTATTCGTTTATTCGTAAATATTCATTTCTCTAAATACCCGGCAATGTGTAAATGTGGCCTTAATGAACATGAACATCCAGATAAATACACTGGAAGTGTCAAATTGAGTCTTTCTTTTGTCTTACTCGTACAATTTTACAGGGTAATACAAAAGAGAGACCAGATGCTGACTGTCTCTCTTTGCTGGGGTGATATAGTTTCTGTTATGAAGGGATAAAGGGGAAAAGGTGAGCTTGAGAACTCTGGTAAGTGTAAAGGCCATTGCACATCGAGTCAGAAATTCGCATCCGAAATTTTCGCACGTAAAAAAAAAAATTTGACCTCACGTTATGTCAATCACGCTTGCACACTGTCTACGAAAGTATCGTCCGTAATAAAAAAAATTGGATCGGGTTCGGTTTCTGCGTTTCGCATCCACAGCCAGTATTTTGATAGGTTTTTTGACAATTCAGAGCCACCAGGAATTTCGCAACTCCTTGATATGGAGGTGAAACTTTCCTTCCTCTCGGTGCAATCTCAGGATTGGATGGACCCAATATTTAGTCTTTCTTTTTCTCTTTTTAAGAAGAAAGAGGGCAACAAAATCATCCTCATTGCTTGACGAATCCATTTTGTATTTTTTGTGTTTTTACCGCAAAGGTTTAATAAATACGCATAGGACTCAGTGTGCAAGGTTTTTATGCTAACAAATTTTTAAGCTGATGAACACGAAAAGACGCATATGAAAATTGGCAATTTGCCGGCAATTTCGTGTGAAAGGGGCTTAAGTCTCCTGGACTTCGCTTCTGAGTTTCCAACAGTTACATTGCACCATTTCACAGCAAGACAGCATTTTTAACACGTGAACCGCTTCTCTCCTGTGTGCAAGTACTTGTGTGAGCCTTAAGATTTCGTTCTCGTGAAAAACACTTGCCACACAGTTTACAGATGAAACGTTTCTCCCCAGTGTGAAGTCTCATGTGAGCATTGAGGTTACTTTTACGACTGTAACTTTTTCCACATTGATGACATATAAAACTGTTCTCTCCTGAGTGAATCTTCAAGTGGCAATTAAGGGTTGCTTTACGTGTGAAACTCTTTCCACACTGATCACATGTGAACATTTTTTTTCTTATAATTAACGGTTTCTCTCTGGTGTGAATTCTCATGTGGGAATTAAGGGTGCTGTTATGTGCAAAACTCTGTCCACAATGAGAGCAAATATAAGGCTTTTCTCCAGTGTGAATTCTCATGTGGGAATTAAGACCGATTTTATGTGCAAAACTCTGTCCACAATGAGAGCAAGTATAAGGCTTTTCTCCAGTGTGAATGCTCATGTGGACTTTAAGTGTCGTTTTATATGCAAAACTCTGTTCACAATGAGAGCAAGTATAAGGCTTTTCTCCAGTGTGAATTCTCATGTGGGAATTAAGGCTGCTGTTATGTGTAAAACTCTGTCCACAATGAGAGCAAGTATAAGGCTTTTCTCCAGTGTGAATTCTCATGTGGGAATTAAGGCTGCTGTTATGTGTAAAACTCTGTCCACAATGAGAGCAAGTATAAGGCTTTTCTCCAGTGTGACTGCTCATGTGGTCTTTAAGGGTTTGTTTTTGAGCAAAACTCCTTCCACATGGGTGACAGATGAAAGGACTCTCTCCAGTGTGAAGTCTCATGTGGACATTAAGACCGCTTTTATGTGCAAAACTCTGTCCACAATGAGAGCAAGTATACGGCTTTTCTCCAGTGTGAATTCTCATGTGGACTTTAAGTGTTGCTTTATATGCAAAACTCTGTTCACAATGAGAGCAAGTATAAGGCTTTTCTCCAGTGTGAATTCTCATGTGGTCTTTAAGGGTTTGTTTTTGAGCAAAACTCCTTCCACATGGGTGACAGATGAAAGGACTCTCTCCAGTGTGAAGTCTCATGTGGACATTAAGACCGCTTTTATGTGCAAAACTCTGTCCACAATGAGAGCAAGTATACGGCTTTTCTCCAGTGTGAATTCTCATGTGGACTTTAAGTGTTGCTTTATATGCAAAACTCTGTTCACAATGAGAGCAAGTATACGGCTTTTCTCCAGTGTGAATTCTCATGTGGGAATTAAGGCTGCTGTTATGTGCAAAACTCTGTCCACAATGAGAGCACGTATAAGGCTTTTCTCCAGTGTGAATTCTCATGTGGTCTTTAAGGGTTTGTTTTTGAGCAAAACTCCTTCCACATGGTTGACAGGTGAAAGGACTCTCTCCAGTGTGAATTCTCATGTGGACATTAAGGTTGCTTTTATGTGAAAAACTCTGTTCACAATGAGAGCAAGTATACGGCTTTTCTCCAGTGTGAATTCTCATGTGGACTTTAAGTGTCGTTTTATATGCAAAACTCTGTTCACAATGAGAGCAAGTATAAGGCTTTTTTCCAGTGTGAATTCTCATGTGGTCTTTAAGGTTGCTTTTATGTGCAAAACTCTGTTCACAATGAGAGCAAGTATAAGGCTTTTCTCCAGTGTGAAGTCTCATGATTGATTTATCTTCAGTCTTGAAATCATGATGTTCATCTTGCATATTGTTCAGTTCTTGACTCTCCTCTTTCAGTGGCATCAGGTCTAAAGCAAAAAAAGACAAATAAAAGTTAACACCAGTGGCAACACACAGCTGACAACCTCACAGCTTAACTAATTGATGACTAACTGGGAAAATGTTTGCATGCGTTTACGATAATTCACAAACATTGTGGCAGCAAACTAGCCTGGTTCACACCAGACCCTTCTCAATTGTAACTGAGAGTGGGTCTGGGGAAGGTTCATTCACAGCCCATTTCCTAAGGGGCGTCACCAACGGACGTCGCTCAAATGCCTCTGGGCATAATTGGATAGACCTAAAACCAATCAGAGCTATCGTCATCATGTAAAGCTCGCCTCAAAGTTTGTGATTGGTGCCTTGATTTTGAAAGATTGGAAATGGGCTTGAATGTGCTCTTGGGCTTGAATGTGCTCTTGGGCAGACTTGCAGAGCAAATCTAAATTTGTCGGAAGTTAGTCAGGGTTTTCCCAGGCTGGCAGCAAACTATCCCAGATGGGTGAAATGGGACTCGGTAGCCTGATTTGGACATACACTGCAGCTGGTGGTTAATGATAGTGTTAATGCGTTTGTGCATTGGGTTATCATTACAGCTTCAACCACAGTACCCCTACATGCAAGGCACTGGAGGCAAAACAAAAACAAATGCAATTTCAGAAACTCCAGCTCATTCAATTGTGCAAAACAAGATGAAGCTCAGCACATGAGGTGTTTGGAAGACTTCTTGTTCTGTCTGACCGAAAGGTAACAAAGCTGCAAGAAGCCAGGGGGCCGTTCTTCGTATGTCGCTAAATACATCCGAGATCAAATGGGACATCCAAGATGATATCATCGTGCTACTCATGATCTGGCTAAATAGCTTCTTCGAACACACCTGTTGTTTATGATTAGTATTGCTGGATTGAGTTATCTGAGATAACTGCACGTTCATGCGTTGGTTTAAAAGGGGATATGTATTGATAGTAGAAACATTAATCAGCAATGTTGCTATTGGCTGCTCACCATGGCCAAAGAGCGCGCACAGTTTTTCTCCGAGCAGTGCAGAGCAGAGAAGAGCAGAGCAGAGCAAGAGCTAATAGCCGAAGTTTATGTATGACAGCAAGTCCAGGATGAGTGTCGAAGAACCAAACAATCCAAGATCATGCAAAATCGTAAACAATCAAATCCAGCTAACTGAGTTAACAACGTACAAAGAACGGACCCCAGGACCCTTGAGATCCGAGATATAAATACTAGCAGAAAATGGCAGCGATTGCGCCAGTGTTGGAAACCTTAAAATGTACAACCACCATCATGTCAATAGAAAAGGACATGTCAACTTCCAACAGTGGGTGCAAAGACACTGCAGGGGGGACGCAGGAGATCAGCAGAAAAAAAGGGGGAAAAAACAGCCGTTGCAAAGGCATTCAAGCACGTGAATAGCGGTTAGGTTAGCGCTTTGTAATAATAATAATAAAGCAACATTGAACGGAAATTACACTGAATCGTTCTTCTTCAGACCTTTGACTTGCCACAGTTAGAACAAGCCTATCATAGAAGTTGCTCGCCATAGAAAAGCACCTCTTCAGCGGACCGAAACTCAAGCTGCTATTGTGAACACGCTGCTCCGCTGCTGTGCGTGTTCCAGTGAGAAGACGAACAAGAGTTTGTGAGCTGAGTTCGTGTTCGTGACTTTTGTTTTTGACCCCATTTTTCATGAGCTGAACTCAAAGATCTAAGACTTTTTCTATGTACACAAAAGGCCTATTTCTCTCAAATATTGTTCACAAATCTGTGTTAGTGAGCAATTCTCCTTTACCGAAATAATCCATCCCCCTCACAGGTGTGGCACATCAAGATGCTGATTAGACAGGATGATTATTGCTCAGGTGTGCCTTAGGCTGGCCACAATAAAATGCCACTCTAAAATGTGCAGTTTTAGTGTATTGGGGGGGGGGTCTGGGGGGATCCGGGGGGGGGGGGGGTGTTGCTGGATATTGGCAGGACCTGGAACACGCTGTCGTTACACGGTACGTGTTCGTACACGATTCGGTTTATGGATTTACACGGAGAATACACGGTATAAAAATAAATCAAACTCACGTTAATTACTCACGTTAAGTGTAAACGCACATTAATTAATGTAATGTGGAACTACTGTTAGATACGCATTTCGCTTCAAACGCTCGCTCATGATAGACGCGAATTTGATGCTCTATTCGCGTGTGGTGTGAACGCAGCAAAATGAACAGGCTGAGATGTCAAGATTGCAATGCTGGAATGTGTGTGTGTGTGTGTGCGCCAGAGAGAGAGAGAGAGAGAGAGAGAGAGAGAGAGAGGCACGGGCGCGATCTAACAGTGGAAACATAAAAACATACTCCGTAATTTTGTTCATACAGGACATCATTAAAACTGCAAAAAGTGTTTAGCCTACTTATATTTGTGTAAAACACAACATTGTGCTTTTGTCAAACTGTAAACTGTCAATTGTCAAGTTCACTCGCATGATCATAGGCAACAGTGTAGAACTCGACAATCGATTACTATGGACTTCGACCGAAAACAGGAAATAAATACAGGTATGTGCGCTGGCTGAATTAACTTCATTTTTATTCATATCTTTCACATCTACTGCAGTCAGATTCACCGTGTTCTCTCCGAAGGAATCACTCACAATGGCTGTGCACTTGTTATGACACATCAAGGATGTTAAGAGGCTAAAAGCTGGTTTAAAACTTGCCCCATTCAAGTCAACAGGGTGCAAATTTTAAAAAGAGGATAACACGGTGTAGGCAACACCGATTTTTGTCATTGTTTTCTGTACTGACAGCACTCCAAATTTACAAAAAAATGTAAAATTGTAAAAAAAATTGTTTAAAATCAATGTTAAAATTGACCAGAGTTCTCCTTTAATTTAAGTGAACAGTGTTGCCAGATTGGGTGGGTTTTGATTTCGATTGTGCAGGTAAAAAAAGGGTTTAGGCGGGTGGACAAAATTTGGGCTGGTTTGGGGTCAGTTCAGCGTTTTTTGTCTAATTTGTCAAAAAGTCTAATTGGTATTTATTGGTAATAAACAAAACTAAAATGTGCATGTAATCCATAAAATCAGTCATCATGACATTACTAAACACACATGCCCATGCAGAGTCAGTTGGTGTTGACATCGCCGACAAGCACACGCTTTCAGACAATCAGCGATCAGCAGGCAGACGCGATTTAGCGCGATAACTTATAGCATTCAAGTGATTGCTAATGCCAAAGTGGCATAAATATACACCAAGTTGTATCTACAGTAAAGAGTGAGATAGTGAGCAACTCTGAAAACGTGGATTACACATGTGGTGGGAGATGACTCGATGGCTCTTGATAAATATCACTAACTCTGAGAGCACTGTAGCGTCTGGACCAATCGGACACACACAAATTATTCATTTATTTAATGAATAATCCAGCAAACTCACTGTGAAACCTTCACCAAAAACTAACATCCCAAATGAGGCTAACACACTGGCAGGACGGTGTCTTGTTATAAAGAACACATACAGTTTTTACGATCGAAAGGTATGTGGCCGCATGTGCAAGAGAGAGACAATGGGAAGAAACAATCTTCCATGCAGACTTCGCTGCATTAATCAGAGACGAACTGAGCTAGAAATGAACGTGCATCCCAGAAACTTTGTGAATGAGTGTGATGTTTTGTGTCCTATTATGTATACACCATGGTATGTATTTCATTATACAACCAACTGTCAATGTAACTTTACCTGTTTCATGTCTCCTATCTAATTAATCCTCATTTGATGACTCGTGCTTTGATGTACATCACCTTCTCTTAGAATGCAGTGTGGATTTGTTATATCTATCTGAGTATTAATTAACAGAAAAGAGGTAAGGCAGATTTGAGATAGCGTCATAAATCTTCACCACAGAGGAAACTCCCGCCAGACAGTCCACCCTTCTCATTGGTACAGCAAACCCAGAGAGGGGTGGCCATTCTCAGGCTTTATTAGAGACTGACCACAGTGACCGCCCTCTCTTCTCAACGCTTCTCATCCGACAACAAGGCAGCTTCTGCTGTTACTGGGGGAGGGGCTGGACCCCTTCCCCCCCACTGGGGCCCAGCTCCCTGGGCCCAAACAGGCCTGAGCAATGCCTGCCATGCTTTCATACTCCAAAAAGGGAGTCAGACTTTTCTGCAATCCAGAAAACAACTGCAACTTTACCATCACTGACGCAACGATCCACTCCTGGTCTTCAAGCCAGGACAGCAGGCTTCGACTCACAACAGCCATGTGCTCGAAGCCACCATGCCTTTCTTCAAGGCCATAGACCCATCAACGAATCCAATCTTCATCCACTTCAAGAATTTTCCACGATTGCAACTGCCATGCAAGTATACTGTAATGAGGTGCTCTGAAGATAAGCTTATGGTTCTTTTCATACTAAAATAGATCTTACTCCAGAGTTCTATTTCCTGTTTCCGGTTCCACATCACTCACCCCTTTACCTGCATGTATGTATGGATGGATGAATGTATGTATGTTTGTTTGTTTGCTTTGCTTAGTTTAGTTATGTTTGTGATTTAGTTAATAAAACTTGTGCATAATTATGAATTTGGTTTCTGATCCTCTGTTTGCATACAAAGTCCCTTTTACTATTTTGATTTTGTTACATGCTCTAAATTGCTGTACATGATAAGGAATAATTAATTTTCAGCGACCATGAAGATACATTTTCCTTAGAATAAATGAATAATCAAAGAGTTTGTTGGAACTGAATAATTTATTGTAATATTAATTTGGCTTACCTCAAAGTTAATCTAATTAACTGACCCAAATATTCATAATTAATCATAATTAATAATTATGGATTATTATTAATATTTCCCCTTTGAGCTAATATTGTTACAGCACAGTTGAATGACTTCACAATTGAACGTCGAATTGAAATCGAATATGGAACGACTCCTGTCCATGCATGTGCACACTAGCCTATAACCTGACATCTGCAACTTTTACACCGTCCAGACTGCTTTAAACCAAAAGGTTTGAATCAACGATGAATCAGTGTTGACTGCTAAATTCTGCGTTATGTTTCGCAATGTGTACATCCGAGGGTTAAAGTCATCGGTTAATTCATTGATTGCCGTTTTGACAGTGTCCACCTGGACATTTTAGTCATATTTGCTAATTCACCTTAATTATTGCCTTGTTTCGATCCGTTTTCCTGGGAATTTTTTTTTTTTTATTATTTCATCATCGTTATGTTTAAGGAGAAAAAAAAAATGGTGCTTAACCTTGAATGACATGGCAATAAAATTATATCACATTATTTTTAACAGTGCGCGAGAGATCGAGTGTGTCCGAGAGATCGTTTAACAGTGCGCGAGCCTAACTGTGACTGTGAGAGATGAAGTGGTGCAAATCGAATGCTTATATCCTGATTCAAGGATGTGCTTCAACAGCAGCTGCTGCCGACATCTATTACTGTGGTTAAAGTTTTCTATGTTTTCTTTTTTCTATATAAATATTTTATTTGGGGGGTTAGTGGCGTGCACATGAAGGAGAGGAGACACATGCACATCGCTAGAGGAGAGATGTCCTAATACTAATACTAAGGCCCAATACTTCCAACGTCAACAAGAAGTGACATCACCCAACATCGTTTAGAGCACCTTAAGAAAGCAGATTGTTCAAAAATATATACATTCAGGGCCAATAGCAAAACATAACCTCTAAGGCTCAATCCCAATTCTATTTTATACCCCTTCGCCTACCCCTTACCCTTGCCCCTTGAAACAGAGTGTCAAGGCGTAGGGGTGAAAATATTCCCCTAAGAAATGGGACAACACTACTACACCGTTACATGTCATTATACATCGTCGCTAGCGCCTACGTCACAGGAGATGCGTCAATGTTTATCACAAACTTCCAAGATGCCGTCGTCAGCTGTAGTCTTGCGTGAGTTACAGCTATTTTTTTGCATTTTTCTTCTGAAGTTTGCAGAAAACAACGGAGATTACGATATCTTCGACGCCTCTGCGTTCACACCAAACGCGAATAGAGCGTCTGGCGCGAGTGACTTCAATGTTAAGACGCGTTTACGCGCGTCTGGAGGTCTTGCGGCGCGAATGAGGCGTTTAGCACGGCGGACGCGAATTCGCCTCATTCGCACATCCACTTTGCTTCAAACTTTTGCTTTTTACACGCGTCATATTGTTAACGAACTTTAACGATTTTTTTGCAACCGTTTCTTTGAAGAACATGACCGTAAACACAAGATTGAATGTGACATAAAGAAAATGATTATTGGCAGTCATGTTGCCTCTGTAGCCGGTGTATGCAGGTATATTTCTCATACCCCTTCGTTTGAAGTGTGGTCCCGAAAAATCTTCGTTTCAAGGGCTATCTGGCCCTTCCCCTTACCCCTACCCCTCCAACCAAAAGAGAATCGAGACAGCCCTACCCCTTCACGGGAACGCGCAAAACGGAGGGGTAGGGCCAAGGGGTAGGGGCAAGGGGTGAATTGGGATTGAGCCTAAGTATATCTGCATAAGCCCACACTGGCTCTGTCTGAGGGGGAAAGTCAAAAGCTGGGTTGAGCCTGTGGGTCATTTCTTGAGGTTAATTTTAATACAAGTGAAACTGCCTAAAAAACAAGCATTTTTTTTTTAGAAACATTTGGATTGTGGGCTTGTTGTCTTTTGCTAACAGCAGTGATCTCATGTCAAATGAAATGACTGACTTGTTTAGGGTTTAGGCTAATATAAAATGGATGTCAATACGTCAAAATAATAATTGTAACTTATCTCATGATTTGGCAATATAAGTATTTTTTCACCAACAAAATTGATTGTTTTTAAGTGTATTATTGTAATAATGGCCACCTTTCATAAAATGTATCATTAATATTACTGTTTTTGGTTTTAATCTTTGGTTTAGTGAAAGGTACTTGATGGGGCTGTGGTGATAGTTAAAGGGATACTTCATCAAAAATGAATGTTCTCTCATCATTTACTCACTCACACCATCCCAGATGCAAATGATTTCCTTTCTTTGAATCAACATAGATATTCATAATCCATATAAATAATCTATCTAGTCCATATAATGCAAGTGTACAGGTCCTCTAAAGTTCATGCAGAAACACTTTATTTCCATTTGTCTGGCAATGGGATCTCAACAAACATGTCTGTCCACATGAGAAGACCTGCTCCACATCAAATAAAACCGCTTTAATTAGGACACTCATATGACATTCTTCATATCATTCATTTCTAGATCATTAAAATAAGGACGGAATGAAACTAACCTTTTTGTTCCTCAGTATCTTCATGTTTCACGCTGAACACTTCTTCAATCTTTATGTCTTCACCCTCCTCTTTAATAAACGCCATCTTTATAATAGTGTCACGTGGATCTCAGATGTTTTTTTTCCAGGAGTTTTCCTGTGTGTTTGGACAATTTATCATGTTTAAGATGAGAATAATTAACAGAAAGAAAAATAAATCAGTCTAGTTCAGTAGTTCAGTGCACTGGTGAAATGGACATCTTGGATGACATGGGGTGAGTAAATTATCAGGAGATTTTATTTGAAAGTTAACTAACGTTAATCCTTTGTGTTATGTTGCGGGTCAATTTGACCCGTTTAGATTTTCTAGTTGTAGGAAATACTGGTTAACCTATGTTTTTTTCTTGATATTTTGTGACTTTTTCTCATTTATCATCATGAACATGCATGCAAAGTTTCAACATACTGGTGTTTTTTGACATATACAAACAAAATTACTGTTCCTTTCGTGATGTTCACGGGTCAATTTGACCCGCATATTTTAACGCTCTAAGGCAACTGTATGGACCCAAAATAATAACATTTCTTGGTTATATTTTGTTATTTTATTTTTTTACTACCTTATGAAGCTAAAAAATTTGGTTTTCCACACTTATTTCAATACAGAAAAATATTTTGTCAGCCACAGATGGTAAAAATTACCTATCATTTATTTTTTCAAGCTACCTGAAATATTAAACTTTTTTTTTTTCTTGATATTTTGTGCCTTTTTCACATTTATCATCATGAACATGCATGCAAAGTTTCAACATGCTGGTGTGTTTTTTTTTACATATACAAACAAAATTACTATTACGTTTGTGATGTTCGCAGGTCAATTTGACCATCATAGGCAGCTATTCAAAAGCAACTGTACACTGTACAGACACAAAATAAAAACATTTATTTTATGTATGTCAGGGCATCAACTCCAGTTCTAAAGTGTAAGTGTATCTAAAAGTGCTCTAACCCAAACCAAACACACTTGAAAAAGCTAAATCATGGTGTTCAGAATTAATTGCAAATTACAAATGAATTTTTTTGACAGACACAGATAGTAAAATAAGCTCTCATTTATATATTCAAGATATCTGAAATATCTTGAGACTTCGACATAGACAGCAGGAAAAATTAACTCAGATTAATTAATTGTTCAGTTATGATGTTCTAAGAAAAAAAAAAAAAAAAAGTAAAAAAAAATGTATATAACGTATTCAAATTTTAAATAGTTTTTAAAAATGGTTAAAAAACATTTTCATTAAATCATATGAAAGATATATATTTTCAGATATATATTTTTTTGGAATATTTGACAAATGTTGATATTAAAAGTTTACAGTTTGAACCTGAATCTTTGTTGTTTTTCATAGTGTGATTTTTGAGGAATTGTATTGAATCCAATGCGGGTCAATTTGACCCGCACAGAATTCCAACATAACACGAGGGTTAAATCAACGGATTAGACAAAAATCACCTAAAACAAGCACTAAACAATTATAGAATAATAAATTATACAGACAATTCATATTTTGATTTGTAGATTTACCATGATTACATTGTTAGAAACCATTTGCGATTTGTTCATAAAATGTATCATCATTATTAATAAATTATTTTTTAGTTTTTTTTTTTTTAGTTTTATTTTTACACTTTTGAGCGGCAGGATTCGTCAGCGCGCGGTGATTCAATCGCTTTGAATCAGTGAGTCATTTGGCAAAGCATTAGATTCAATTGACTCCATTACTATGGAGGTAGATTTGTGTCTTTATTATTCAATCAAAAAAAAGGTTGCTTCAATCAAAAAATATATTTTCAATCAAAAAAACCCGTTTCAATCAAAGAAAAAAAGTGTTTGAATGCAAAAATATATTTGAGACTCAAAAAAATGCATTTGAACACTATTTTTTTTTGCTTGAAAATGTTTTTTTTGATAGAAGTGAAGGTTTTTTTGTTTGAAGCAACTTTTTTGATTGAAGTATTGTTGTTTTGTGTTTGGGCCATATTATGGGTAGGACATTTGTGTCTTTATAATTCAATCAAAAAAGAAGTTGCTTCAAACAAACAAAACATATTTTCAATAAAAAAATCACTTCAATCAAAAAATAAACCTTTTCAATCATAGAAAAAATGTTTTTGAATGCAAAAAAATATTTGAGATTCAAAAAATTGCACTTGAACACTTTTTTTTTGATTGAAAATGTTTTCTTTGATTGAAGTAATCTTTTTTGTGTTTGGACCATGTTATGGGTAGGACATTTGTGTCTTAATTATTCAATCCCAAAAAAGTTGCTTCAATCAAAAAAAAAAACATTTTCAATCAAAAAAAAATAATTTCAATCAAAGAAAAAACTGTTTAAATGCAAAAAAAAAAAAAATCATTTGAAGTGTTTTTTTTTTATTGAACTTTCTTTTTTTTTGAATGAAGTGAAAAAAGTTTTGAAGTCGTTTTTTTTTTAAATCATTTTGACACAAACGTACCGCAGTGGGGGCGGGTGCTTCTCCATTGGTCAGACATGCTTGAGTGACAAGTGTCTACACCAACGACGTCTTTCTGACAAGCAAGTCATGGTCGCCACTCGCCAGCGAGCCAGGAAGCAGTGGTGGAGTTGTTGGTAAGTAGATAAAACCGTATTAAAATGATTGGTGTCACGTTATTAGCCTACTCTGTTTGATATTTCGATTAAACATACAGCTTGCTAACTTAAATAAGGATCATTATTGGCACAATACTTTAAGCTAGTAACTACTTGTACACTATGTCAGACAATAAGCATCACTTCATTGAACTGCCAGTTTTCCATGTGGAGTTGTGCAGGACATTAGGCTACTTATAAATAATGCCTGACACAGCTAGTTTGCGCACCGAGCAACGGAATATATATTCATGTTACCGGTGGTATGCAACATTATTTTCCGTACGGGACGGCATATGTAAGCCCCGCTCTCAAAATAACAGCATCTGCCTCTGTGTCTGCGAGCATTTGACTGTGATGGTGGGGAGACCACTACCCGTGAGCGAGAGAGAGAGCGGGACGGTCAAATAGCTGTAATCCTGTGGGCTGTGTGAGAAGATAGACTCAGGCTCTGCATGACCTGTTGCTGCTAAACAGGCAGCGCTGTGGGCAACAGTTGGCCTGTGGACTGTTGTTTGACCACTAATGACGTTACGTATTATAACACAATATAGCACAAGCACATAGCAAGCCTCTGTAACGTTACTTAAGTGAAATAAACAATTCAATTAGCCGTTAGCGCACCCTGCTAGCCTGCCTGACAATATGAGGCGTCAGATATCTAACACCATCACACAAATTAGTCAACGTGAGCTAAGTTAGCAAGCTGTATGTTTAATCGAAATATCAAACAGAGTAGGCTAATAACGTGACACCAATCATTTTAATACGGTTTTATCTACTTACCAACAACTCCACCACTGCTTCCTGGCTCGCTGGCGAGTGGCGACCATGACTTGCTTGTCAGAAAGACGTCGTTGGTGTAGACACTTGTCACTCAAGCATGTCTGACCAATGGGGAAGCACCCGCCCCCACTGCGGTACGTTTGTGTCAAAATGATTTAAAAAAAAAAACGACTTCAAAACTTTTTTCACTTCATTCAAAAAAAAAGAAAGTTCAATAAAAAAAAAACACTTCAAATGATTTTTTTTTTTTTTGCATTTAAACAGTTTTTTCTTTGATTGAAATTATTTTTTTTTGATTGAAAATGTTTTTTTTTTGATTGAAGCAACTTTTTTGGGATTGAATAATTAAGACACAAATGTCCTACCCATAACATGGTCCAAACACAAAAAAGATTACTTCAATCAAAGAAAACATTTTCAATCAAAAAAAAAGTGTTCAAGTGCAATTTTTTGAATCTCAAATATTTTTTTGCATTCAAAAACATTTTTTCTATGATTGAAAAGGTTTATTTTTTGATTGAAGTGATTTTTTTATTGAAAATATGTTTTGTTTGTTTGAAGCAACTTCTTTTTTGATTGAATTATAAAGACACAAATGTCCTACCCATAATATGGCCCAAACACAAAACAACAATACTTCAATCAAAAAAGTTGCTTCAAACAAAAAAACCTTCACTTCTATCAAAAAAAACATTTTCAAGCAAAAAAAAATAGTGTTCAAATGCATTTTTTTGAGTCTCAAATATATTTTTGCATTCAAACACTTTTTTTCTTTGATTGAAACGGGTTTTTTTGATTGAAAATATATTTTTTGATTGAAGCAACCTTTTTTTTGATTGAATAATAAAGACACAAATCTACCTCCATACATTTCTCCATCACTAACCAAAACCGAATTCGTAAATGATATAGTGCGCGAGATTAGATGTTACTCTTACTTTTCTGTTATGTGAATACGGTTTACTCACAAAAACCCTGAATATTAAGCATATTACAAAGCTATGTTCAATAATACATGGTCACATACCTTTTGTAAAAACTGCCAAATCAACGTGTATCGATGTAAACACTTTAAATGTGTAAAACCACAAACCTTTCTTCAGTCTAATCGCAACAGTTGCAGGGGCACGGCGCAGGTTTATGATGTCATACAGCCAGACCAAAATAAAAGTCTGTCTTCTTCTTCTTCTTTGTTTCTTCGATTTGCAACCAGTTTTGGGGGCATTTCAGCCCGTTATACTGTCTATGATTTCAGCCACCTTCTGCATTTTTTTTTTTTTTTTTTTTTTTGTGCAGGGTGTTCGGGGAAGACTCATGAATATTCATTAGGGAACTCATTCCTGATTGGCCCACCGATACTCCAAAGTTCCGAGAAGCCACGGTAACCCCAAACAATGAGAAATCAGATCGCTGCGTGTCACCAGAGGTGGGGACATTTCCGAGAGGGATTGTGATTGACCTACACGATTAATTTAAGTGGATTAGCGGTGAAAATCATGGTTATAGGTATACTATAGTAGGCCTAATTGCATAGGAAGTTCTAATGTTGTGCTATTGCATGGGATCACAAAATCCCCAATATAGGCTACCACCAGAAATCATGTAATTATAGCAAACCATGAATAATTATTATATAACGTAGTCTTTTCTCTCTGTTTTGCATGCGTCATCATTATTATAAGTTATTGATTTTTGGCTCTTGCCACAGTGTATACCTAACCTGAATTAGCACGGGTACGGTAGGCAGTACCATTAGGAAAATGTAACACAAAATAAAAGTTTTTTTCTTTCTTTATGATACATTCAGGGAATAATCTTAGTTTCGTTTTTATTTTGTTACCATATGATCTGCGGACATCACTGGGTTTTAATTTGAGGTATAAAAACCTGACGATACATATCGTGACATAGCCTCAGTGGTGGAATGTAACGAAGTACAAATACTTTGTTACTTTACTTAAGGAAATTTTTCACGTATCTGTACATTACTTAAGTAGAATCAGTCGAGGTCTCTGAGATGTGCGTGTGCTATCAGGCCTATATTTACATTCATATGGACATATTATGGTAGTTATTTACCTGTGTGTCATTAGTGTATTTTCTATTATTGGTGATTTATCCATGTAACGTTGTAAAAAATGACAGTATTGTCTTTCACTTCGAGCTCCTGACTCAAATAATGTGTTTCTAACAGCAAACACTCAGAATAAAGTGAGATGATCTGCCGATGATCCTGAATGGCTTGTTGAATGAGTGTTGATAGTCTGAGGCTCATCAATATTAACAGATCTGCTGAAAACACTCTTTATTCCATGACAATAGTTCCTGTTTTCACCTAATTTATTATGCTGATGTCTTCAGATCTCCTGTAAATGGCCACTTAAAGCTCATTTCATTGGTGTCAGCAGACTGAGGGGATTTGATGGCTACTATGTAGGGGAGAGCGGGGCACAAACTAATGCTTTTTGACTTTCTCAGTTTGCGTAAATCCACTTAGGGTTCATATTATTTATTTTTCCCACATTAATTTCACACGTCTAGTACAATTACGTGGTTTTGTTTTATTAATACAGTGTATATTTATTTCTTGATATACCCCAAAAGAATGGAAGTGAAATGTGACAACATGCCCCATAGGTGGAGCACATTGTAGCATGACCATACAGCAATGCTATCTGATTTAATAAAAATAAAAAAAAATAAGACAAACTAAAATATTTTCTCAATAAAACCTATTATTAACTTTTTTCAAATAAAATAATGCCCTATTTTAATAATTAAAAATAAAAATTTTGAGGTTGACAACAAACACACCGGAAAACACATCTATATACGGAGCCCCTAAGGGGACGTGGTGGTGGAAAAAATGTAGGATGGGAGAATTTTTTATTTATTTTTTTTCAAATTTTTTGCGTTCCCTTGCAAAATTTATTTTCTTTATATTTAAGTCCAAGTTCAAACAATATGAAACGCTCCATTAACGTAAAGGAGCTCTGAAGAACTGCCAGCGGGACATTAAAGAGGAAGTGTCTGTCCGAGCTCACAACAGGTTTTGCGAGGGAACGCAAAGTTTCTTGAGGGAACGTAAAAGATTTGACAAAAAAATAAAAATAATAATTTTCCCATCCTAATTTTTTTACACCACCATGTCCCTTTAGGGGCTCCATAGAACTTAGTTCAAAACATAATAATAATAAATAATTTCTGAACATTGACTCTCAGTATTTATTCACCGTTTTCTCATATTTTCTCAATAGAATTCATAAAATTATAGAATAACATATTTCTAATAGGGGCTCATTGTAACACAGTGTGACAACATGCCCCGCCTGCACAACTGAGATTTAAACCCTGTGAGTGTCTTCTGCTAGTTAGAAGAGCATTAAAGAACCATATCAACTGTTACATAACATATTGGAGATTAATAATGATGTCAGATTTGTCTAATTTAAAATAAACACCAAAAATAGAGATGAACAATTAATAGTGTCGCCGGCGGGCCCACAGCCATTACATATTTAAAACAGTAATATCCTAGACTAAACCTAAACTAATCTTGACAAACTATATATCGTTTGAAAGCTTACAATCTCTAGTTTTCATAGACTGATGACTGATTTTCAAAATAAATTAGAGGAGCCATAATTTATCAGTTCGCAACAAGAATATTTTCATACTCCTAAGGCGTGTTCAGACCTTTATTTTGAAATAGTGATGAACATGAAAAATCATGAAAGAATGGTAGAAACCTCAGTTTGTTTTGACCTCAAACCTCAAATTGGTGGTCTTCTTTTTAATATGTGGCTCCAGTATCGCTAGCAAAGCATCAAACTGTTCCACTGACATTCTGAGGTAAATTTTGAATCGATCAGGATAATTTCGCAACTCCTTGATAAGGAGGTGAAACTTTCCTTCCTCTCGGCGCAATCTCAGTATTGGATGGACTCAATATTTCCTTTTTAAAAAGAAAGAGGGCAACAAAATCATCCTCATTGCTTGACGAATCCATGTTGTATTTGTTGTGTGTTTTCTATGCGTGACGAATTTTTAGGCTGACAAACACGAAAAAATGCATACGAAAATTTTGGACTCAGTGTGCAATGGCCTTAAATGACGTATAGCTGGGTGCGTCAGGAGAGTGTAATCTTGACAATAGTGTTCTTGGACCCACGATGGGATACAGTGAAGTTGAATCATGAAGAACAAGCTTCCACATCCCTCTCACAAAATTCAAGCAAACATAGCGTTTATCTCATCTCTTTGCTCTCTGGACACATTTTGCAATGGGTAAACAGTAAACACTACCTGGAAGTAGACCCCATCATGCAATTAGCGGTGAGGCAGGATCAGTGGTGAGGCACTTGCAGTTCTAACAAACTTCCAGGTGTCACCAGATGAGCCTCAAGAGTAGCCATATTCAAGTCCAGATTGAAGACATTACCAATGGATTCTCTTACTAAAAATGAAGCAAATAAAGCTTTTTAATGTGCTTATTTCATTCAGTCTTTGTAACTTTATGTATAAACATTCAATTATGTTGTATTACATATTTATAAAATGTTACATCTTGGTTCCAATTCAATAGTATATAAACTGAGAAAGTTCTGTACATTGGGTTTAGCATCTAAGGTTATGCATAGTGTCCAGCAAGAGATTCCTGCCCGTCCTGTTCTCTCTATTGTAAGTTAAATGAGTCAGATTACTGAGACTCTCTCCCTTTGTCTTTAATGGCTCTTAGAGCCCCTGGCCCACTTGTTGAATAGTTAGGCTGATTGGATTAGCTTCAATGTATTTGAATGACACTGTTATGCTGATGAGACCAGGGCTGGGGAAATGGGCTGACTCCTATACTTAATTTGCATGCCACCTCTTTGAAAGGTATATAAAATATAATGTAAATTTCCCTTGATGACTGCAGCTACTGACAGCTCGTGTGCTCTACAAAGAATCCTGCTGAATATACAACTAAAGCCCCTTTCACACAGAGATTCAGGAAAATACACAGATAAAGTGACCCGGGATTTGACTTGGGTTTGTTTGATTTTGGTTCATCAACACTACCAGTGATTAACGAAATCAGAGATTGCGTTCACACACAACCCGTAAAAATCCCGTAAAGACACGTGACATTGATGTGACTTGTAATGTCTCAGCAGCGTCTTAAAGGGATCTCCGGCTAGTTTGACAACTTAGCCTTATTGGGTTAGTTAGTGATACCATTTGCGCCACAAACGTGATATAATAACACACCCGATGTTTTCGTTGTAGCGAGATATTTTTAAATAAAGTTTTTACCTGTAAGTCGCCATTGTTGTTTTTACCCATTGCAATCTGGGCCGTGACGTAGAGTGGTCCCAGCGCCGCTACAAACACAAGGCGCGTAAGCGAAATGTCTGCCGTTCACCCTTTTCAGTTCGAGCCTGAACATGTCGCAAATACGGAGGAAGGTTCATAGGATGATAATAATCTCGTAGCCGTAGGTGAGGAGGAGCAGCAAGAGAGAGTAGGGCACACGCATTGGTTTACCAATGCTTACTGAAAGGGAGAGTGTTTGCTGTAAGGAACTCCACTTCATATCAGCAGCAGTCCAGGGTAAGGTAGCTAGGGTAGCTATATTGGTTAAGCATAACTATATTGGCCTGAAGAATTTTGAAGTAATCTACCGCAGTAAATGCATATTATAGCCTAAGAACAGGATACTTGTTTGTAGGTATAGCCATGTAATAAGCGGGATTACGTATAGCGAGGCGGTTGTTATAGCGAATAACAACCCCTTCAGGCTGATTCAAGCTCCGCTTCGCGTCGGGGTCCTGTTCAGCCTGTCGGGGTTGTTATTCGCTATAACAACCGCCTCGCTATACATTATCTCTTACTTAGTTTGGCCAACACTGAAAGTTTTTCCAGTAACCGATAAAGAATCTAGACAATAATACAGCGCAAACATTATTGGCTGGCATGTATTGGCTTGAGTCAAACCTTGATTCATCCTTTCATAACATTTAGTGTTAACTTTTGGCTTTAGGTCTTACAGATATTCTTCCTATCGCCAGTTTACATGGTGGATGCATGGCTGGCTGGGGAGAAGAGTCCGCATAATCATTCCCTCGTGTGCAGTGAACAAAATAAGAAATGTCTACCCCGAACCAAGTGGAGCCTATACAGGATTTGAACATGCAGACAATCAGGGAGAAGTAGAGGAGGCATGGAGGAATTTTTAACTATGCATAGACTGAACTTGCAAAAAACAAACTGCTAAAAATAATTCAAAATTAAAGCAGCTGAGCATTTAAACTACAATGGTGTGTTCATTGTGTATCATCAGAGGTGTGAAAAGTGCACACTTCCCATACTCAAAGTAGAAGTTTCCTGTGAAATGAAGAGAAATCATTTTCAAGACCAGAATTCCTTTGGGACCATCACAATTTATTCCCTATACAAAAGCAGGTGTGTGTGTATCAGTCAGCAGCTCCTACAATAAAGCACAGTTATGTACATATTCACAGATTTAGATGTTTAGACACCAACAGATATACCAAGACAAACCAAATCAAACTGTTGAACACAATTGTTATGTACATATTTACAAGTTTAGATATTTATAAATACAGGTTTGCTTTCCTACATCACTGATAACTGAATAAACAAACACGTGCCAGAGATTCGCAGCTATTTGAAGCGTGAATGCTGAAATGATTGCAAAATGATCTGTGATCTTGACAGTGTCACCTGTGGAACCATGATGTGTCTTTGGTTGAAACTCATGTCCACTGCCTGGTTTGGATCGTAATCAGAGGAGAGAACATCTTCCATCATGGCAGTCAAGTAGCTGTAGTCCTTTTCTGTCATCACAGCAGGTTTTGCTCTGAAGGTCTTGTGGACTTTGCTCCAAGCGATTTTGAATTTGGGTTCACCCACGCTCTCCCCATCTTGATAAACAGCCTATTCAAAAACAAAAAGGGAAAATAACTTAATATCAGGTTATTGCATAACACCAAAGGACATTTTTTTTTTCTGTGACAAACTTTAGGAAATTTCTACACTTTTAGAAATGTATGTATAGGAAAAGTGATGGTCACTTAGTGAAATAGACACTTGCACATTTATGCCAGGAGTGTTCATTAAGATTTTTAAACATTATTTTCTTTATTTATAAAAGTAAATATTTATGAAATAATTTTGTCTACCATCACACTATAGGACGATTTTGAGATTTGGCTCAAAGTTGTAAAAAAATAAAAAATAACTCTGGTATTAAAACAACAAGAAAATGTGTAACCATTTACAGAATTCTTAAAGGGATAGTTTGCCCAAAAATGAAAATACTGTCATCATTTACTCACCCTCAAGTTGTTTCAAACCTGTATGAATTTCTTTTATATATTCATACAGGTTTGAAACAACTTGAGGGTGAGTAGATGATGACAGAATTTTCATTTTTGGGCGAACTATCCCTTTAATGATGAAAATTTGAAATAAATTATTATTATCTTCTGTGACGGTGAAAAAGCCACGTCACGTCAACTACCCAAACATAGGGTTGACGTTACAGCATTTTCTGGCGCGTAATGTGACGTTTGAGAACCTAAAACCCCGTTTCTCCTAGTTGACACGACAACACATAACCGCCGTTATCAGAAATCTCCACTTTGGCCGGAGTTTTTAGAAATAATAGTTTTCTGTGATAAAAACGGGGTATTCGTGTAAATGAGAGGCCAAACCGCAGGGAAATATCTGCGTCTTCCCTTCGTGTAAATGGGGCCACAGGCTGATGTCACAGTGCAAAATACTGTGCAATGAGTTGTAATGATTACACTCACCTGTTCCTTGTTCACATTGTTGTTATGATCCAGGGCAGCAAGCATAGAGGCATGAACCATCACATCATATCCAAAATGCGTTCTCTTTGGGAGGTATTTCAGATACATGGAGTGATACACCTTAAACAAAATATAATTTGAAATGAGAACAATTACAATTACACTCTGCAATGGAAATCATGCCTACTTATAATATCTAATGTCTATACTTGATCATACCTCTAGTGTTGTTGTGTGGACGCACTCCGTTAAGTGATCCAAGTCTTTTAAAAGCTGCTTGTCTGTCACAGTCTTCACAAGACTGTTGTGTGCAACAGATCCCGGCTTCAGCCACAGCTCTCCTCTTTGGACTGCCTCGTCAAGGGGCTTGTGTGGACATTTGTGGAAGTACCTGTTCCCAGGCCACTCATGACGGTTGGTAACATGGTGTACTATGGAGACCCACTTCTCTCTCAACAGTTCAGCATTACCCTCACATGTTTGTGCACACCACCACAAATGATTTATGATGGATGTTATCCACTCTGCCAGGCCTTCACATTATTTTGTCTTTGCTGCCTTCGCTAAATTTTTTGATAGGCCTTTGGCCACATGCCATGGGTCAAATTGATGATGTTTT
This sequence comes from Squalius cephalus, assembly GCF_949319135.1. Taxonomy (NCBI): domain Eukaryota; kingdom Metazoa; phylum Chordata; class Actinopteri; order Cypriniformes; family Leuciscidae; genus Squalius; species Squalius cephalus. The sequence goes on from NC_137122.1 coordinate 20,357,048, forward strand.
TCAGGATTGTTTACCCTCACTTCTTTCACAATTTGAGGGTGGCGGTCAGTGGAGATGGTGCTCACCTTAACTCCATTCTCTTCAATTGTTCGCAGAGCATCTTTGAAACCCTTGATCTCCATTGTGTTGGAGCTTGACACTTGGGTGCAACTTACAACTTTAAAGTCCACTACCTTTTCAGTCAGTGCATCCATAAAGGTGTACGTACAGTATTGAGCTGAGTGACCAGGAGAGTCACACCGGCCATCTCCACAGAGCACAACTTCTTGCTGGTTAGTCATTGTGGTTAACACAGTACTCTGCTCTTTATTCCATGTTTTTTCAATCACAGGAAACACGTACCTCTTCCTCAGTGTTGCATATGTATCAGCACTTATTGTCTTTAGGTTCATATTGTGACAGAAGCGCTCAAATCTGAAGAAGACTGACGCTGATAAGAGCAGGTTTCCTATCCCTTTGCAGTGTTTTCCAGGAGGCTGACTTTGCCATCTGTAACTGCAGCCATTAATGCATGTGAGTTCTAATGTCAATTGTGATCCATCATTGTGTAGCTCTCTCATATCTTCCTGAACAATAAGGGAGCCACACTTTGAACAATGTCGAAGCAATTGCTGTAACTGCTCCTCAAAAACTAGAAAAACTCTAGTGCTAATTCCTTCAACGTGAATTAATTGAAGGTCGTGAGCCCTGTGTACTTTGAGAGGACTCTGATGCACTTGCAGTGTAATCCAGATCAAATAGACTACGCTGTGACTGAGACAGATCGCTAGGTTCATTATCTGATAAGAACTGATCTTGAGAGTTGTCATCCTCCACTACCAACTCATGTTTACGTGCGTAACTACTATGGTCAGTCGCCACCTGGTAGTGTGCGTCAGCTGGCCACTGTACAGCTGCATCCAATTGGTATTTTAGCCCGAAATCCGTCTGAGTCTCTGTATCAACTTTAATTGGAGAACACTGGATGCTTTTATCTTCCATTAGAGCCTCGACAAGTGCATGGTTTTCTGGTTCGACACAGTCCATGATTTCCTCTGCACAAGTGGAGACACAAGCGCTAGTGCTACTTAGCATGCTATCCAGCGTCTCTTGCCTTAGCCTTTTCTGTTCACGATTTACACTTGAAATACGCGGACGTTTAGCATTCTTGTGAGGAAAAATCATGGGTATTGCATTCGGTTTAAGTACTCGCCTGTAACCACGAACTCCCATGAGCTCGTTCATCACCTGTCGGCGATCAAAATCCTCAAATGAATCAGGGCTAAAGTGTCGAGAACAGAGCCGCGGGTAATTGGGGAGTTTCACTCGCCCGCAAGCATCTTCCCATTGTTTTCTTCTCTTTGCATCAGAACTAGGAAAACAGTGGAAGGTCAAATCACCGCTCTCGTTTGTCTTCGAATGGGCATCACAACCAACAGCCACACAATGTGGCATTTTATCTGTCTAGGTGTGTCCGACGATGAACTGTAGAAGAAGAGTGTGTCGAACTGCCGCCTTTTAATTTGGCGTTCAGGACCGTCGTGCGTCATCAACAATCGACGGCCCATAGTACAAAAAAGCTGAAAAAAGTAGTGATCGCGCTTTTTTACTTGTCTTAATCATGAAAGCATTTCAGGTATTTTTAACCAAGCGCCTTACTTAGGAGGGGTATTGACATCATATCTAGACCAATTTGGCAAACTAGCCGGATATCCTTTTAAGTTTGCTTATGAGCTGCGATTTCTCTCTCGAGAAACCACGCTTGTGCATTTTTTTCTCTGATTCGATCACAAACTTGCGCTTTACGTACCGTTTCACAGCTGGCGAACAATCCCGCGCTTCAGTGTCATCACTACGACACGGCATTATTACGGCTTTTGTTTACACAGCGTGTGTTCTGGGACTGAACACGGCAATGTTACTAGGTCCCCAACCCGGCATCGATCCCTGCATCAGTCCCGGGTCGTGTTTGCGTTCACACAGAAGGCACTCTGGCAACTTGCCGACAATTTCCCGGGTTCAAATCGCTGTGTGAAAGGGGCTTAAGTCTCCTGGACTTCGCTTCTGAGTTTCCAACAGTTACATTGCACCATCTCACAGCAAGACAGCATTTTTAACACGTGAACCGCTTCTCTCCTGTGTGCAAGTACTTGTGTGAGCCTTAAGATTTCGTTCTCGTGAAAAACACTTGCCACACAGTTTACAGATGAAATGTTTCTCCCCAGTGTGAAGTCTCATGTGAGCATTGAGGTTACTTTTACGACAGAAACTTTTTCCACAGTGATGACATATAAAACTGTTCTCTCCTGAGTGAATCTTCAAGTGGCCATTAAGGGTTGCTTTACGTGTGAAACTCTTTCCACACTGATCACATGTGAACATTTTTTTTCTTATAATAAACGGTTTCTCTCTAGTGTGAATTCTCATGTGGGAATTAAGGGTGCTGTTATGTGCAAAACTCTGTCCACAATGAGAGCAAGTATAAGGCTTTTCTCCAGTGTGAATTCTCATGTGGGAATTAAGACCAATTTTATGTGCAAAACTCTGTCCACAATGAGAGCAAGTATAAGGCTTTTCTCCAGTGTGAATGCTCATGTGGACTTTAAGTGTCGTTTTATATGCAAAACTCTGTTCACAATGAGAGCAAGCATAAGGCTTTTCTCCAGTGTGAATTCTCATGTGGGAATTAAGGCTGCTGTTATGAGTAAAACTCTGTCCACAATGAGAGCAAGTATAAGGCTTTTCTCCAGTGTGAATTCTCGTGTGGGAATTAAGACCACTTTTATGTGCAAAACTCTGTCCACAATGAGAGCAAGTATACGGCTTTTCTCCAGTGTGAATTCTCATGTGGTCTTTAAGTGTTGTTTTATATGCAAAACTCTGTTCACAATGAGAGCAAGTATAAGGCTTTTCTCCAGTGTGAATTCTCATGTGGACTTTAAGGGTTTGTTTTTGAGCAAAACTCCTTCCACATGGGTGACAGATGAAAGGACTTTCTCCAGTGTGAATTCTCGTGTGGGAATTAAGACCGCTTTTATGTGCAAAACTCTGTCCACAATGAGAGCAAGTATACGGCTTTTCTCCAGTGTGAATTCTCATGTGGACTTTAAGTGTTGCGTTACATGCAAAACTCTGTTCACAATGAGAGCAAGTATAAGGCTTTTCTCCAGTGTGAATTCTCATGTGGACTTTAAGTGCTGTTTTATATGCAAAACTCTGTTCACAATGAGAGCAAGTATAAGGCTTTTCTCCAGTATGAATTCTCATGTGGGAATTAAGGCTGCTGTTATGTGCAAAACTCTGTCCACAATGAGAGCAAGTATAAGGTTTTTCTCCAGTGTGAATTCTCATGTGGTCTTTAAGGGTTTGTTTTTTAGCAAAACTCCTTCCACATGATTGACAGGTGAAAGGACTCTCTCCAGTGTGAATTCTCATGTGGACATTAAGATTGCTTTTATGTGAAAAACTCTGTTCACAATGAGAGCAAATATACGGCTTTTCTCCAGTGTGAATTCTCATGTGGTCTTTAAGGTTGCTTTTATGTGCAAAACTCTGTCCACAATGAGAGCAAGTATAAGGCTTTTCTCCAGTGTGAAGTCTCATGATTGATTTCTCTTCAGTCTTGAAATCATGATGTTCATCTTGCATATTATTCAGTTCTTGACTCTCCTCTTTTAGTGGCATCAGGTCTAAAGCGAAAAAAGACAAATACAAGTTAACACCAGTGGCAACACACAGCTGACAACCTCACAGCTTAACTAATTGATGACTAACTGGGAAAATGTCTGCATGCGTTTACGATAATTCACAAACATTGTGGCAGCAAACTAGCCTGGTTGTCACCAGACCCTTCTCAATTGTAACTGAGAGTGGGTCTGGGGAAGGTTCATTCACAGCCCATTTCCAAAGGGGCGTCACCAACGGACGTCGCTCAAATGTCTCAGGGCGTAATTGGATACACGTAAAACCAATCAGAGTTATCGTCATCGTGTAAAGCTCGCCTCAAAGTTTGTGATTGCCTCGATTTTGAAAGATTGGAAATGGGCTTGAATGTGCTCTTGGGCTTGAATGTGCTCTTGGGCAGACTTGCAGAGCAAATCTAAATTTGTCGGAAGTTAGTAAGGGTTTTCCCAGGCTGGCAGCAAACTATCCCAGATGGGTGAAATGGGACTCGGTAGCCTGATTTGGACATACACTGCAGCTGGTGGTTAATGATAGTGTTAATGCGTTTGTGTATCGGGTTATCATTACAGATTCAACCACAGTACCCCTACATGCAAGGCACTGGAGGCAAAACAAGAACAAATGCAATTTCCGAAACTCTAGCTCATTCAATTGTGCAAAACAAGATGAAGCTCAGCACGTGAGGTGTTTGGAAGACTTCTTGTTCTGTCTGACCGAAAGGTAACAAAGCTGCAAGAAGCCAGGGGGCCATTCTTCGTATGTCGCTAAATACATCCAAGATCAAATGGGACATCTAAGATGATATCATCGTGCTACTCATGATCTGGCTAAATAGCTTCTTCGAACACACCTGTTGTTTATGATTAGTATTTCTGGATTGAGTTATCTGAGATAACTGCGCATTCATGCGTTGGTTTAAAAGGGGATATGTATTGATAGTAGAAACATTAATCAGCAATGTTGCTATTGGCTGCTCACCATGGCCAAAGAGCGCGCACAGTTTTTCTCCGAGCAGAGCAGAGCCAGAGCTAATAGCCGAAGTTTATGTATGACAGCAAGTCCAGGATGAGTGTCGAAGAACCAAACAATCCAAGATCATGCAAAATCGTAAACAATCAAATCCAGCTAACTGAGTTAACAACGTACAAAGAACGGACCCCAGAACCCTTGAGATCCGAGATATAAATACTAGCAGAAAATGACAGCGATTGCTGCCATCATGTCAATAGAAAAGGACATGTCAACTTCCAACAGTGGGTGCAAAGACACTGCAGGGGGGACGCAGGAGATCAGCAGAAAAAAAGGGGGAAAAACAGCCGTTGCAAAGGCGTTCAAGTGCGTGAATAGCGGTAAGGTTAGCGCTTTGTTTTAATAAAGCAACATTTAACGGCAATTACACTGAATCGTTCTTCTTCAGACCTTTGACTTGCCACAGTTAGAACAAGCCTAACATAGAAGTTGCTCGCCATAGAAAAGCACCTCTTCAGCGGACCAAAACTCAAAATGCTATTGTGAACACGCTGCTCCGCTGCTGTGCGTGTTCCAGTGAGAAGATGAACAAGAGTTCGTGAGCTGAGTTTGTGACGTGACGCAACACTTTTGTTTTTGACCCCATTTTTCATGAGCTGAACTCAAAGATCTAAGACTTTTTCTATGTACACAAAAGACCTATTTCTCTCAAATATTGTTCACAAATCTGTGTTAGTGAGCAATTCTCCTTTACCGAGAACTGTCCATCCAATAATCCATCCCCCTCACAGGTGTGGCACATCAAGATGCTGATTAGACAGCATGATTATTGCTCAGGTGTGCCTTAGGCTGGCCACAATAAAATGCCACTCTAAAATGTGCAGTTTTTCTGTATTGGGGGGGTCTGGGGGGATCCGGGGGGAGGGGGGGGGTGTTGCTGGATATTGGCAGGACCTGGAACACACGTATACGCCAATCCAGAGTAGGGATGTCCCGATCCGATCCACGGCATAGGTATCGCGCCGATACTGGCCCAGAACGCTAGATCGGATGTCGGAGGGGAGAAAAAAATATGATCCGATACCTATTGGGGGGGGGGGGGGGGGGGTGTTGCTGGATATTGGCAGGACCTGGAACACACTGTTGTATACGCCGATCCAGAGTAGGGATGTCCCGATCCGATCCACGGCATAGGTATCGCGCCGATACTGGCCCAGAACACTAGATCGGATGTCGGAGGGGAGAAAAAAATATGATCCGATACCTATTGGGGGTGGAACAGTACATGTATTCGTATTGAACGTACACTCGGTACGTGCGTCACGGTTCGGTGCATGGATTTACACGGAGAATACACGGTATAAAAATAAATCAAACTCGCGTGCACATTAATTAATGTAATGTGGAACTGCTGTTAGATACGCGCATAGATATGCTCTGAACGCGCATCTATTTCGCTTCAAACACTCGCTTTATCATTATACGCGCGTGGCGTGTCCTATTCGCTTTGGACGCGCGAATGGATTCAAACTGTTCAAGCATCGAACTAGACCGATAGACGCGAATTTGACGCTCTATTCGCGTTTGGTGTGAACGCAGCAAAATGAACAGGCTGCGATGTCAAGATTGCAGTGCTGGAATGTGTGTGTGTGTGTGTGTGTGCGTCAGAGAGAGAGAGAGAGAGGCACGGGCGCGATCGAACAGTGGAAACATAAAAACATACTCCGGAATTTTGTTCATACAGGACATCATTAAAACTGCAAAAAGTTTTTAGCCTACTTATATTTGTGTAAAACACAACATTGTGCTTTTGTCAAACTGTAAACTCAAACTGTCAATTGTCAAGTTCACGCGCGTGATCATAGGTAACTAAGAATGTAGAACTCGACAATCGCTTACTATGGACTTCGACCGAAAACAGGATGTAAATACAGGTATGAGCGCTGGCTGAATTAACTTCATTTTTCACATCTACTGCAGTCAGATTCACCATGTTCACTCTGAAGGAATCACTCACATTGGCTGTGCACTTTTAATGACACATCAACTATGTTAAGAGGCTAAAAGCAGGTTTAAAACTTGCCCCATTGAAGTCAACAGGGTGCAAATTTTAAAAAGAGGATAACACGGTGTAGGCGACAGCACTCCAAATATACAAAAAATGGTTTAGGCGGGTGGACAAAATTTGGGCTGGTTTGGGGTCAGTTTGGCGTTTTTTGTCTAATTTGTCTAAAAGTCTAATTGGTATTTATTGGTAATAAACAAAACTAAAATGTGCATGTAATCCATAAAATCAGTCATCATGACATTACTAAACACACATGCCCAAGCAGAGTCAGTTGGTGTTGACATCGCCGACGAGCACACGCTTTCAGCCAATCAGCGATCAGCAGGCAGACGCGATTTAGCGTGAAAACTTGTAGCATTCAAGTGATTGCTAATGCCAAAGTGGCATAAATATACACTAAGTTGTATCTACAGTAAAGAGTGAGATAGTGAGCAACTCTGAAAACGTGGATTACACATGTGGTGGGAGACGACTCGATGACTCTTAATAAATATCACTAACTCTGAGAGCACAGTTGAATGACTTCACAATTGAACGTCGAATTGAAATCGAATATGGGACGACTCCTGTCCATGCATGTGCACACTAGCCTATAACCTGACATCTGCAACTTTTACACCGTCCAGACTGCTTTGAACCAAAAGGTTTGAATCAACGATGAATCAGTGTTGACTGCTAAATTCTGCATTATGTTTCGCAATGTGTACATCCGAGGGTTAAATTCATCGGTTAATTCATTGATTGCCGTTTTGACAGTGTCCTGGACATTTTAGTCATATTTGCTAATTCACCTTAATTATTGCCTTGTTTCGATCCGTTTTCCTGGGAAATTTATTTATTTTTTATTTTATCATCATTATGTTTTAAGGAGAAAAAAAAATGGTGCTTAACCTTGAATGACATGGCAATAAAATTATACCACATTATTTTTAACAGTGTGCGAGAGATCGAGTGTGTCCGAGAGATCGTTTAACAGTGCGCGAGCCTAACTGTGACTGTGAGAGATGAAGTGGTGCAAATCAAATGCTTATATCCTGATTAAAGGATGCTTCAACAGCAGCTGCTGCCGACATCTATTACGGTTGTCAAAGTTTTCTATGTTTTCTATTTTCTATATAAACAGGGTTTCTGCAGGCTTCAGTAAGTCAAATTTAAGACCTTTTTAAGACATTTTAAGACCATAAAGATTGAAATTTAAGACCTACACGACGCATTATTCAAGTTAGATAGATAGTTACCTCGGGATCATTAGAGTAAGAGTATTATCATTAGATAAACCTCATATTTCAGCCTTTATATTTTTTTTTATAAAAAGAATGAGTTTTACACATTAGCATATATTTATTAGTAGTGTTTGGGTGCACCCCCATCCTTCATGTTGACTGAGCTTTCAATGTTGTTATGGAAAGGGGTGATTGGTTGGTTCCTGTCACATGACCTGCGGTGCGTTTGCGGCATTCAGAAAAGAAGAAAAGATTTTTTTTTCATCTCGTTGCGCCTGGTAAAAAAATTAGCGCGTCGCTTCAATTATGAGCGCGCTTGCCGCACGCCTACATTTGAACAAACTTGAGCGCGCAAAAGACGCGATATGTGAACGGCCTCTGGCGAGCTAGCTCATATCAAGCCACGAGCTGTTGGTAGCACGTGCGCGACGTGAGGCGACCCCTGCTCTAGGGCTCCGCTTTGTAGGCTACAACTCGATACTTTTTTGCTACTTTGTAATAACTTTCTGTGGCCAGCGTTTCTGGAAATGAACGGGGGTAAAACCTTTTTTAGACCTGACTAAATTAAATTTAAGACCTAGGATGAAAATCTGGCCGTTTTAAGACTTTTTAAGGCCTTAAATTTAAAGTTCAGAATTTTAAGACACCGCGGAAACCCTGATAAATATTTTATTTGGGGGGTTAGTGGCGTGCACATGAAGGAGAGGAGAAACATGCACATCGCTAGAGGAGAGATGTCCTAATACTAATACTAATACTTCGAACGTCAACAAGAAGTGGCATCACCCAACATCGTTTAGAGCACCTTAAGAAAGCAGATTGTTCAAAAATATATACATTCAGTGCCAATAGCAAAACATAACCTCTAAGTATATCTGCATAAGCCCACACTGGCTCTGTCTGAGGGGGAAAGTCAAAAGCTGGGTTGAGCCTGTGGGTCATTTCTTGAGGTTAATTTTAATACAAGTGAAACTGCCTAAAAAACAAGCATTTTTTTTTTTTTTTTTAGAAACATTTGGATTGTGGGCTTGTTGTCTTTTGCTAATAGCAGTGATCTCATGTCAAATGAAATGACTGACTTGTTTAGGGTTTAATATAAAATGGATGTCAATACGTCAAAATAATAATTGTAACTTATCTCATGATTTGGCAATATAAGTATTTTTTCACCAACAACATTGATTGTTTTTAAGTGTATTATTGTAATAATGGCCACCTTTCATAAAATGTTAACATTATCATTAATATTAGCCTACTGTTTTTGGTTTTAATCTTTGGTTTAGTGAAAGGTACTTGATGGGGCTGTGGTGATAGTTAAAGGGATACTTCATCAAAAATTAATTTTCTCTCATCATTTACTCACTCACACCATCCCAGATGTAAATGATTTCCTTTCAACATAGATATTCATAATCCATATAAATAATCTATCTAGTCCATATAATGCAAGTGTACAGGTCCTCTAAAGTTCATGCAGAAACACTTTATTTCCATTTGTCTGGCAATGGGATCTCAACAAACATGTCTGTCCACATGAGAAGACCTGCTCCACATCAAATAAAACCGCTTTAATTAGGACACTCATATGACATTCTTCATATCATTCATTTCTAGATCATTAAAATAAGGACGGAATGAAACTAACCTTTTTGTTCCTCAGTATCTTCATGTTTCACGCTGAACACTTCTTCAATCTTTATGTCTTCACCCTCCTCTTTAATAAACGCCATCTTTATAATAGTGTCACGTGGATCTCAGATGTTTTTTTTCCAGTAGTTTTCCTGTGTGTTTGGACAATTTATCATGTTTAAGATGAGAATAATTAACAGAAAGAAAAATAAATCAGTCTAGTTCAGTAGTTCAGTGCACTGGTGACATGGACATCTTGGATGACATGGGGTGAGTAAATTATCAGGAGATTTTATTTGAAAGTTAACTAACGTTAATCCTTTAAATCAACGGATTAGACAAAAATCACCTAAAACAAGCAATAGAATACAGACAATTCATATTTTGATTTGTAGATTTAACATGATTACACTGTAAGAAACCATTTACGATTTGTTCATAAAATGAATCATCATTATATTGTTTGTTTTTTTTGTTTTAGTTTTATTTTTACACTTTTGAGCGGCAGGATTCGTCAGCGCGCGGTGATTCAATCGCTTTGAATCAGTGAGTCATTTGGCAAAGCATTAGATTCAATTGACTCAATTTCTCATCACTAACCAAAACCGAATTCGTAAACGATAGGCTAGTGCGCGAGATGAGACGTTACTCTTACTTTTCTGTTATGTGAATACGCTTTACTCACAAAAACCCTGAATATTAAGCATATTATAAAGCTATGTTCAATAATACATGGTCACATACCTTTTGTAAAAACTACCAAATCAACGTGTATCGATGTAAACACTTTAAATGCGTAAAACCACAAACCTTTCTTCAGAACCACAACAGTTGCAGGGGCAGGGCGCAGGTTTATGATGTCATATAGCCAGACCAAAATAAAAGTCTGTCTTTTTCTTCTTTTTCTTCTTCTTCTTCTTCTTCTTTGTTTTTAACGGCGATTGGCAACCAGCTTTTGGGGCATTTCAGCCCGTTATACTGTCTATGATTTCAGCCACCTTCTGCATTTTTTTTTTTTTTTTTTTTTTTTTTTTGTGCAGGGTGTTCGGGGAAGACTCATGAATATTCATTAGGGAACTCATCCCTGATTGGCTCGCCGATACTCCAACGTTCTGAGAAGCCACGGTAACCCCAAACAATGAGATATCAATAGGCTTGTTTGAGATGAGCAAAATCTGCGCAGAATCGATCACCGGTGATCAGCGCGAGATGCATGCCGGTTAGAAATGTGTCCGAGTGCGGTCCGCCTTGCTCTGATGTCATGCTGACGTATGTAAAAAATCTCTCGCGAGCGCAAGGCGCACCTGTCGGATTCTGCAGTCGAGCGCAGTTGCTCTCCACTGACTGCGCTGATCAGAAGCATGATGGGAAACGACTTGCTGACGACACAGCTTGATGTTCATTGGTTTAAACAACCGTGATGTATTGCTCTTATTTAAAATGTTTGATTTTAAAACTCTGATATCATGTTTTATGTGTACGTTATGTGGTAATATTCCCAAACTACCTCAGTGCGATGGGTTATGCAATGTAATTTTTATTAAAAAAAAAAAAAAAAAAAAAAAAAAAAGACTGAAAAACATGTATTTGGAATGGAATTAAATAAGTATGCTACTTTTGGTGTCTTGTTCATTATATTTATTTTCATATAAAAGCAACAGAACTTAAATTCCATTCAGTTTATTAGCAACACTGTGCACGAGCGTGAATCCGGTGAATCCCGCGATATCCGTCTTTGATCTCGCAGGTGTCAGATCCACTGCGAGAAGAGAGAACTGTCCGGCTTGCCTGCGCTTTTTTCACTCCTCCTCTCACTGCAGCCGCCTACTCTCGCATACATTTCAGGCGAGGCGAGGCGCATCTCAAACAAGCCTATTATCAGTTCGCTGCGTGTCACCAGTGGGGACATTTCCGAGAGGGATTGTGATTGATTTACACGATTAATTTAAGTGGATTAGCGGTGAAAATCACGAAGGCAAATGGTTATAGGAATATAGTATAGTAGGCCTAATTGCATGGGATGCAGTTGTGCTATTGCATGGGATCACTGTCAAAATCCCCAATAAAGGCTACCAAAAATCATGTAATTCTAGCAAACCGTGGATAAGTCTTTTATCTCTGTTTTGCATGCGTCATCATCATCAATATTATTATTATAATTTATTTATTTTTGGCTCTTGTCACAGTGTATACCTGAATTAGCACTCGTACGGTAGCAACACCATTAGGAAAATGTAACAAAATAATTTTTTTTTTTTTTTTTTTTTTTATTTTTTTTTTTTTTTTGATACAGGGAATAATCTTAGTTTCGTTTTTATTTTGTTACCATAAGATCTGCGGACATCACTGGGTTTTAATTTGAGGTATAAAAACCTGACAATACATATCGTGATTCGTGACATAGCCTCAGTGGTGGAATGTAACAAAGTACAAATACTTTGTTACTTTACTTAAAATAAGTAAGAAATTTACTTGTGCTATGGTTATATAAATGTTTAGTGATATCTTACAAAGATTTCTGATTTTCTGAGCTTTCTTTTGGCACAATTTTTTTGTCTATATAGTGTGGAAACTAGTAAATACACTAAGTTTTGAAATGTTATGTGGAAGTATTTAAAACAAGTGTGTTACAACTAGCCCTGCATTAGGTTGTGCCCCGCTCTCCCCTATGTTTATTTCTGTAAATGTTTTTAATTTAACCATTATTTATAATTGGAAGAGTTTGCATTTATATTCTGCTATCAGTTGGTATAAAACCAAACTCAGTTACTGATACATTTTTTATTTAGGCAGATCAGCTCCTCCCACTACAGTCACATCATCAGTGAAGCTCCTCCCACATCAATCACGTTAGGCTTGTTCGATTTCATGCAGCTCTGCGCAGACCGATCGGCGGCTGACTTGAAGCAGTGCATGCCGGTTAGAAATTTTGTCCGACTTGATGCAGTGCCGACGCCACGTTGTGCCATCAAAGTACCGCGAGAGCGATTTGAGAGTAGCCGGAGAACTCAGCCAGCGCAGCTTCTCAAGAGCGGCTGCACGAGGGCTGATGACGACACAGCTGTTCTACGATTGACCGGATTCACCGCATGACATCGATCACGTGTGTTTCGTGTTTATTCGAACACCTTTAGTTCCTCTAAAGCTCACAAATCAGTTTTTTTATAATAGTAAACACTCTTTTCATGTAGTTGCGATGTTATTTTGTGTCATGTTTATCCAATTAAAACTGATTAAAAAACGTAGACTCCACTTCATTGATAGTAGCTTATGTTGAACTTTATTCTTGTTCAAACAGACGCTGTAGCGGTCACTTCGGGAACCAGAAAGTGTCCGACTTCACGTCTCCGTTTGTTGCTCCTCCCCGCCTGCACGCGGCTACTCTCGCCGATCGGTTATATCCAGCCGCAGCCGATGTCGAACACACCTATCATCAGTGAGGCTCCTCCCACTGTAATTACATAATCAGTTAAGCTCCTCTTACATCAATTCTCCAATAAATGTTGTAAATTCCCATCAGCTACAAGTGAAGACGAGCATCAGACCCAGCCAACACGTTTATGTGGGGCCCATATGGGTTACAAATGGGCGACAGGGGTACAGAGTGGGCATGGGCTCAAAATGGGCTTCTTATCTGGGGCCCATATGGGTTACAAATGGGCTACAGGGGTACAGAGTGGACATGGGCTCAAAAGGGGCTTCTTATCTGGGGCCCATATGGGTTACAAATGGGCTACAGGGGTACAGATGGACATGGGATCAAAAGGGGCTTCTTATCTGGGGCCCATATGGGTTACAAATGGGCTACAGGGGTACAGATGGACATGGGATCAAAAGGGGCTTCTTATCTGGGGCCCATATGGGTTACAAATGGGCTACAGGGGTACAGATGGACACGGGATCAAAAGGGGCTTCTTATCTGGGGCCCATATGGGTTACAAATGGGCTACAGGGGTACAGATGGACATGGGATCAAAAGGGGCTTCTTATCTGGGGCCCATATGGGTTACAAATGGGCTACAGGGGTACAGATGGACATGGGCTCAAAAGGGGCTTCTTATCTGGGGCCCATATGGGTTACAAATGGGCTACAGGGGTACAGAGTGGACATGGGCTCAAAATGGGCTTCTTATCTGGGGCCCATATGGGTTACAAATGGGCTACAGGGGTACAGATGGACATGGGCTCAAAAGGGGCTTCTTATCTGGGGCCCATATGGGTTACAAATGGGCTACAGGGGTACAGATGGACATGGGCTCAAAAGGGGCTTCTTATCTGGGGCCCACTTGGGTCAACTAAGTAGGTCCAACATGGGCAAACCCAGATGGGCTCCCTATGTGAGACCTAGTCAGTTCACTAATGGGAAATGAGTAGGCTACATACCCAGCCAGCACATGACCGACCTTCAACGTTGAAATATGGTTGAAATAATGTCAGTTTGTTGTTGAAAAAGATTAACAAAAACCATTCTAAATCAACGTTGACATTTTTACAAGATCCCCAGCCAACACATGTGGGGCCCAAACGGGCTGCAAATGGGCTGATATCCGGGGCTCACCTGGGCTACCCAACTGGGAACCCAGCTAATTTTGGTTTTGTTGGCCACGGATTCACGCGCAAACATTTACATCACGTTTCCCAGCTCAACGTGGATTCATCCGCAGACACCAGAGGACAATCTGGACAGAGCTTGCCCCAGCTAACACACCCATGTGGGGCCCAAACGGGCTGCAAATGGGCTGATATCCGGGGCCCACATGGGCTACCCAACTGGGAACCCAGCTAATTTTGGCCGCGGTTTCCGTGGTGGCCCCACATGTGTTAGCCCAGATGGGTTGATGATGGGCTCTTGATGGGCTCCATATCGGGCCCATGTGGGTAACCTAGGTAGCACCCATTTAGGGCCTACAGGAGTCTGCCCAGATGGGTTGATGATGGGCTCTTGATGGGCTCCATATCGGGCCCATGTGGGTAACCTAGGTAGCACCCATTTAGGGCCTACAGGAGTCTGCCCACATGGGTTGATGATGGGACCCATATAGGTCTTATCTAGGGCTCTTATGGGCCACAACGGGTATATATATGGGCTACCATATTTGTCTGTTTGGGTTACCTTATTTTACAGTAAACCCCTAAATACAATCATTACATGTAATCCACTAAACTATACTAAAATGTTAAAGGTATTCAATGAATAGAAACCAGTAGTTCACTTTTAAAGTTACTTTATTAAGCAAGTACAAGTATCACAAAACAAGAAAAGAAAAAAGTAAAAGATTTAAAACACTTCTAAATCAGCGTTGACATTTTTACAAGATCTGTACGTTGAAACAACATACAGCAGAAATATCTGCCTTTCAACATTATTGTGACAATTAATTAGCATTTCATAATTTTTTTTGATATAACAGCTCTTCAGTATATGTTAAAATATAATTATCATTATTAACAATAATAGTTTCAAACCTTTTGCCTTATGTGATTTTGTTTGAATTTACAATTTTGTCTGCTTGCCTAACCGTTTACATTGCATTATTACATTTGTATTCATACACTGTCATGTCATTTGACTAATTAATTAAATAATAATACAGACTGCAAATAAAACTCAATACACCGCTATGTTAACTGTTATTAAACTATTGTTATTGGTTGTTTCGCCGTTTTACTTTGAGCATGATTGGTTAATCTGTCTGTCTTCCAGGAAACTGTCCAATGAGAATGTGCGCGGCTCTGTGCGGCTCAGTCACCGACCGAGAGTAACGGACGTATTTTCAAATTTAAAATAGGCGAGCACTGAGCAGCAGCTGAGCTGCTGCTTGCATTGATTAGCCTACTCGGTCAGACCTGGATTATTTTATATCTGCCTGTTGAATTCTTAAATTTTGAGCGAATTTAAGTTGATATCAATGAAGAACAAAAGCTGGAATGTGAACAGAGGAAGGGTTCGTACGTGGTCTGTAAAAATACTGGCGATATCAGGTAAGAAAACATTTTTCAGTCCTTATAGCAGTCAGTTAAATTAACGTTAACGTTTATGGACATGAGAAACGTTAACAGTCATAGGCTTAATGCAACCTTATACGTTCAATAAGTTATCTCTGTGTGTGTTTTTGTACTGCTGTAGCAATATAAGCACGTATTTCAATGTAATTTAGTACCATCTGACATTGCTGTGTTTTGTTGTTGGTAACGTTGTGTGTTTAATGTCAGCTAACGTTAGTTTAAAAACGCATGAGAGGTAAAAAAGCGTTGGAATGAGTAAAGTGATAAAACAGTCATTTATTCCTTAGAAGTATGTTTACATAACCTCTTCAAACACTGATAACAGTATTGGAAATATATTTGTTTACATTTTTTTTTTTTTTTTTTTTTTTTTGTGTGTGCTTCCCTTGCAATGATACACATTTCTGATGGGATTGCCATGCTTAAAGTTTATGTTTACATTTTTAATCATCATGTAACAACTAACAGTCTCAAAGATGACATTACTAGGGCTGGATTTATTGGATGGGATGCACGCTACAATGTTCCATTCATTCATCAACTGAAAACAGGTTGACTAATCGATTCTTGGGATTTAAGAATTGATATTGTTTCGTAAAAATGAGAATCAAATAAAATCGAGAAATCAATATTTTTTACCCAGCCCTTGACATTACTCAGTTCATGTAGTGTGAATGTTATAATGGCAAACGGTTTTTTTTTTTTTTTAAATTTAAGATTGTTTGAAGGAATGATATAAGAAAATACTGCTTTTTAAGGACTTTTCATTGAATAATTTCTTCTTTCCCCCTCTTCAGATTCGCCAAGGACCAGCTGATTACTGGCAATTTGGTGGAGGATTATTCTTTAGCTGCTACATTGCACTATCACTTCTGGTACAGATTCATTGGCCTTTTGTGTTATTTTTTATTTTACTTGATTTAATAAATTACTTTTAATTAGTCGCCTACAATGTATGGTTAGGATTCTGAATTAAAACAGTGTAATGTTTCTCCACAAATATTATCAGAAATATACGGAGCCCCCAGGGGTCAGGCAAATTGTTGAAACAATATAAACCTGCATTGAAAGATATAGGCCTAATTCAAAGAGCAACAGACCACAACCCTCTCAGCTCAACACCACAATTTGTTGATTTCTTCATCTGTTTTAAAGATGAAATCATGACCTTATCATTATAGTAATCGTAACTGACACATGGGAGTAATATTAATTTTTTTACAATTCCATGTTGGGGCTCTGAAGAATTGCTTGTGTGAATACATAAAATGTGTTTTAGAATGGATAGTGTTGTATACTTTGTTTTCTACCCGACTAATTGAACTGTAAAGTGAAAATCTTGTACATGACTTATTTTGTATTGAGTTTTTCTTGCTTTTATTTATACAGGATAGTACAGACAGCAGGCAAGAAGTGAAGAGGAAGTGATGGCATCAGGAGCAGCACAACCAAAAGCTTGTGACCCCATGGAAGTTGTCCGAGTGCGTGGAAGAACAAGTGTAAGTGCAGAAGCCGATCTTAGGATGTAGTGGAGGAAGTGTATATGAAGAAGATATAAAGGAGCCAACTTGTTTAGTTTTTAAAATTGAACTAAGAGCCAGTGCAAATGTTGTAAAACAGGAGAAATATGTTCTGTAACATAACATTAGAGCGAGTAGACTTTGTAAAGTTGCTACTACTTACATGTCAAGTGATAAGCAATATTTGAGTTGGATGAATGATGGGCAAATATTTGGTTTTCTAACTTGTCCTGGGAACCCTCAGTACTGCACACCCACTTCAGATCTTGCAGTTTCTATAAATGAGCTAATGTGATGAATCCGGTATATTAGATGAGGGAAACGTACAAAGTCTGCATCTGAAAACTTAGGCAGCTGACTCATTGCCTCGCTGCCCTATCAGGCAACGACTTAGCAGGCAGCGTTTACACACTAAGGTGCCTCACAAAACCGATTTAGTTTAGTTTTTATTTATTTGAGCAGTAACCATTCTGATTTCAGACAGACTTATGAGGCAGCATAACGGTTTAATGATCTTCAACACTAATTATTTTTTAGAAATTACTTCAAAGTGGTAAAAGTTGGTCAAAATGTACATTTTGTGCTTCCAATATGTGCAGTGCAGGGGGTGTTCCAGGACAGGTTTGCAAACCCCTTATCTAGATACACTTGATGTGGGGCACCAAAAGGCTAACCTGACACATCTGATTGAACTGTGAAAAGGAATTAAAAAAGTGGCATAATGGTTGACTGATTTATTTTCTCTTTTCAAAGGGCCGTTGGGAGAGCGACAACAGAGGAGTGAGAAGCTGCACGGTTATTGTTTTGTTTGTGAAATGGTTAATTTTTCAGATATGCATATATAACGTGTGCATATATATATATATATTACTTTTTTCTTTTCTTGTTTTGTGATACTTGTACTTGCTTAATAAAGTAACTTTAAAAGTGAACTACTGGTTTCTGTTCATTGAATACCTTTAACATTTTAGTATAGTTTAGTGGATTACATGTAATGATTGTATTTAGGGGTTTACTGTAAAATAAGGTAACCCAAACAGACAAATATGGTAGCCCATATATATACCCGTTGTGGCCCATAAGAGCCCTAGATAAGACCTATCTGGGTCCCATCATCAACCCATCTGGGCAGATTCCTGTAGGCCCTAAATGGGTGCTACCTAGGTTACCCATATGGGCCATATATGGAGCCCATCAAGAGCCCATCATCAACCCATCTGGGCAGACTCCTGTATGCCCTAAATGGGTGCTACCTAGGTTACCCACATGGGCCCGATATGGAGCCCATCAAGAGCCCATCATCAACCCATGTGTGCAGACTCCTGTAGGCCCTAAATGGGTGCTACCTAGGTTACCCATATGGGCCAGATATGGAGCCCATCAAGAGCCCATCATCAACCCATGTGTGCAGACTCCTGTAGGCCCTAAATGGGTGCTACCTAGGTTACCCATATGGGCCAGATATGGAGCCCATCAAGAGCCCATCATCAACCCATCTGGGCAGACTCCTGTATGCCCTAAATGGGTGCTACCTAGGTTACCCACATGGGCCCGATATGGAGCCCATCAAGAGCCCATCATCAACCCATGTGTGCAGACTCCTGTAGGCCCTAAATGGGTGCTACCTAGGTTACCCATATGGGCCCGATATGGAGCCCATCAAGAGCCCATCATCAACCCATGTGTGCAGACTCCTGTAGGCCCTAAATGGGTGCTACCTAGGTTACCCATATGGGCCCGATATGGAGCCCATCAAGAGCCCATCATCAACCCATGTGTGCAGACTCCTGTAGGCCCTAAATGGGTGCTACCTAGGTTACCCATATGGGCCCGATATGGAGCCCTTCAAGAGCCCATCATCAACCCATGTGTGCAGACTCCTGTAGGCCCTAAATGGGTGCTACCTAGGTTACCCATGTGGGCCCGATATGGAGCCCATCAAGAGCCCATCATCAACCCATGTGTGCAGACTCCTGTAGGCCCTAAATGGGTGCTACCTAGGTTACCCATATGGGCCCGATATGGAGCCCATCATCAACCCATGTGTGCAGACTCCTGTAGGCCCTAAATGGGTGCTACCTAGGTTACCCATATGGGCCCGATATGGAGCCCATCATCAACCCATGTGGGCAGACTCCTGTAGGCCCTAAATGGGTGCTACCTAGGTTACCCATATGGGCCCGATATGGAGCCCATCAAGAGCCCATCATCAACCTATCTGGGCTAACACATGTGGGACCACCACGGAAACCGCGGCCCAAATTAGCTGGGTTCCCAGTTGGGTAGCCCAGGTGGGCCCCGGATATCAGCCCATTTGCAGCCCGTTTGGGCCCCACATGGGTGTGTTGGCTGGGTGATATTAATTTTGAACTCGTTCTTCATTGTTTTTTATCAGAACGTCTAGTTTCTCCTCTACTTCTACTCTTCCATGGAAATGCAAGATATACTTTAATGAAACTGGACACTTCTCTTCTTGTTTTGAGGTGCTTTGGCTCTTATATAAGTCAGTAAAGAGAGAGATCTGTCTCATTCAATTTCTTTTTAACTTATTGTCTGTATTTGCTTCATGTAATTGATTAAACTCTTTACTCATTTTATTAATATTATTGTCCATTTTTATTTTCTGCTGATTCTGCTTTTATTTCTGAAAGCCATGAAGCATTGTTTACTATTGTAACTAGCAGAGTATTCATTTAGTTTGTTTGTTAAATATAAGGCGATCTAGTGCTGAAATGTGTTGTTTTTTTAAATCAAGTGATCAAAGTGCCCGTTGCGATCAGTGGCGCTGATACTGTGTTCTCTTGCGCACAGTCTTCACTCGGACACACGCTTCAATCCATTGTGCAGACTCTCTATTCGTTCCGGTGAAATTACAAAACAAAATGCACACAAACGTGTCCTTGCCTGATATACAACCACTGATAAACATATTTTTTATAAAAAAATAAAAAATAGAGAATTTTTTTGTTGTTTTGATGATACTGAATGTCAAGGCAAAAGTCCAAGTTTGAGATCTATGAGGGGAATTGATGGGAATCGATCTCAAGTGTTGCTGCTGCCATTTTATCTCTACTATTTTCACATATTTGGCAGATCAGATTTGTTAGTTACTTTACATTATTAAAATATACTGGAACAGATACTGATACTTTACATTGAAACTATAATGAGCCATGTGAAGTATTTTAAATCTGTACATAAATGGTATTAAAGATAAATGTGAATACAATTTGATACTGGAAACATTAAATACTAGTTTGGGGAGCTCTTTATTTTTTAAAGGTTTTAGTATCCTTGTCAATTTCTGCACATACAAAATGGTTACATGTTAATGATGATCTAATTTATTGCAATGAACAGTTAGTATAAAATCAGACTATATTTAGATTCATATGGACATATGCTGCTGTAGTGGTTGATGAAGATGAGTGCCATTAGTGTTTGTTTTTGTGTTATTGTTTTTTTTTTTATACGTGTCAGATGGTGAGAACAGTATTGTCTTAGGCTACTATAAGCCTAGCAGTTTTATTTGTCATGTATCCTGACTCAAATAATGTGTTTCTAACAGCAAACACCCAGAATAAAGTGAGATGATCTGCTGATGATCCTGAATGGCTTGTTGAATGAGTGATGATAGTCTGAGGCTCATCAATATTAACAGATCTGCTGAAAACACTCTTTATTTCATGACAATAGTTCCTGTTTTCACCTCATTTATTATGCTGATGTCTTCAGATCTCCTGTAAATTGACACTTAAAGCTCATTTCATTGGTGTGAACAGACTGAGAGTAATTGTTGGCTATGTACGTTTATTTCTGTCTTTATGCTTTTAACTGTTTTTCTTACCATTATATTTGGAAGAATTTAAATTATTTATATTATATTATTTATTTATTTATATTATTTTCTTTATTTCTAGATACTTGCATTTTAATGAAGAAGCAGAATAATGTTAGGATTAGCATTACAAATAATTAATGAATTGGCATTCAGTTTCAGTGATACGATGAATAGATAGACAGGCATAAATGCTTAGAAGTGTAATTTATTATAAAAACAAACTCAGTAATTTATATATTTGATTTTGGGCAGATCAGCTCCTCCCACAATGCAATCACATCATCAGCGAAGCTCCTCCCACAGTAGTCACGTGGTCATTGAAACTCCTCCCACTGCAATTGCCCAATAAATGCTGGAATATTCCCGTCAGCTACAAATGAAGACGAGCATCAGAGCATCAGGAAGAGCTGAAATCTGCAAAGACTGAGTTTATTAAAGAGGACAGTGAGAACATGAGTGATCCAGAACCCTGCAGAATGAAACACACTGAAGATCCTGAAGAACAAAGAGGTTGGTGTTTATTCTTCATTCATTCATGATGCTGAAGAACATTCATGTTAGAAACATTCAAGCACTTTATCACATTTAGATAAACAGTTAAACTATCGAATATGAACTGCATTTTCAACAATGGTCAGTAAAGGGATGTAGTCAAGTCAAACCCTGGGACCCAATAATAGACTTTTGTCCACTGTAGTATTTTAGTGAATTTCTCTGTCATCATACATGTCACATGGCACAACCTGGGTGTCCTGTAAAGAGCACATTCAGGACTTTTCAGAGATAACAAATGTTTGGAGGTTTCACCATGAAACAACTTCTCCTTGGTCTTTAAAAATGTCTGACATTAATTTAGTGATCAAATGTAGCATTCTTATGGAAATATGATAATATATTGTAATTATAATTTAAATTGGGCTACTTTTCAAATTGTATTTCATAAACCAACATCTCAGGAAAATGTTAAGGGGTTTCAAATAAAAAAATGACTTTCTGTCACAGAACAGGGCGTTGATTTCATACATGTCCACTGTAGAGCACACACTTAAATCATGTTTATCAGGCATTTTGGGAGACACAACAAGTGAATATGGAAATAAATTATACATCAATATTCCTATGAAATATTAGATATTATTATTAAAATGTTGCAAATTATTACTCCAATTATTACACTTCTTTTTTCATTAAATGTTGCTCCAAGAACACATTAATGTGCAAATTAGATACAGTGTATATTGCATTGAATGGGAATATTAATTTATGGCCATTTTACCCACATATTGCATAAAGTAAAATGGTGTATCAATTCATTCCGTTATATCTTTCATAACATAGTTGAGAATCATCTTTATACAAATTTTGTTTAAAAAAAAATTCTGAAACCCCATTTATTGGTGATTGAAAAAATAATCCCATTGTTTTTGCCTATACATATAATTTCATGTCATTTTATTTTTTAAACAACTTAGTCCTGGCGTCCACTACAGAGGACATAGCATAATGTATGAATAAAATATTATGTTTCAAAAATGTTTTTTTTTTTTTTGTTTTTTTTTTTTTTTTACCATTTGTTTATTGTGCTCTAAACAGTGTGATGACATGACAAAAACTAAATTCAAAAACTTTTTTTTTTCCCTGGGTCTCAGGATAATTTTAGCTCTGGTTTATGGTTCACATTTTTTTGCAACCATGTTGGAATATACCAAATGTTTTATGAATTATGAATTCCAAAAAACAAATGAATTACCCAAATGTTGGATATTTCTCAGTAAAGTGTATTTATGATGTATTTACAGCGTAACTTTCTGTAATTATAGTGTACCTTTAAAGTGCTTACGTGTAAGAATAAGGGAACAATGTGTACATTTTTGGGAATAAAGGAGGAACAACCAGGAGAATTGACATTATTTATACTGTAAGTATTTTAGAACTTTTTAGAATCTAAAGCGATACCAATAATTCTAATCAATTCAACACTAAAGTCAGTCTAGACTTTCAGTATGTGAAGTTTCTACGGACACTTTAAACTTGGACTACAACGCACGGAAATTCACTTGATCTTGGGTTTGAATGGAAGTAAGTGGAACAAAAACAGTCTAGTGTGACCGGCCCTCAGGTATTAAAGTCTTTAGTAAAATAAATACAGAAATACACAAATTCATTTATTATGTTTTAAACGTTTTGGAAATTGGAAGATCAATGTACCTCATTCATAGAAGGTTTCAGAGATAATTTATAAAAAGGCATCAAAATTATCATAATATTTAATAGCAGTTGTCTATTACATTACTTATGTCCTCACTTCTTATTCCTCTCTTAGAATTATTTTGATGTACTGAAAATGAAAATGAATTTCTTTCATGTCAGACCTGATGGAAGAGAGCAAGGAGAGTGAAGAACTGAGTGAAGTGGAGGAGGAACATCATGTCAAACCTGGAGAAAAACCTTTGAGTTGCTTAAAGACTAAACAGACATTTTTAAAGAAAAGAAGAGCCAAGAAATCTTTCACCTGCACTCAGTGTGGGAAGAGCTACACAATCAAACATAGTCTTGAGCGCCACTTGATAGTTCATACTGGAGAGAAGCCGTTCTCATGTGATCAGTGTGAGAAGAGGTTTCCATACAGAGAAAGTCTTAAGCTTCACATGAAGATCCACACTGGAGAGAAGCCATTCACATGTGATCAATGCGGGACGAGTTTCACATTCAAACATAATCTTGATGCTCACATGAGGATCCACACCGGAGAGAAGCCATTCACGTGTGATCAATGCGGGATGAGCTTCACACAAAAACAATGTCTTAATCTTCACATGATGATCCACACTGGAGAAAAGCCGCATGCATGCGATCAGTGCGGGAAGAGTTACAGAAATTCAGCACAAGAGTCACATGAGAGTTCATACTGGAGAGAAGCTGTATGCATGCAATCAGTGTGAGAAGAGTTACACACAATCAGCACACCTTAAGAGTCACATGATGATCCACACTGGAGAGAAGCCGTTCACATGTGATCAGTGCGGCAAAACATTTTGTAGGGCATCAGACCTGAAGACACACCTGACAGTTCATACAGTTCTGTGTGTGGAAAGAGTTTCTCACTGCTGACATATTTACATGTACATCAGAAAATTCATACTGGTGTGAGAGAGCACATGTGCTTTGAGTGTGAGAAGACTTTTATAACAGCGGGCTGTTTAAAAAAACACCAGAGGATCCACACTGGAGAAAAACCTTACAAGTGTTCACACTGTGACAAGAGATTCAGTCAGTCTGCAAATCTGAAAAGACACGAGAGGATCCACAGCGTAGAGAAGCCGCACACGTGTGATCAGTGTGGAAAGAGTTTTGCTTTCAAACACTACCTGGAGAAACACATGAAGATCCATGCAGTGGAGAAACCACTTAGGCTGCGTTTACACTGCAAGTCTTAATGCACAGATCAGATGTTTTGACCATATCTCTTTTTTCTTTTTTTTTTGTCCACCTTTTTACATTCACTATATTTGTAATTCACAAAATTTGCAATAAGGTTTCATTTGTTAACATTAGTTGAAATATTAGCTCACAATGAACAATATATTTCTTACATAATTTTATCTTTGGTAAAGTTAGTTAATACAAATACAGTTTTGTTCATTGTTTAATACACAGTTTTTCATTTATCATCAGTATTTCAGGGAGTTTTACTGTCCTCTATAGCGGAAAACACAAACACACACTTCATTCATTCTTTTTATGACTCTTGATTCATTGTTCTTTTTTTTTCTGACAGAAATATCAAAGTGAATAAAGTGTATTGAACAAACACTCTTATGATTGTAGCCATGTTTCCCTAAGCTTCTCTGTGTTTTTTTTGTTTTTTTTTCAGTAGATGTGTTCAGCTTGAGCTCATGCGATTCATATGATAATGTCTTGTTTTACAGTGGTAAATTTGACACCCTTACCTTATTTTTTAGTATTCTCTGGTTAGTCGAATCTGACATAAATTATAAGCACTTTAACATACTGTACATACAGTTGGACAGAAGATTTCTCTGTGGTCTGTTCTGGCTGAATGACTTAAAATAAATGCCCGGGAGGCAGACTTTGTTAGAAAATATAAGTCAGTTTATTGATTATAAAGTCTTTGACAAATGCTTTTCATCTTTTTAGAACAACGTAGTGTCGTCAGCCCACTGTGTCGTCACTATCCCGATGACGTGGCCACTTGATCGAGTCTTTCCTTACTATGGCAAGCCGTTTTAGCATAAAATACCCCTGGCTGTACTAGACTAGTCAAAATTTCAATTCCAGATACAGTATCTATTCTACAGTTTTGACTAGTCGTAATTGGAAATAAGAAATCTACAATGTCATTTTGATCATATCCTCCCATTGACTTCATTTGAAAATATTTAGCTGTGTTTTATATATAGTAGCTGTGTTTATTGCAGCCCTGAGAGGACTACATAGGCTACACTCGATTTTTATACTCTCTTTTTCAGAGAACTTACATTTTAATTATGTATTGGTATATAAAGACAGTTTAAACGAATTTGGGAAAAAGTTTTTTTTAGAAAAAAGCTGCCTACCCTACCTTTAAGGGGAGAAATAAAGCTCGACAACTTTAAGAAAAAAACTGGCACTAGAGATTGAGTTGCTTCAAAAGGAACTTTAGAGTAAGTGCTATTTACTCTAGCTATAATACACTATTTCACACAGAGTACTATAATTGCTGACCTTGCATAACAATATCTCTTATTGCAGGCAAAAGATGACTTGATCACTGGCTTTTCTTTACAAACTCAATAAATATGTGACAATATATTTACTAATATATCATAATGTATGTAATTTTATATTCATATTTATTCATATTTATAATCATAATATATTGATATTAAGAAGCGTTAGCTTCTGATAGGCTGAAGCAAGTCGATCATGGGAATGCCGGGAGTATGGCAGGGCAACGTAGCGTCTAGTTCCCTCTTCAGGGAACTAGGGTTACATACGTAACCGAGACGTTCCCTTTCAAGGTAACCCGAGCTGAGTCGAAACGCTGTGGGAACGCTAATACCCACGTCGCCATGCGAGCAAGTGACCTTCCGTGTGAAATCAGAGTGCACATGCGGACGAAAGCACCTGCGCCCCTGGAGTGGAGCTGAGGTCAAAATCATAAAACCTGATGAATGGGTGCGGTGAGGACCAGCCTGCCACATCACAGACATCATGGAGTGAAACTCCTGACAGTAAAGCTTTAGAAGCGGCCATACTCCTAGTAGAGTGAGCTCGTACAGCCAAAGGTGAAGGCTGACCAGCCGACTCGTAGGCAAGTAAGATAGCCTCAACAACCCACTTGCTCATCCTCTGCTTAGATGCAGGACATCCCTTCCTGGGTGACCCAAAACAAACGAACAACTGTTCAGACTTCCTCCACAGGGCAGCTCTGTGGACGTAAGCATCTAAAGCCCTAACTGGGCAGAGCAGATTTAGTTTCTCTTGGTCCGACGTCTGGAAAGGAGGAGGACAGAAAGCCTGCAGTACGATAGGCCTAACAACATTAGTTTGAACCTTCGGAACATAACCTGGTCTGGGATGGAGAAATGCCTTCACCATGCCAGGCGAAAATTCCAGGCACGAGGGAGAAACCGAGAGAGCTTGAATGTCTCCAATCCTCTTGAGAGATGAAATAGCAAGCAAAAAGATAGTCTTAAGAGTGAGAAACTTCTCAGGAACCTTCTCAATAGGCTCAAAAGGAGCTAGGGATAGACCTTCCAAAACAATGGCCAGATCCCAAGTCAGTACCCTCGTGCGGACTGCTGGCCTCAACCTCAAAGTGCCACAAAGAAAGCGTGTTATAAGTGGGTGTCTCCCCAAAGAGAACTCCAGCACTGCACCCACTGGGCAGTTAACTGGATCCAACTGGTGTTCTCCACACCAAGAAGTAAATAATCTCCACTTCAAGGCATATAACTTCCTCGTGGACGGAGCTCTGGAGTGGAGAATGGTCTCAACAACCTCAGTTGAGAGACCAGAACTTACGAGCTGGGCCCCCTCAGAGGCCAAGACCACAGTTTCCACAGTTCTGGGCGGGGGTGAAGGATCGACCCACCCGCCTGAGAGAGTAGGTCCCTCCTGATCGGAATCTCCAGAGGAGAGCCGTCGAGGAGAGACACTAGGTCCGCAAACCATACTAGGGCTGGCCAGAACAGGGCTACCAACAGTAGACTGACCCCGTCCCGACGGACCCTTTCCAGAACTCCTGGGAGCAGAGCAATCGGGGGAAATGCGTACAGACGTGACCTCGGCCATGCCTGCACCATGGCATCCAACCCCAGAGGGGCTGGATAGCTCAGGGAGAACCACAGTGGACAGTGCGATGTGTCCCTGGAAGCGAACAGGTCTACCTTGGCACGACCGAATTCCTTCCAAAGGAGCTCCACCACCTCGGGATGTAAGTATGAATTGTAAGTATGGAAATTTATATACTTATTGTTTAGAACGAATTCGACTGACTTTACCTAACCTGAGAATAAACAAAATAAGGTAGAAGGTGTCTATATTTAAGACCCTAACAAGGGGTTAAATTAAGCACCATAAAACAATATATATATATATATATATATATATATATATTGGAATATATATATATATATATATATATATATATATATATATATATATATATATATTGTAACGGGGTATGTTGTTACGGGAAGGAGGCGGGAACCGGCGAACATTCAACATTTTTAATAAATAAATAACAATACAAAAATGAAAATAAAAGCCAGCAGCCCCTCACGGACGACTGCTGGCAACACAAAACAGAAACAACACATCAAATAAAATTCAGGCCTGTCCTCTCTCGCTCTTCACTGTCGTCGCTCCTCCTTTATGCTTCCGCTCCTCCGTGAGAGATGCGAGACCGGTGCGTCGCGCACGTGTCGCTCATTATCAATCGCGCCACCGGCCTCGCGCCGTCCTCCCACGGCCCTCGACCTCGTCGTGCTCGCCACAAACCCCCATCGCCCCTCGCAGGCCGGGGGGCACCCACGAGACTGCGCTTACTCCCCCTCCCCCCCTCCCCGGGGGGACCGATCACGGCGGTTGCGGTACCTGGGCTGGAGGTATGGATAGACGAGGTGAGGGAAAAGGAGACGGAAGCACGAGGAGCGACAGAGACGAGAGAGGGGAGAGAGGAAAAAAAAAAAAAAAAATCTTGATCCGGTTCCCGGACACACTGCCGCTCGGTCCTCAACCGGCTGAGAGTCACTCGCGGTGCCATGCGATGGTACTGGACATTCGTTGGGGGACGGCTCGACGCTCTTCCGCCTCCTGGCGGCCGGCGGTGACTCCTCCTGTCGAGGGCAGCGAGTTTCCCGTTCCCTGCTCCGCCCCCATCATGGCCGACGGCAACAGGCTCCGGCCCACGGCGAACGGGAGCGACTCCTCCGCTCCCTCTTGGACGGCAGCCACCCCTCCTCGATCCAGGAGCACGGTGTCGAGCTCTCCGTCCCACCAGATCTTCCATCGCTCCAGCACCATCGCCTCGGGCAGCAATCGGCGGCCGTCGCTCCCTCGTGCTGCCCGACCTCCTCAGCACCGCGATCCCCCCCAGCAGCGAGGGCTCTCCGACAGCGTGTCACTCCTTCTTCCCGGGTTTCGGCACCAATGTAACGGGGTATGTTGTTACGGGAAGAAGGAGGCGGGAACCGGCGAACATTCAACATTTTTAATAAATAAATAACAATACAAAAATGAAAATAAAAGCCAGCAGCCCCTCACGGACGACTGCTGGCAACACAAAACAGAAACAACACATCAAATAAAATTCAGGCCTGTCCTCTCTCGCTCTTCACTGTCGTCGCTCCTCCTTTATGCTTCCGCTACCTCCGTGAGAGATGCGAGACCGGTGCGTCGCGCACGTGTCGCTCATTATCAATCGCGCCACCGGCCTCGCGCCGTCCTCCCACGGCCCTCGACCTCGTCGTGCTCGCCACATATATATATGTGAAAAACTCCTGCTTAGTGACAATAAAGACAGACAAAAACACTTCGACAATATAGAGACAATATGATTCACACACAGAGCGCTTGCTAAAGTCACAGAAGCTAGCGCGTTTGTGTTTTCTGGTGTGCTTTATAGTTTCCTGTTCGATGACGTCACCCGCCTATGACGTTCCGTCTCGCCACTGGATTGATTCCATACGTACTTCTTGACGCACTCACACAGGGGCGTTCCCGCAGCGTTTCGGCTCAGCTCGAGTTCCCTTGAAAGGGAACATTTTAATTTCCAAAAATAATAGAACATTAATCACTAAAATATCACCAACTATATTAATATTGACCAAAACACTCAAAATAACTCTTAATTTTAACATTTGCTCTCCTTTAAAGGGGTCATATAATGGTACATGCACTTTTACAAGTTGATTGTACTGAAATGTGTGTTGGCAGTGCCTGTACACAACCATAATAAAATGATAGAAATCCATCCAGTGTTTTTTTTTTATCTTCTTATATGTTTTCCCCTCTCTCTAATCAAGCTGTTCGATTTTGTGACGTCACAAAATCGACGCCCCTCCCACGATGGTTTATTGACAGCAGCGTTTCAACACAGACCCGCCCTCGCTCGTGAGCGAGCTGTCAATCATAGCCCGCACGGACCGGGTTCATTGTTGATAGCTGGAGCACTGAGTAGAATGGCGTCTAAACGATTGTGCTGTTCTGTTCTTGGGTGTAATAACGAACACAGCAGTCGTTCCTAAATCCGTACAGCTGAAGACGCAGTGGCTGAGTTTGTTTTCGAAGGGAATATTCCCCACGATCAACATCAATGCTTTCATGTTTGCGCGAATCATTTCACACACCAGACTGCTTTACAAATGAGGGTCGGTATAAAGCTGGTTTTGCTAAGAAGCTTCTCCTGAAAAAAGGATCGGTACCAACTATTTGTGTTCCTGCTGCACCTCCAGAAGAAGTAGTGAGTGTAACGTTTTATTAACCTTTATATTTATATTTATATTAATCTTTGCAAATCGCTAGCACGCTTCACAATGAATGCAGCTATTTTTACACTCAGGGTACATTACGGCATGTTTTCTATGTATGACATTCTCAATATAATTCATAATCCCATGTTTATAATAAACAATGCGTTATGGTTATTGTGTTACAAATGGTGTACACACAGAGCAGAGGGGCAGGGTGATCAAAGCTCATTATCATTTAAAGACACATGCACTTAAACGGCGTGCTGAAAACGTCTCTGGTTACTTGCGTAACCTATGTTCTCTGAATAGGGAACGAGACGCTGCGGATAGCGCAGTGGGATATTCTCTGAATGTGCCGATTGTCTGAAGCCCTATAGAATCACGCCAATTCATTGGCTGATGGCGCTCGCGCAGTCTGGCTCCGCCCCGACGCTCTTACGTCGCATCATTACATATTCGCGCGCGCGCCATCTGTCCTCAGATTTCTCTGCCGAAAAGAAAACTGTCAGCAGCGCGAGGAGCTTGGCAGCTAACGCAGCGTCTCGTTCCCTATTCAGAGAACATAGGTTACGCAAGTAACCAGAGACGTTCTCTTTCATAGGTTCACTCAACGCTGCGGATAGCGCAGTGGGAACGGACTACCAAACTCGCCAAGCTAGAGCGCTTTCCATGACTGGTACAAAAATAGACAACGACCAAGAGGAGTTCAAACAGAAAGAACCTGGGAACCCGGGGTCATGTCAAGATCCAAATTATAGAACCTTACAAAAGTGTGCGGAGAGGACCAGCCTGCCGCAACACAAATGTCCTCCAAAAGTGCTCCTCTAAAAAGAGCTTGAGAAGATGCCACACTTCTGGTGGAATGTGCTCTAATGCTAAAAGGTGAAGGAAAGCCACGCACCTCGTAAGCCAACGAGATAGCTTCTGTAACCCAGTGAGAAATCCTCTGCTTTGATGCAGCAAGCCCACGGCGGCCAGCACCGAAGCAAACCAGAAGCTGGTTAGATTTCCTCCAACCGCCTGAGTGGTCTACATATATCTTAAGAGAATGAACTGGGCAGAGCAAGTTAAGCTTCCTATCTTCCTCAGAAGAAAATGGAGGAGGGTGGAAAGCGTTAAGGTTAACCACCTGCGAGCGGAAAGTTGTGGAAAGAACTTTGGGAACATACCCTGGTCTCGGCCTCAAGGAAACCTTGACCAAGCCAGGAGCAAAGTCCAAGCAAGACTCGCTAACAGAAAGAGCTTGTAAGTCTCCTACACGCTTTAATGATGACAAAGCCAACAAAAGAGAAACCTTGAGAGTCAGAATCCGCTCCGGAGCTGACTCTAAGGGCTCGAAGGGAGCCTTCGTCAAACCCTCTAGGACAACAGAAAGGTCCCATGAGGGAACTCTAGGGGAGCGAGCCGGTTTCAGGCGCTTAACCCCACGCATGAAGGCCGAAACTAACCTTAGTTTCCCCAGGGGAATCTCGTCCGATTCCCTATGCGCTGCAATAGCTGCGACATAAACTCTGAGAGTGGTAGCAGCTGCTCCAGAAGCAAACTTCTCCTGCAGGAATTCCAATACTGAACCAACAGGGCAGTTAACTGGACTCCTATCATGTGCTAAGCACCATGTCTCAAACACCTTCCATTTGGAAGAATATAGCCTCCTTGTAGAAGGGGCTCTAGCACTCGCAATGGTCTCCTGAACGTCAGATGGGAGATCAGAACTTAATGCTAACAGCCTCTGATCGGCCAAACATACAGCTTCCACATGTCCGGGCGAGGATGCCATATCCTGCCCTGCAGTTGGGACAGCAGGTCCTCCCTGACCGGGATCTTCCAGGGGGAAGATTCCAGCAGAGGAATTAGCTCCGAAAACCATGGCTGGGACGGCCAGAACGGAGCTACCAGGAGGAGGCGGACTCCGCTCTCTCTCACTCTGGCCAAGACCGCCTGGATCAGTTTGATGGGCGGAAAGGCATAGAGTTTCCGCGTTGGCCAAGGGTGAGCGAACGCATCTATCCCTAATGGAGCCGGGGGACTCAGGGAGAACCAAAGCGGGCATTGGGACGACTCTTGAGATGCAAAGAGGTCCACTTCCGCTTCTCCGAAAACCTCCCAGATCAGGGCCACTGCCTGGCGGTTCAACATCCATTCTCCCGATCTGAGTTTCTGCCTCGACAAAGTCTGCTGCGAGGTTCAGAATCCCTGGGACATGAACTGCTCTCAGAGAAAGGAATCTGCTCTGAGACCACAGGAGAAGGTGACGCGCATGCCTGTTCAGGGTGCGTGACCGAGAACCCCCCTGTCGGTTTACATGAGACACCACTGCCATGTTGTCTGTCCTGACAATTACATGGTGTCCCTCCAGAAGAGGGAGAAAATGATGCAGAGCCAGAAAAACGGCTCTTAACTCCAGGCAGTTGATGTGCCAAGAGAGAGTCTCGCCAGTCCAGACGCCACATGCTGGTCTGCCCTCGAAAACTGCTCCCCAGCCGGTGAGAGAGGCATCCGTCGTAATCATCTGGCGACGAAATACCGCACCCATGCTGACCCCTTTTTGAAGAAAAAGAGGGTCCCGCCAAACTGACAGGGCTCGAAAGCAACTGCGCGATACCTTCAGTAGGCGAAGGGTTGGCCCGGAGGGCCGAACCCCTGAGAGCTTCATCCACCACATGAAAGGTCTCATATGGAGCAGGCCCAGCGGTAGCACGGAGGAGGCCGCGGCCATAAGGCCCAGCATCCTGCGGCAAGTGCCCACAGACACATGGTGGCCTAGCGAAAAACGGGCCACGCATGTCGTCAGACTGGAAATCCGTGCAGGAGCCAATCGGGCCTGCATGAGAACGGAATCCATGTTCACTCCCAAGAAAACGGTGCTCTGAGCCGGAGCAAGAACACTCTTCTCCGAGTTCAACCTCAAACCGAGAGACTGGATATGACTCAGGACGATGTCTCTGTGGTGGGTCACTAACTCCCTGGATTGGGCTAAAATGAGCCAATTGTCCAGGTAATTTAGAATACGGATGCCCTGGAGCCGCAATGGGGCCAGAACTGCATCCATACACTTCGTGAATGTCCTCGGGGCCAGAGCGAGGCCGAATGGAAGGACCCTGTACTGGAACGCTCTTTCTCCAAAGGCGAACCTGAGGAACTGCCTGTGTCGCCGTACAACCTGGATGTGAAAGTAAGCATCCTTTAGGTCTACTGTCACGAACCAATCCCCTGGCCGAATCTGAGATATGATAGCTTTCAGCGTCAACATCTTGAATTTCCCTTTGTAAAGGGCGAAGTTCAGTCGGCGGAGGTCCAGTATGGGACGCAAACCGCCGCCCTTCTTCGGGACCAGGAAATAGCGGCTGTAAAAGCCCCGTTCGGTTTTCCCCTGAAGGAACCTCTTCTATCGCTCCTTTGAGAAGGAGGGATGAAATTTCCTGCTGAAGTACAGAAGCCTGAGTGGCGCTGTCTACTACGGTAGGAAAGACCCCGTTGAAACAAGGGGGATTGCGGCAAAACTGAAGAGTGTAGCCGAACCGAACTGTGCGAAGAACCCAAGACGATACCCCTGGTAAGCGCTCCCACTCTTGAAAGAAATGTGAGAGAGGAAGAGGGATGTTGTAATGCAGACGACATACCTGAGTGAGGGTGCCGTGTTGACGTTCGTGGGGTAGAGAAGCTGACCGTGCAGGAGAGCCCTTGGCGTCCTGGCACGTGATGGGAGGCATCGATGCTGGGGTCATGGTGACCAGGTCCGCCTGTTCCGGAGGAAAGCGAAAAGTGCCTCCGAGGATGCGACCGGCAGTTATAGAGAGTGTCGGGGGTGAGGGGAGAAAGCAAAAAGCGTCTCCTTCCTCCCGCGCCGGGCTGAGTCGAGATGGTGAAAAATGGCCTGCACTTCGAGACACTCTGAGCGGCGAAGGTGACAGGGCAAGGAAAGGAGAGCTGGGAGGTGGGCAGAAACGCTTGCGCGGTCTGTCCCAACCTTGAGGAAGCAGAGGAGCTCTCCTTTTTCCGACCGGAGGGTCAGGAACGGCTCTGGGCCGCCGGAGCGGTCGGTTTGTCGGACCGCTTCATCTGGAGGCGCTTGTGAGGCCGTTGACGGGGAAACGGGCGACCGCGGGCTCCCCAAACCGTGGTAGGTGGGGGATGCACCGGTTCGCTCCTCCTGGAAGAGAACTCCGGTCTAAAAGAGGGACGTTCTCTGGGTCGAACAGGGGAGGGAGCAGAAGGTTCCCTAGCCCTCCTGGGCATGAACTGTCTGAACGCTGCCGATTGGGATTTGGAGGAGCGGAATTTCTCAACCACTGTGTTGACCGCCTCACCAAACAAACCTGTTTGAGAAATGGGGGCGTCCAGGAGGAAAACCTTCTCCTTGTCACGGATCTCCGTGAGATTAAGCCACAAGTGGCGCTCCACCGCAACGGAACCAGCCATAGAGCGACCTA
Source organism: Squalius cephalus (assembly GCF_949319135.1). NCBI lineage: Eukaryota > Metazoa > Chordata > Actinopteri > Cypriniformes > Leuciscidae > Squalius > Squalius cephalus. Next base: position 20,391,375 of record NC_137122.1, read on the forward strand.
TAGCACGTGCTGTATGTTTGGTGGCTCTTAAGGCTAAATCCGTAGCCTTACGAAGCTCCTTGACTGCTTCAGGGGTCATGCCATCGCCCTTGTCCATTTCCTTCAGGACGTCTGCTTGGTAGGCCTGAAGAATGGCCATAGTGTGCAGGGACATGCCTGCCTGCCCAGCCGCCATGTAGGATTTCCCAATTAGAGAGGAGGTAGTCCTACATGCTTTAGAGGGGAGGAGGGGGCGCGATTTCCAGGACGGCGCAGAGGACGGAGCAAGATGGTCGGCTAAAGTCTCCTCAATCGCCGGAACGGCGGAATAGCCCTGTTCCACAGAACCTACTAGGTTGGTGAAATCAGCAGCTGCCGCATTAGTGAGGCGCGCAGAGAAAGGCTGCTTCCAGGATCTGGAAATCTCGTGATGCAGATCACTGAAAAATGGCAGCTTTCTCCGTTGAGGCCTAGAATTAGGGCCACTGAGAAGTCTCTCGTCGAGTTTCGACGACTGAGATTCGCGGGGCTCGTCGGGCCAATCAATAGCGAGCTTCTCCGTAGCGCGCGAAAGTACATCAACGAGCTCCGTGTAGGCCGCGCTTCCTGGCCGCTAGGCGGGATAACCTCGTCGGCGAGAGTAGGCCCGAAATCCTCGGAGTCGGAAGCCTCGGTAAAAAGTACATCCTCCAGCCCGAAAGAAACCGCGTCGCGTGCTCCCGGGCTGGGGCGCAAATAATCATATGAAAATTCGACTGGCATGCCTCGCGCGTGCCGAGGGGAGGGAGGGAGGGAGGGAGAGAAAGAGCGGGGCTCGTCTGCTCGAACTCCACATCCTCAAGCTCTACATCCGAACCCCAAGTCGCGGATCCTCGAGAGGCCTCGGGAGCGCGACAGGGGGGGACGAATGATTCCCTCTCAAAAACCGCGAGCCGCGATTTGAGGGTTTTGAGCAACAAATTTTCACAGAATTTGCATTTAGACGATCCTATGACTGCCTCGCGCGCATGTGAAAAACCCAAACATTTAACACACTTACTGTGCGGGTCGTCGTTAGCGATGTAACGAGCACATGGCGGAGAACAGCGTCGGTATTCCATGGCAACTTCACCGTAAGGAGAAACAGAGTTCCGCTTGAACAGTCGCAGAAGCGCCGAGAATAATCCAGAAGTCGTATGAGCTTAGAAAAATCAAGAGCGAAGGGCAACGTGACCGCTTCGTTCTGAAGGCAGAGAAATCTGAGGACAGATGGCGCGCGCGCGAATATGTAATGATGCGACGTAAGAGCGTCGGGGCGGAGCCAGACTGCGCGAGCGCCATCAGCCAATGAATTGGCGTGATTCTATAGGGCTTCAGACAATCGGCACATTCAGAGAATATCCCACTGCGCTATCCGCAGCGTTGAGTGAACCTATGAAAGAGAACAGAGCTTGTTTTTGACCAGGTAAAATGAGTGTTTTCTTACAATACTAATGAGAATTGTTAATTAAAGTATATTACAAACTTTTAATTTAGACCCTAAATAATCATATTAGCTTGTACAAAAATTACATTATATGACCCCTTTAACAGTCAGAAGCAAAGCATGCTGGGAACTAGAAATCCGTTGTAACTCATTGTGTGAACATACATTCACATTTATCTGGAAACATGTATGTGCAATATATGTACACAATAAATGATAACACATTTTTAATATTACATGTAATGCTATTTTTGTCTTCGTTTGTCTTCACATATTCCTCTATGGGTCGGTCTCCCCGACAGAGACGCATAATCTGTGCTCCTGGATTCATGGTTGGTCGTCACTGGTGGATCTTGGTTTGGCGAAGTTTTCTGTCACGAACTGCTCCGAAACACAAAGGTTGAGATCCAATTGCAGCTTTATTAGAAGGCATAATCCAGAATCGTAATCAACACAAGCAGAGGGTAAAACACAGGAAGGCAGTCCAAACAAACAAACAAAACAGGGGTCAGAGGCAAAAGAGTAATCCAGGGAACAGGCAAGAAATCCAAAAACCAAGAGACATGAAACCAGGGAAAAACGCTCGGAAATGCAGTGCGACAACATACAAAACTTTGCAGTGAGTGATGGGGTGAACCAAGCTTATATGGGGTGAACTAAACAAGATAACAAGACACAGGTGAATGTGATAATGAGTTTTGATGAGTCCGGGCAGTGAGTTCTGGGAAATGTAGTTTGTGTAGTTTCCCAGAAACTACATGTAAAATGTAGTTTCTGGGAAACTCCTGTTTGTCAGCGCTGTTTCATCTGCCTTTAAACTGGTTTAAATCAATGAGACGTTTGTGTTCTTCGCTGGATTCAAGCGCTTCTCAATGGGTCTCGTGACCGATCAGAGTAAACGCATCTGCTCTAGTGAGCTCGCGCTGCGCTGCCGTTTGGACTTTGAGCCGAGTGGATAAATGGTCCATGTGTCGCGTGTGGTTCAAATGAGTTTCGTTCCGCTTTTGGTGCATAAACATTATCGAACATTTATCGAACTCTTGATATTGTTTTATCGAGAAAAATTATATTGCTATAATTATCGTTATCGTTTTATCATCCAGCCCTACGTGTGCAGCTTCTCTCCGCTGTGGATTCTCTCATGTCTTTTCAGATGTGATGACTGGCTGAATCTCTTGTCACAGTGTGAACACTTGTAAGGTTTTTCTCCAGTGTGAATTCTCTCATGTGTTTTCAGATTTGATGACAGACTGAATCTCTTGTCACAATGAGAACACTTGTAAGGTTTTTCTCTGCTGTGGATCCTCTTATGTGTTTTCAGATGTGATGACAGACTGAATCTCTTGTCACAGTGTGAACACTTGTAAGGTTTTTCTCCAGTGTGAATCCTCTGGTGCAGTTTTAAACAGCTCGCTGTAATAAAAGTCTTCTCACACTCAAAGCACATGTACTCTCTCACACCAGAGTGTATTTTCTCATGTCTATGTAAATAGTGCAGCAGTGAAAAACTCTTTCCACACACAGAACATGAATGTGGCTTCTCCTTCGTATGAACTGTCAGGTGTGTCTTCAGGGCTGTTGCCCTACAAAATGTTTTTTCACATTGATCACATGTGAACAGCTTCTCTCCGGTGTGGATCATCATATGACTCTTAAGGCTTGATGAATGTGCAAAACTCTTCCCGCACTGATCGCATGCATGCGGCTTTTCTCCAGTGTGAACTCTCATGTGAATCTCAAGATGTTGTTTGCTTGGGAATCTCTTTCCACACTGATCACATGTGAACGGCTTCTCTCCGGTGTGAACTCTCATGTGACGCTCAAGATTATATTTGCGTGTGAAACTCTTTCCACACTGAGTGCAGGAGAAAGATTTCTTGGCTCTTCTTTTCTTTAAAAATGTCTGTTTAGTCTTTGAGCGACTCAAAGGTTTTTCTCCAGGTTTGACATGATGTTCCTCCTCCACTTCACTCAGTTCTTCACTCTCCTCCTCCACTTCACTCAGTTCTTCACTCTCCTCCTCCACTTCACTCAGTTCTTCACTCTCCTCCTCCACTTCACTCAGTTCTTCACTCTCCTCCTTCACTTCACTCAGTTCTTCACTCTCCTCCTTCTCTTCACTCAGTTCTTCACTCTCCTCCTTCTCTTCACTCTCCTCCTTCACTTTACTCAGTTCTTCACTCCCCTCCTTCACTTCACTCAGTTCTTCTCTCTCCTCCTCCACTTCACGCAGTTCTTCACTCTCCTCCTTCACTTCACTCAGTTCTTCACTCTCCTCCTTCACTTCACGCAGTTCTTCACTCTCCTCCTTCACTTCACTCAGTTCTTCACTCTCCTCGCTCTCTTCCATCAGGTCTGAAATCAAAGAAAAATATTATTATTCATCAAAATAATACAAGAAAAAGACATTAAAGTAGACAACTGCTATAAAATATTACCATTTGCTGTTTTTAAAAAATACATTAATTAAATAAAGTTAAATAAAGTGAATTTCCCTGTGTTTCAGTTCGAGTTTGGCGAATTCAGTTCCCGCTCTGCTTGCCACAGAAACGTCACACAGTGGCCTCTTAGTTGAATTACAAGAACACACACTTTTTGCAGTCCGGTGGAGCAGATTGTATATTAATATATTTTGGATTAATTACAACCCGAATTCCTGAAAAGTTGGGACGTTTTTTAAATTTGAATAAAATGAAGACTTAAAGAATTTCAAATCACATGATCCAATTTTTTATTCACAATAGAACATAGATAACAAATCAAATGTTTAAACTGAAAAATATTACACTTTTATCCACTTTTATGAGCTCATTTCAAATTTGATGCCTGCTACAGGTCTCAAAAAAGTTGGGACGGGGGCAATCAAAAGATTCAGCTGGGAGAACATCTAGCAACTAATTAAGTTGATTGATATCAGGTCAGTAACATGATCAGGGCAAACCACAGACTGCAGGTATTACAACAACATGGCTTCATCGTAGAAGAGTCCGGGTGCCTGCAGTCCAGATCATTAGAGAACATTTGGCGCATCATTAAACAAAAAATATGTCAAAGACTACCACAAACTCATCAGCAGCTGGAAACCTATACAAGGCAAGAATGGGACCAAATTCCAACACCAAAACTCCAGCAACTCATAACCTTGATGCCCAGACATCTTCAAACTGTTTTGCTACACTATGGTAAACATGTCCCGGTCTAAACTATTTTGAGACCTGTAGCCGGCATCAAAATTGAAATGAGCTCATTTTGTGCATAAAATTGTAAAATTTCTCAGTTTAAACATTGTCTATGTTCTATTGCGAATAAAATATTGGCTCAAGTGATATGAAAGTCTATTAGCTTTCTTTTTATTCAAATTTAAAACACGTTCTAACTTTTGGGTTTGGGTTGTATCATTTTTTTATACATTGAATTATCTTTGTAAAAAATACACAGCAGAGTGACATATCATGACAGTGTCTGTAAATGTCATATACTGAAAGTCTAGACCAGTGGTTCTCAAACTGTGGTACGCGTACTGTGGCTCCGTCTAGTGGTACGCAGAGTAATCGCTGAATTTCGCACATAAGATCAAACCGGTGTGATCTTTTACAGTCTATTGTGTGATCAGTCTTGGCTGGTCCCTGCAGCGTACGATACGATTACACCGGTGTGAGTAGAACGGCCAGTGCATCAGGTTATCAACTGCTAAATTCAAATCGTGCTTTCGCAGTTGGCTGGCGCTGAGCCAGAGACGGACGCGCGCCACTCAGGCGCTGTCAAATATCACAATTATTCAGTGTTTTTAACCACATAATGTTTATTTTAGGTTTCAGGCATTTAAATTCACATAAGTATTAAAAAAAATACATTTAGAATTTGTAAAATACACACTGATGTCTATGGAAGCGGAAATAATCATTTCCATTATAATTCGCCTTTGGCTAAGCCACACCCTAGAATGTAGATTGACCAATCACAGCGCAGCCAAGAACGAGCTCCGACAGAGGTCCGACACTTTTTCACAGCGCTCCATTGACTTTAACGCAGGCGTCTCATATTTTTGGTCTCGGCAGGCTATTACCTTCGTAGTTTTATTAAAAATATAGTTAAACGTTGTGCCTGGGGCATTTGTAACACAGATACGCGTTTCCCAGAGAGGTTGGAGGGGGTGTCCGTTTTTTTCCCCTTCCCAAAACCGAAGTCAAATCCTGACAAGTGTCGTCTTTGGATTAAACTGTGAGTGTGGACGTCCTCACAGTAAGCTAAACTCCTGAAGGATCAACAAGCACACTTTTGTGTGCTCTAAGGCAGTGGTTCCCAAACCTGTCCTGGAGGACCACCAACACTGCACGTTTTCTTTTTCTCCCTAGTCAAACACACCTGATTCAACTCATCAGCTCATTATCACATGGGTTAATGAGCTGATGAGTTGAATCAGGTGTGTTTGACTAGGGAGAAAAAGAAAACGTGCAGTGTTGGTGGTCCTCCAGGACAGGTTTGGGAACCACTGCTCTAAGGTAAATTTTGCTTTTAACCTTACTGTGAAGTTATACTAGTTAGACAGTTTTATGCTGTTTGTTTTAGCTAACTTTGTTATTCAAGATACTTTGTTATTCAAGATAGGATAACGTTAACGCTATGTGTTTGTATCTTGAATAACAAAGTTAGCTAACATCCAGCCGCTAGTCAAAACATACAATCCTGACTTAACTTACGTGATAACTAAACTATCGCTAAGCTTGCTTGCTACTAGGACCTTGATTCTTCATTAATTAGGGTAGAGAACCGAAATCATAACCTAAAACTGTCTAACTAGTATAACTTCACAGTAAGGTTAAAAGCAAAATTTACCTTAGAGCACACAAAAGTGTGCTTGTTGATCCTTCAGGAGTTTAGCTTACTGTGAGGACGTCCACACACACAGTTTAATCCAAAGACGACACTTGTCAGGATTTGACTTCGGTTTTGGGAAGGGGAAAAAAACGGACACCCCCCTCCAACCTCTCTGGGAAACGCGTATCTGTGTTACAAATGCCCCAAGCACAACATTTAACCATATTTTTGATAAAACTACGAAGGTAATAGCCTGCCGAGACCAAAAATATGAGACGCCTGCGTTAAAGTCAATGGAGCGCTGTGAAAAAGTGTCGGACCTCTGTCGGAGCTCGTTCTTGGCTGCGCTGTGATTGGTCAATCTACATTCTAGGGTGTGGCTTAGCCAAAGGCGAATTAGACGACACGTTTTATTCATATCAGATTGTGTAAGTTACACATTGTGTAAATAACTTTAAACTTTAAAGTTAACTCTATTCTTCTCCCAGTTCACCGGCCACTTACTTTCATGTATTTCGGGAGAAGTGGATGAATTCACGTGCTGTAAATCCAACAGATCCGATTCTCTGAACAGTGGCACAAACTAACATGACGGCGCATAACGTTAGCTCAACTAACGCGATCGTTTTTAAAGGTGTTTAAACAACATAACACTTCCACTTGCATATATTTGACAATCGGAATATCAAATATTTCATGCCATAGCTAACAAATTTGTGAATATTTTGAATAAAAAATGAAATAAAAGCAGATCATTAGTCATTCAGCGCTATTGTGGCTGCGGTGTGTCCCGTGACAAGCAGTGACGTGTCACCATGGAAACAATAAAGTGATCAGTTCTAAATGATTGCCTTGAAAAACTCACAGGGATCAGCCAGAATATTTTAAATGTACGTTTAAAAAGGTTAAATATTAATACACACCCTGTGTTTTTTTTTAATTAATATTTTAAGTACAGTAGGCTACATTTTTATTTCACTTTTAGGCGCAATACATTTGAATGTAATCATTATTTAAGATTTGTATTTACCTGTATGTAAGCAGCACAGGGCAGTGTTAATGTTTAAACTGTGTTTTTACAATGTTTAAAGTGTCTGACAATAATAAATATTCTTATTAGAAATTAAGCTGCCTTATTTTTGAGCTGTGCATAACTGTAGCTGAATAGTTAGGCGTACTACGCTACTGTATTTTCATATAGGTCATTATGGTGGTACTTGGAGAGCCAAATATTTTCTGAGGTGGTACTTGGTGTAAAAAGTTTGAGAACCACTGGTCTGGACTGACCTCAGCTTTAACTAGTTTTAAATGAACTATTTTTGAGAATTATCTGTTTCCTACATGTGATACTCAGCCATGTTACTTAGTTGATTTTGAAAACTTGTGAACCAGATATAAATGAAATGAAAAGCTTTGACCATATTTTGAAAACCAAAAATGAAACTTTTATACCCATTTCATAGTGTAACTGTTTATCTCAAAGTGATAGTGTTTCTAACATGAATGTTCTTCAGCATCATGAATGAATGAAGAATAAACACCAACCTCTTTGTTCTTCAGGATCTTCAGTGTGTTTCATTCTGCAGGGTTCTGGATCACTCATGTTCTCACTGTCCTCTTTAATAAACTCAGTCTTTACAGATTTCAGCTCTTCCTGATGCTTTCATGCTCGTCTTCACTTGTAGCTGATGGGAATATTCCAGCATTTATTGGAGAATTGGGAGAATCACTCCAGTGGGAGGAGCTTCACTGTTGATGTAATTGGTGTGGGAGGGGCTTCAATTATGGTAAATCTTTGTGGGAGGAGCTGATCTGCCCAAAATAAAAAAAACATCTATCAGTTGCCGAGTTTGTTTTATACTAATTGGTAACAGAATATAAATAATGTAATTAAATTATTCCAAATATAAATAATGGTAAGAAAAACAGTTCAACGTATAAAGACTAAAGAATAAATGTACATAGTAACCAACAAATAGCCTACCCTCAGTCTGTTCACACCAATGAAATGAGCTTTAAGTGGCCATTTACAGGAGATCTGAAGACAACAGCATAATAAATGAGGTGAAAACAGAAACTATTGTCATGAAATAAAGAGTGTTTTCAGCAGATCTGTTAATATCGATGAGCCTCAGACTATCAACACTCATTCAACAAGCCATTCAGGATCATCAGCAGATCATCTCACTTTATTCTGAGTGTTTGCTGTTAGAAACACATTATTTGAGTCAGGATGATAAAAGTCTATAAAACAGCTCTACTGAAAGACAGTACTGTTATTTCTCACAATATGACATACAACATCAATAACACAAAACAATACTGACACTGAGTGTCACACTCATCTTCATCAATCACTTCTGATAAATATTTACAGTTGCATAATATGTCCAAAATCCAAATTAATCTAAATATAGTTTTAGTTCATGATAACATCATAGGCTACTAAAGAAGGACCTATAGATCATTAAATATTACAATTTTGTATAAGCAGACCTGAAAATGATCATACAACTTTTAAAAATAAAGAGTAGCAGCTACCACAAAGCAACATTGTTTCAAGAGTATAATACTGACATTTAAGTATTGAGTATTGTCTCATGTGGCTCATTGTAGGCTCATCATTATTTAGCAGTATCTGTTCCAGTATGACACTTAAGATCGATTCTAAACACAGATCTCAAACTTTGACTTACTTGACATGCAGTATCAGTTCTCACTCCAAACATCGAGACAATCACACAGACGAACACAAAATCGCTCAGGTCTGAATGAACTCAACATATTCTCCTCATGCTCGCTGCTGCTGCACTAAATGTTTATTTCAGTCTGAAGACGCCAGAAAAGACGCACAAGTAGCGCTGTGATCGATGAAAACAATACAGAAATGAGTCTGTCGCTTAGTCAAACTATATAAAGTGTGTGTGATGGTTGTGTAAATATGAGAAATACCGTGAACTGCTCTCCTCACCTCAGAAGAGTCGACACTGAAACTCAAAGACCGAAACGGCGCGAATGGCCGGTTCGTGAACGAATCGTTCTTTTGAACCGGTTCTTTATAGTGAACCGGTCGAACCAGTGCACTAAATCCGACTGAATCGTTCAAAACAGTTCGCGTCTTGCGTCAGCGCTGATCCACTCACTTTTGGACATGCCTGACACAGTCCCTCCGACTCGAAATAAACAATATCTCGAAGTGTATGTTACTCCAGTAACTCCAACCGTTCACAGAACTGAGACATGTTGTGCTGAGAAAAGTGATGAGCACGAGCAGCCGAGCATGCGTGAGCAGTGAGCATGCGCGCACTACCGAACAGTGGTCCTCGGAGTCGGATCACCAGTACAGAACCGAGAAGAACTGTTTCTTTTGGACACGTTCGACACACTGGCAGCGTTCGAACCCGCAATGAGTACTTATTTCAATAAGTTCTTACTTAACGAGCGCTAAAAGAGTAGGTAGCCTACTTTATAGATCTCGTTGAGTATGAATGCGAACCGGACATCTGCCATGTTGACGTTATCATGTGACCTACGACGCGTTATCACAAGCGCAACAACTTAAAAGATTTGAACGACACGTTTAATTAATCTATCTCTTGATATTGATTAAACTTGCTCATTTTGTGGTATTTTTGAAGAAACTGCTGCCCATTTATTTTGTGAATACATTTAGGGTTGATTTAAGTTCTTAACCCTACTATGTGACCGTTTTATCCTTTTATCCGATATATTTATTTTTATTACGAAATCCCCAAATTGTCATCTCTTGAATATGTTGTTAATTTCTTTATTTTATATTCAAACATTTTCATCCACAAGCAAAAGTGGCTAACTGCTTTGTTTTCCTCTTTTTCTTGTTGAATTCAACTCTCGTTTCATCCCTCACGCTTAGGCCTATAAATAACAAAAAAAAATAGCCTAAGATATTCAACCTTGTAGGTTCTTTTTTTCTGTGTACAAAATCTCATGTATGAAAACCCATGATATACACCTATGCATGAATACACTCTAGATGTGCATATAGTGAACATACAACACATGAAACAAAGCTTTATTCAAACTACAATCATGTATGTAGGCTACAGGTGCTGAACCCCACATCCTTCTACCATCAACACAGCGGTTCCCATTATGCGGCTTTATTCTGATGAATCAGCTGACCGCCAGAGGTGAGCCATTCCTTCGTGCCTGAGGTTGTTGCGTGATGTGTTGTCAGAGGTGGGTAGAGTATCCAAAAACTGTACTCAAGTAAAAGTACAAGTACTTATAGAAATATTTACTCAAAGTAAAAGTAAAAGTAATAATCTTAATAGTTACTTGAGTAAGAGTAAAAAAGTATCCAATGAAAAAACTACTCAAGTAGTGAGTAACTAGTTACTTCGGATCATATAGGCCTATATATATATATATATATATATATATGAAGACTTCATGATGCAAAAGCCTCTGAGTGCCATCTGAAATTTTCTTCTAAAACAATCATTTGTATCAAGCTCGTATATTTAAGTTCAGTAATTTCACTTTAATGACAATTAATAGGTAGGCTACTTTTTATTGCCATTTAAGTGTGAACATAAACATACAAGCTTGATAAAAATGCTCTTTTAGAAGAAAATTTCAGATGGTATTTAGAGGCTTTTGCCTCTGAAGTCGTATAAAATGATATTATTTAGATTTTGTTTATTTAAATGACTATTATTATCAGCTATCTTTGCAACAAAAACAGAAGAGAGACATAAGCATTATTTCTGCCATCTGTATAGCTCGAAAATCATTGCCTGTCCTCTGGTTTGTATAATAGTAACTTATACAACTACATTTGGATTATTAGACAATGTCGAAATAAAGTGAATCTGCAGACTGTTGCATTCAAAGGTATTGACAGAGAAGAGTTAAAACTCTTCACATGTGCTCGCGCTCATCACTGCTACTGAACATCTGAACACAAAAAAAAAAAAAAAAAAAAAAAAAGGACATCGACGGATCTTCTTCTGACTGTTCTCCAAAATATAATCAAATGTATATTTCTGCAAGCATGTTTAAACTGGTTAACTGTCTACGGCAGGCAAAGGCATTCGTTTTCAAGTCGAGTTCGCACGCCACTGCGCAACAATACACACAATACCGCGGGATGGCGGGTGTTCATAAACTGTGGACAATGGTAGCTTTATTTAATGTAAATTAATGTATATGTCCAAAAAACGGGTAATATCATACTTTCTAGTATCGTGGCGTAATAATCTGGTTGTATAATGTATTACCTGAGTGAAATGAAATCGAATATATCGTCCTGACTCCTGTGGAATCATTCATTCACAGACAGATTACGAAGATGTTCAACTAATAAAGATCTTCATCGCTGGCAAAAATATGATTCATTTGAAGATTTGCTCTCACTTGACTGTACTGTAGGTCCACTGCCACTTCATCTAACGCTCTTGATGTGCTTAAATCTTCCTGTTACGACTCCGAGTCCAGTGTGAATTGAAATCGCTTCAGATGATTCAGTGCGTGCAGGGAACTGAACAGAATCAGGAACTGAATCATTCAAACTGATTCGCGAACCGATTTAGACAGATCTGCCAACTTGTTTGATGAAGTCTTTGAACAGAATCGACTCAAAAGAGTCATTCATTTGTGAATTGAGCATCGCTCAAGTCCAGAAAAAAGATACAGCGCGCTTGGAATAAACTACGCATTTAACAACATATATTGCATTAAAATAAAGTAACGAGAGGAACGTCACTCAATGTAACGAAGTAAAAGTACAGTTTTTTCATTAGAAATGTACTCGAGTAAAAGTAAAAAGTACCCACATTCAAATCTACTCTTAAAAGTACAATTTTTCTAAAAAAGTACTCAAGTAAATGTAACGAAGTAAATGTACTTCGTTACTACCCACCTCTGTGTGTTGTGCTTCACAATCTAAAGCAATGAGAGCAGGTGGAGTGATGGAGGGTCTCGTAAGGGCACCATCTCCAGGATTCAGCTCTGGGCTCCTCATCCTCAGTGCTCACACCAGTCTGCTGACATTTCAGATCCTACAAAAATGCACAAACATAACACAGAAGCAGTCATTTAAACGGCACAATGTCATTTGATTTCAGTATTATTTAGAAGACAAAAACACTTTTCACAAATGCCACCATCATCTTTCCTTGCAGGTCCTGCTCCACCACAAAAGATCTGCAGCAAATGCACAGACATCAAGAATCAGAAAAGTGCTGTGATAGCTCTGTTTGAAATTACAATAATTTAAATAAACTACAACTTAATATTTAAATAGTTGTTGTTATTAATTTCTGTAGTATACTCACTCAAAGCCTTTGATGGGCATTCAGCTTCATGCTCCACCGGATAAACACACATCCGTTCATCTGACCCTGTAACATCCAGACCAGACATTTACATTTACATACATTTATGCATTTGGCAGATGCTTTTATCCAAAGCAACTTACATTGCATTCAAGGTACACATTTTACATTTTGTCAGTTCTTGCTTTCCCTGGGAATCGAAGCCATGACCTTGGCGTTGCTAGTGCCAACGCTCTACTGTTTGAGCCACAACATAAATGTTTAGTTACTTTATAGATTTGTTCTACATAATATCACACATACATCACTCAGATGTCTATATCATGTTGTGGTGTGCTCTTCTGCAATACTTATTTAAGATTTTCCTGTCAGATGTAAATAGACATTTAAAATAAGCGTCTTTACGATGTAAGTTATATGGTTTAATTAAATCCACTTTAAAGACGTAACTTACGTGTCCTTACTGGAGCTCCCCTGTTAGCTAACGTTATACATAATAAAACATGTTTTTACAGCAAAACCACAACTATACTTTACTGTGTAACGTCTTTACACCTTCAACAATTCAACAGTTTACTCTACAGTAGTTCAACACTTGCAATTTTAACACAAGCAACCGTGTTTACTCACATTTGAAAGCACCCGCGTCGCTGATCTTTGCAATGTTTGATAATGACGTATCCTCTTGCGTGGCCTCCTGGGATAGAAGAGTATCCATCGGTCGAGCACTCGAAAATCTGTCCGAAAGCAGTAAGCCATCATGGAACTTCTCGCCTACTCTTTTATGAATACTGATGTTTCGAACGTACTGCTTCCTTCACGTACTGTTTTCGCCTACTATATAGTAGGAAAGTAGGCATATTCGAACGCACTTAAAGCAGCACTCAGTAGCTTCAGGATTTCTTCGCTGTATTCTCGCTTTTTGCTCGCAGGTTTCTCTCCAGAGCTCCCCCCACAGCTTCGGAATAGATATTTGACAACACTGTTGGTCGTTGGTGAAAACTCGTTGGTGATTCTCAGACACCAGAGGCTATAGATCAACAACATCAAATCAGATGGGACATTCTTTAAAACGTCTTCTTCATTCGGGTTCGGACAGCGTGAGGGAGCGCAATAATGACAGCATTTAGCAGATTTCTTTTGGCCGTAAAGCAATTGTTTACATTACGAGACCTGATATCACGCGAGACTTCCTGACGAGGCGGCAAGCGGCCCGCCGGCTCAAAGTTGCAAGTGCGGATTTTCCGCTCACAGGCACCAGGGGGGTGCGAAACGACCACCATTCAACCCGAAATAAGTAATATAACCATTCCAATGACTCCGAAGCTGTTCAGTTAAGGTAAAAAAAGTTACTTAGTTCACCTTTAAGTCGGAATCTCGCGATAATTAGTACGTCATCCAGGTAATTCTCGCCTACTCTTTTGGATTCGTACATACTTTTTCGCTCGCCTACTCTTTTTCCCATACTAAATAGTAGGGAAGTATGCGGTTTCGAACACAGCCACTGAGAACCGATGAGCTGATGAGCTGAGCATGTTTGCCATTTTTTCAGAGGGACGAAATGCATGTTTCTAAATTGTTGAACATCAATACGTGTAACAAAATAAAACGTTGGAAACATGTTTATCACATAATTACTGTCTTATCACTGTATTATTTTAAAGTTTGTAAACACAATGAATGGATTGTAAAACTAAACATTTATTATTATTCTAAAACATTATTTTCAGGAACAGCTAATTTAATTTCTAAGTTGATATAAATCGTTGACGTAAACTCTTGCCCAGGTTATGGTGCTTAGTTTATAATGTGTTAAAGGACAAGTTCGGTATTTTACACTTAAAGCCCTGTTTACAGATCGTTTCTGATGAAATAGAACGGTTAAGATTAAAATTTGGACACATGCTGCTGGCCCGAGAATCGTTTTCCGATTTCAGTTTCATTCGCTTTCCCCCCCACCTCCACAATGGCTGCAAAGGTGCACTGGAACAATCCTTCCTAAAACTCACCGAGTGGTCAGGGGTGTTCACTGATATGCTCACACAAAAATCGCTGCAAAAGATGCTTTCCAACAGGTGTTTTACCATTCGTTGTAAAACTGTGGACCTATTTTTCCAAACGCTTCACACCCGTACATTCTTCCCTTGAGAGCTTGAATAATAGACACTCCAGTCCAGTTTCCGGCGGCGGAGTAATACCGTACCTCACAGCACATCCAATACAAGTCAATGGAGTTGGACAAAAACTACGATTAAACCTGTTGGAAAGCATCTTTTGCAGCGATTTTTGTGTGAGCATATCAGTGAACACCCCTGACCACTCGGTGAGTTTCTCATCTTTGTAAACGAAAGTTTAATGCGTTTTAGGAAGGATTGGTGCACCTATGCAGCTATTGTGGAGGTGGGGGGGGGGGGGGGAGCACATAGGCCGCCAACAGTACGATCGAAGACGCACCAAAACATTTTTTCAACAAAAGATCAACATAATCACACAAAAATAAAAAAATATCTTTATTTCAGCTGCTCTCTTTCTGCTGGTTGTGTAAAGTGTGTTGTTTCTTAACCCCCCGGAGCCGTGTGGAGAACTTTTATCATGGATAGATGCACTTTTATGGACTTGTTGAATCACGTAAGCTAAACCAGTTACTTTTGCCAAGAGATTTATTATTTAAACATGTGTCATGTCAGACAGAGAGAAACAGGCATTTAATAATAAGGCTATAGGTGAGGAGGTCTTCATTCCCCATTTCTCTATCTTCTCACCCCATCATGCCAGCTGTAAATGGTTCTGGGTTTCTCCTTCCTTACCCCTCATCTCAATGTTTCTCCTTCCTCTCACCCCCTCATGCCTTTATGTGTCTCTGAGGTGGTACAGTAAGATTGAGCTTATATACATCACAGAGAGACTTACAACTTCCTTGTAAGGTAGCAAAACATGTTGCTTATGTTTAAAGATAGAATGTATACCTAATGCACATGGTACAATCCACTATCCACATTAAGAAACTATTTCTTCAGTGTATACATTAGTGGTGTATACTGTTGTAATATACAAATGGTACATTTGCATCAGTTGAAACATTAATTCTCCTAGCAAAGAGCATGCCAACTGTACACATTTGAAGTATCATCATTGTAACATCTCTGCTAAGTGAACATTGCATACCTCTAAGCAAAATATTACTCTACCAGCTCCCTGCTCAGCACACATGCACAAACATAGTCTGGCTTCACACAAAAACATTATGAAATTATAAAGAAAATGAATAAAGAAAAATAATACAAAAAATAACATTAAACAGTAAAGTTTTAGTCTTCAAGGAAAGAATTTTTTTTAAATAACTCTGATTGTAGGGGTGGTGCGGCGCAATGGATAAGACATGCCTTTGGTGTGAGAGACCCGGGTTCGAATCCACTGTGAGACACCAATGTGTCCCTGAGCAAGACACTTAACCCCTAGTTGCTCCAGAGGCGTGTGCGACCTCTGACATATATAGCAATTGTAAGTCGCTTTGGATAAAAGCGTCAGATAAATGTAAATGTAAATGTGATTGTATTCGTCTGAAAGAAGAATGTCATATACATTTAGGATGACTTGAGGGTGAGTAAATCATGGGCTAATTAAAACTTTTGGGTGAACTATCCCCTTTAAAATGCTTTCTCAATGGATGTCCCAGCACTGTGTAGTAATGTTGTTGCGTGATCGAGATCGGTCCACGAGTAAACCGCTGTCTAGTATTGCTCCGAGCTGATAAACTGTTTTTTAACGTGGTTTCGTTTGCCGTGTGATGTTTCTCGTATGCGGCAGAAATGGCAGCTCTCGCACTGCAAAAGAAGAAAAGTCACAAAATGTGACCATTTACTCTCAGTCATGAGCGCCACCTGCTGCCAGAGAGCGGATTTGTGTTATTTTTTCCGCATTTATCACAACTGACAAATTAAATATCAATCAATGAACAAAGTGTCCTGAGCTCACCACACAACCGCTATAGGTGGAGAGGAGAGATTTGGCTATAGGGAGATGTGTGGCTAACTTACACAGAAGAGACTTTGTTGCTCAGCAACTTACTGTGATCTTAGACTGTGGTGATGTGGTTTCTACACTGCATGGATCTTCATGTGTATCTTCAGGTGAGTTTTAAAAGAGAAACTTGTTCCACACTGATCTCACGTGTGCAGCTTCTCTCTGCTGTGGATCCTCTCATGGATTTTCAGATCTGCTGATCGACTGAATCTCTTGTCACAGTGTGAACACTTGTGCGGCTTCTCTCCAGTGTGGATCCTCTCATGTGCTTTCAGATCTGCTGATCGACTGAATCTCTTGTCACAGTGTGAACACTTGTAAGGTTTTTCTCCAGTGTGAATAATCTGGTGCAGTTTTAAACATTGCGCTGTAGTAAAAGTCTTCTCACACTCAAAGCACATGTACTCTCTCACACCAGTATGAGTTTTCTCATGTTTATGTAAATAAAGCAGCAGTGAAAAACTCTTTCCACACACAGAGCATGAATGTGGCTTCTCCTTCGTATGAACTGCCAGGTGTGTCTTCAGGTGTGATGCCCTACGAAATGTTTTGCCGCACTGATCACATGTGAACGGCTTCTCTCCAGTGTGTATCATCATGTGTCTCTTAAGACAACGTTTGTTTGTGAAACTGTATCCACATTGATGGCATACATGCGGCTTCTCTCCGGTGTGGATCATCATGTGTAGTTTCAGGTGACCTTTAGAAGCAAAACTCTTTCCACACTGATCACACGTGTGCGGCTTCTCTCCAGTGTGGATCATCTCATGTGTTTTCAGATTTGTTGATAAACTGAATGTCTTGTCACAGTGTGAACACATGTAAGGTTTTTCTCCAGTGTGAATCCTCTCATGTCTTTTCAGATTTGCTGATAAACTGAATCTCTTGTCACAGTGTGAACACTTATAAGGTTTTTCTCCAGTGTGAATCCTCTGGTGCAGTTTTAAACAGCCCGCTGTAATAAAAGTCTTCTCACACTCAAAGCACATGTACTCTCTCACACCAGTATGAGTTTTCTCATGTCTATGTAAAGTTAGAAGCAGTGAAAAACTCTTTCCACACACAGAACATGAATGTGGCTTCTCCTTCGTATGAACTGTCAGGTGTTTCTTCAGGTGTGATGTCTGAAGAAATGTTTTCCCGCACTGATCACATGTGAATGGCTTCTCTCCGGTGTGGATCATCATGTGACTTTCAAGGTGTGATGATCGGGTGAAACTCTTCTCACACTGATCACATGTGAACGGCTTCTCGCCTGTATGAATTCTCATGTGAATCTCAAGACCATATTTGCGTGTTAAACTCTTCCCACACTGAGTGCAGGTGAAAGATTTCTTGGCTCTTCTTTTCTTTAAAAATGTCTGTTTAGTCTTTGAGCGACTCAAAGGTTTTTCTCCAGGTTTGACATGATGTTCCTCCTCCACTTCACTCAGTTCTTCACTTTCCTCGCTCTCTTCCATCAGGTCTGACATGAAAGAAAAAATCATTAAATTAAATTCAGTATATTGAAATAATTCAGAGCACTGATGTAATAGTAAAAAGTAGACAACTGTAATAAAATATGATAATTCGATGCCTTTTTATAAATTGATTATATGTCCTTGAAACTTTCCACGAATTAGGTAATTTATCTTCCAAATCCAATTATTATTTTTAAAACAATTATAGGCACAAATTTCTTTAGCAAGATTTATTAAATATATCAATGACAGAATTATCTAAAATGATATTAACATTAAAATATACAATACTGCCCTGCAGCTATAACTGGTTTTAAATTAATTTTTTTTTTTAGCATTATCTGTGTCCTACATGTTTCACTCAACCCTGTTACTCCTGACAAGATTTTCCTCCTTTTAAATCAGAGCATTTCTAAAAATTGTGACATCATCTGGGCTCTCTCTATGATGGGAAAACAAGAAAATAATCTATAAGAAAATAATAAGTTTTTACACAAACTGTAGCATTGACTGTATTCATCAACCCTGTTACCAAAGTTACTGTAGGACGAATCTCTATAACTATGAATAACTTGTATGATATTTGACAAATACAATGTTATCAGTAACTTGGTGCTTACTGATTATTCCTAAATAATTGTGTAAATTATGTTGAAAATGACTAAAATTCTCGTAACGTTGTTGCAAACTGGGAACCAGATATAAAATAAATGTCAAATAAAACAGTAAAAAATAGTATTGACAATCAATATAAAATGTCTCAAACCTCCCTTTACTGACCATTTGTTAAAAAAAAAAAAAAAATACACATTATGTACCATTTCATAGTGTAACTTAGAGTTCTCAACGGGCCTGAAAATTACAACCCGACCCGGCCCGTGGCTTTTAAAGCCCGGACCCGATGTAACCCGACACATAACCATGAATTATCTGCCCTAACCCGACCTGCGGCCCGACGCCGCGTCTGTTTTTTTTTTCTCACACACGTATTATCATGACCAGCAGATGGGAATTCAAATCAACCTTTAATGTTCACGCCTTTTAACAATACAAACAATACAAACAACTGAAACAAACTTTAAATATATAAATAGGCTGTAGTAGCGACGGTGAATTCATCTGCGGCAAGTTTACTTCTCACCAACTCACATCTTCTTCTCCAGGCTAAAGGCGTGCACGCAGCGGCGTCAGGTCTGCCCCGCCCCTCTCCATGATGCACGTTACAAGCAGCAGCCAGACTTTCTTTACGGTGAACAGCAGCGATGATTAATAAATGTTTTTTTTACTGAGCGGAAAAGATTAAGCCCGAGGTCCGACCCGACCCGAGTCATTTGATTATATTTTCGATCCGAACCCGGCCGAACCCGCGGGTCCCGTCGGGTTTGTCGGGCCGACCCGACCCGTTGAGAACTCTAGTGTAACTGTTTATCTAAAAGTGATAAAGAGCTTGAATGTTTCTAACATGAATGTTCTTCAGCATCATGAATGAATGAAGAATAAACACCAACCTCTTTGTTCTTCAGGATCTTCAGTGTGTTTCTTTCTGCAGGGTTCTGGATCACTCATGTTCTCACTGTCCTCTTTAATAATCTCAGTCTTTGCAGATTTCAGCTCTTCCTGATGCTCTGATGCTCGTCTTCACTTGTAGCTGACGGGAATATTCCAGCATTTACTGGATAATTACAGTGGGAGGAGCTTCACTGACCATGTGACTATTGTAGGAGGAGCTTCACTGACCATGTGACTACTGTGGGAGGAGCTTCACTGATGATGTGATTGCAGTGTGGGAGGAGCTGATCTGCCCAAAATCAAAAATATATAAATTACTGAGTTTGTTTTTATAATAAATGACACTTCTAAGCATTTATGCCTGTCTATCTATTCATCGTATCACTGAAACTGAATGACAATTCATTAATTATTTTTAATGCTAATCCTAACATTATTCTGCTTCTTCATTAAAATACAGGTATCTAGAAATAAAGAAAATAATATAAATACTTTTAAATTCTTCCTAATATAATGGTAAGAAAAACAGTTAAAGGCATAAAGAAATAAACGTACATAGTAGCCAACAAATAGCCTACCCTCAGTCTGCTGACAAAGCTGTCAGCAGCTTTAAGTGTCAATTTACAGGAGATCTGAAGACATCAGCATAATAAATGAGGTGAAAACAGTAACTATTGTCATGAAATAAAGAGTGTTTTCAGCAGATCTGTTAATATTGATGAGCCTCAGACTATCAACACTCATTCAACAAGCCATTCAGGATCATCAGCAGATCATCTCACTTTATTCTGAGTTTTTGCTGTTAGAAACACATTATCTGAGTCAGGATACATGATAAAAGCCTTTAAAACTGCTCTATTTAAAGACTTGATAGAGTTAGATTTTTTGATAACTACATTCAGTACAATAAAGTAATTAGACCATTAAAATGTGCAGAAGCTGAAAACGTAAAACGTATATACAGTTATGTACTTATACAACTTATGTACTTAGGGATTGTTCATTTTTTATTTAATGGGCTACCGGAGGAGTTTTGAGATCTATAGTCAAAAAAGACTTGACCCTCCCTTTGCCAGCAATACATTTTTCTATGACCCTCCAAAATGATGATGTGAAAAAACGCCTGACCCTCCCCGATAATGTATTGATTACTTCTGTACTGGTTTGCGCTTGGCAAAGATGTTCAGATAGCCATGTTTTTTTTTTTTTTACAACCATGACAAATGACTAAAATCCTGCTTTCTCATCTTACTAGGGCTGTAACAATAGATTCGGTTCATATCATGGTTTTTGATTTTAGATTTGAAAATAATCATGTTTTTGGTGCTGATGCGGAGGTGAGACGTTCATGTAACATGTAAGGGTGGCGCTGCCAAAAAAGCATCTAAAAGCTGCCACAAAGAACCAGCAAAATTAATGATTACGAATGTCAAATATATCAAGGAGACATTTTAATTGTTTATTAATAAACAAGTGTTTTCTGTGTCAGTGCCAGCTGCAAAGATGAAGTTGACAATGCTGACTCGCGAATTTCGCAGTAGTGAACATGGCAGAAAGAAATGCACATTTCATACGGATTACATAAGCAGAGAGCAGTCTGTTTTCTTTCTTTTGAATTGTTCTGTTTAAAAGTAGACATTTCAAGCTTTCTATATATTTCTCATGTCTGTGAGGCAAGTACTGTACCTTAGGCTACGCTGAGTTTCGGTTAGCAGATAAACGGCTATCCTAAGAAAAGTGGATTTTGAGCGGTATAGCTCCATAGACCTCCATTCATTCTGCACTCGTCATGTGAGCGCCCTCATATGGAACAAGAGTGGAACTGCAACCGGAAGTTTATTGAGTGGCACTTCTCCCCTCATTAGACTTTCTCTGCTTACAATATTATTTATGTATAGATTTAAAGGGTTAGTTCACCCAAAAATTTAAATTCTGTCAGTAATTACTCACCCTCGTGTTGTTCCAACCCAGTAAGACTTTCGTTCATCTTCAGAACACAAATTAAAATATTTTTTATTATATCTGAGAGCTGTCTCACTCCTCCATAGGCATTTATTATAATTAAAACTTACCGGCCCAGAAAGTTATTAAACACAATGTTTAAAATAAATAAATTACTTTAAGGACTCAGTGTCATTGATCACTTAAATTTAATTTTTTTAAAGAAATGTTTAATTGTTCAACATGTAGTGGACCTCGTCTCGCACCACAAAGAAACTCCCCCGACACCCCTGGCTTCGGTGGACCACGTCTGAAGTTTATTAACAGAGGATAGACAATCAACACACAAGCCTTCAGGTTAGGGCTGGGCGATATATCGCACGATATTGTTAGGCGCATCTCGTCAGTAAAGCCGGTTCCCTTGATTAGAAGTAAATCGCCATCACCTGCTTTCAGATGGAGTGGTGTTAAATTAACACTCCTGGGGCTGGGAGTGTATATGAGTCCACACTCAAGAGTGTAAAGTGTTAAAATATGAGTGTTAAATTAACACTCAAGAGTGTTAAAGTTAATGAGATAATTAAGTGATTAATTTAGTGATGATTGAGCATTATTGAAGACACCTGATGTTAACAAGCAGAATCACTGAAGGAGAAAATCACAAATTGTAAGTTACCGTTATGACGATCAATGGTTGCTTTAGTTGGACTCTTGACCCATATATGTTTACTTTAATTTTTACTGTTGTTTGTCTGCTGTTATTGATTTATAACAGTTAAATGAACAAAGTAAAATAAATGTCGTGTTTCTTTAGAAATAAATAATGGACAAATGGAGTCTTTAAACGCCTCAGATGTAAAGTTATTCGCTGTCAAAGTGATGCCAAAATGAATGGGAGTCAATGGGATGCTAACAGCAGGTGGGGGTCTGCTAGTCAATGGCGGCGGCCGGGGGTGGTACGGAAATCGAGCGCTCAATTACCCCCCTGGATCTGAGCTAATACGCTAATAATTTCTGTTCCACTCGCTTGTATATGCCCCGCCCATGCACGCTATGATCTCGTGAATATTCATGGTAGCTCCACCAATTGGAACCAAATATTTCAGGAACCGAATATTGTACCGGATTTACTGACGAGATGCTTAAAGGGTTAGTTCACCCAAAAATGAAAATTCTGTCAGTAATTACTCACCCTCATGTTGTTCCAACCGCGTAAGACCTTCGTTCATCTTCGGAACACAAATTAAGATATTTTTGATTAAATCTGAGCTATGTCTCACTCCTCCATAGGCTGCTATGTGACCGAAACTTGCTGGCCCAGAAAAGTCATCAAAGAGATCGTTAATATAGTCCAAGTGACTCCAGTGGCTCAATCTTAAGTATATCAAGCGACGAGAATACTTTTTGTGCGCAAAAACAAACAAAAATAACGACTTTATTCCACTTTTCATTTCCTTCTCTCTGGGCCTCTAGTTGGTTCGCGTAGTCTTTTTGCGCAGCGCGTCTGTGTTACACGTCACCACGTAGGCTCACTATTGGCCGACGCCGGTCATGTGTGTGATGCGTGATGACGTGCAACACAGACGCGCAGCGCAAAAACACTACGAGGCCCAGAGAGAAGGAAATGAAAAGTGGAATAAAGTCGTTATTTTTGTTTGTTTTTGCGCACAAAAAGTATTCTCGTCGCTTTATAAACTTAAGATTGAGCCACTGGAGTCACTTGGACTATATTAACGATCTCTTTAATAACTTTTCTGGGCCAGCAAGTTTCGGTCACATAGCAGCCTATGGAGGAGTGAGACATAGCTCAGATTTCATCAAAAATATCTTAATTTGTGTTCCGAAGATGAACGAAGGTCTTACGCGGTTGGAACAACATGAGGGTGAGTAATTACTGACAGAATTTTCATTTTTGGGTGAACTAACCCTTTAACAATCGATATATCGCCCAGCACTACTTCAGGTTCACTCTCTTTCTGCTGACTCTCTCCAGTCACAGGCTGTTCTGAGAGAGCATTTTATACAATAAAGTCTTGTATTACAACAATCAATTTCTTTCTGTGTCATATGAAAATTCACATTCTCAAATTCAATTAAAGAAATACAATTCCATCAAAAGTACATATATGTTTACATTAATATTATAGTCAAAATGCCAAAATTTGTTAGATCGAATAGTGTGTGTTTTTTTCCATTTTTTTTTAACTCTTTCAGCTGAAGGAAGTATGAGAAAAGACCGTCCTCCAGCAACTGCAATTCATCTAATGTACAGGTCTCATGGCTATAAACATACATTTTAACATCCAATTGAAAGCTGCACATACACACATTTAATATACTAAACAATATTTCCACAGACTTAATCCACAAAAACTATACGTGGAGAAAATCATTAACAGGGAAAAGCCTGCACTCTAATGTGACGCGCAGGCGGCGACATAAAACAAACACGTGCGTTTATAAAACTCCGAAAATACATTGAACTCTAAGCAGAAAAATGCATGTATAAACTTGTTCCCGTTTTATGACATTTCTATAATAAATATAAACTTTAAACTTCACTTAATACAGCATATTTTCGCTCTCAAATGCATAGCACTGCACAGACTTACCTGACTCTCTCCAGTCACAGGCTGTTCTGAGAGAGAGAGAGAGAGAGAGAGAGAGAGAGAGAGAGAGAGAGAGAGAGAGCAGGCGCGGCCGGTGACCGGTCCATTACCGATTACGTCACTCACAGAGCAAACTCAAAATATTAATCATAAAAATACATATTTTCCTTGTCTTGCTGAACAAAATAAAGATTATATTGATGATGTAAGTAATTGCTTTGAATTCTATTTAACCAATTTTATTATTGAACAAATAAAAGTTTGCTGGAACAGTTGCAGGAAAACTCCAAACACTTCATAATAATGTAGTAGCAGTCATCAGTAGTGTAGTGCAGCAGATTTATGATAGGATAATAACACACAGTTTATGGGGAAAACCTAACACAACATAAAATAATAATTATTTATATTAAAACTTAACTGAAACTTTCGCTGTAATAAGTGTCTTTTTGAGTTATGAACTATGCCAAAGCACGTTCATAACATTGTCTTATTTTTCATGCCATGACACAGGGAATACAAACACTGATCTCTCTATCCAAACCTGCAATAATTAATACGTTTAACTTTCCCAGGAATTTATGTAGGCACGTGTTGAAAATGTTTAGACCAAATTACGGAGAAAAAATAAACTCATATGAAGAGCTCTGTGTTGTACAGGAATAAATATTTCAATGTGAATGCCTGACCTGTTGAAATACTTCAGTGAATTATTAAATGTAGTTTCAAACGTTTTGTCGGCTGCAACTGTAATATTTAATAGTAGTCAAATACCTGGAACATTAAGCATTTAGCCAATATTACATTTAATATTATTGTTATTACCAGCAATTTATTTCGTTATTTTATCTTAATTTAAAAGTACAAATGTCACAGGGACATTTTAGTGATCAAGCGTCACGTGACTGGGTTGTATTTAACGCTGGAGCCTCACGCATTTTGCTTATACTGTACATCCCAACTCAAATAATGTGTTTCTAAATTTACATTATTTGTTTACAGCCTCATTTACTTGCTCTTCCATGTCCAGTCTCATTTCATATTTAGCTTTGTATCATAGGCTATAATATGACACGTTATTGAACACTTTTACTCAGGTTCAACTTTGCTTATTTTATTCTCTTTAACTTTGCTCCATCCAGAGACACCTATCAGTAGTTTTATTACCCCATAAATCTGCATTCTTGCTGTTTCACAAGCACACACACATGCGCGCGCGTGAAAAATCAGAATGGAACAAAACAAACTCATTCTAGAGTTTGTTCTGTTCCATTCTAGGATCTTTCACGCAGTTATCACAAATATACGTATAAGAGACCTATATCGTTTCACTCTTTTTAATTAAAAGAGCATGTTAGAAGTATTTTATACTCTTTCTTTATTCTCTTCTTGGTCTTTAATTAGTTATTTTATATTGTTGATAAGATATGTCTTTTTCTTTAAGGTAATTCTACCTTCCTTCCTTTCTTATTATCCAATATCAAATTCTTCTTACTCCAAGCTCATTTTCTCAAACCATGCTGTATGTTTATCAACTTAAAAAAACAAACAAACAAAAAAAACTTTATCTCTCTTAGTAATTAAATCCTTAAATGGTTTAGTGGATAATAATATGTTTAATTTACATTGCGCCTTTCCCAAACTCAAGGATGCTTCACAATAACAGTAAAGAACAAACAATCAGTTAGATGGACAATATAGCCTACATTTGCCCAGTCTAAGAAATGAGCAATTGCAGTTACATATCATATTACAATTAAAATGCAAACAGAAATAATTACAAAATAATAACAGAAACAAAAGCAACACTATTTACAGTTATACTATTAGTAGCAGTATTTAGTAGTTAACTTCTTATTATTCAATTTGATCTACACAGCCTGAAGTTTGTCATTATATTGTTTATTTTTTCTATTTATCTTTTTGAATTACATTAAATTATTATAATATATGACTCCTCAGTCTCTTCATCCCATCTTATGTCCTTACTCTAAAGAAACTTTTTTAGGCTTTAAAGGTCCAGCTATTTCCAATCAACACCATTGGTTGACTCTTTCTGGTGTGATTCTAACATAATCACTTTTTTGTCTTCCCCTATTAATATAATGATCTATTTTTAGGTTTACAGAATATTTCCTATAATTGTGCATTTTCCTAATACAACTGTCTCATTTTCTTTAATTATAATTCTTCTTTTTCTTGCTAATTTATCTACTACTTTGTTTCTTAAAGCTATCTCTGTGTTTTGCGTTGAATGTCCATGCTGATAAATCACTGCTAAGTCCAAATTCCTATCTAGATCATTAATCTTCTTCCATAAGTCACCATGTCCAACAGCTTTCCTGTTAAACTTAACAAACCTGTTCTATCTCCAAATGTCTAAGTTTGCATTTAAACTTGTCTCAGCCTTTTTGCTATCCGTTTTAATAATAACTTGTGCATTTATTTATTTTAGCCTTTCTTGTGCTTTTAAATACAGCTATAACTTCTACATATTGAGTAGTACCCAGTACTAAGCCCCTGTCTCTTATTTCTTTACTTTCTATGTTTAATAAACTAAGAGTTTATTAAGAGTTTATTGGATCTAAGAGTTTATTATCCTATTGTTGCTCAAATAATTTTGGGTTTTTGCATTTTATACTTATCTTTGGTTTAATGCCCCTTCACTGCTTTATCGGTATTAATTAGTCTATTCCTTTATTTATTTATTTAATTTATTTTCATTTGCAAGACCTGGTAATTCTGCATATCTTTTACTCATATCTGCTAGTTTCTTCTCTACAGAAAGAAATTTATTTTCTGGATTTTCCCAGCTTAAACACATTATTCATATTAGTATATTGCTCTTCTTATCCCTTGCTATTAATTGATAACCAGTTAAATCTATATCTATAGATCAATCTCTAGAGGCTTCTCCTCATCTCTTCCTTCTAAGAGCTTAAAATGACTTTTTTCACTCTTGAAGTGTTTTTTCTGCCTATTCACTACAACACAATTTATTGCCTTTTATGGTAGCATGCATAAGTCTATCTTTCTGAATAAATTCAGGAATTATATCTCTCATGTAATTCATAATATATATATTTTTAACCTTTTTTTACGGTTTCAGTATGGTCTTTTTTCCATTTATAACTAATATATCATCAATACAAACTTCCACAGGTAATTCTTTAATAGAAATACTGCTGAGCAATTTACATATCCCTTGATAATCTCTGATATACGCAATGTTTGTTATTTACAGTAAAATAAATATTTCCGTGACTAACCTCTGCTATTGGAAAAGCCATTAGCCAAATCCACTTTTAAGAGAAATTTACTTTCCCTCAATTGTTCAACCGCATTAATACCATATCTGACTTTGTTACTCTGTTTAATGATTTATTTGTTCTAAAAGTTTCATCTAGTTTTGGTATTTATTGTACAGGACTGTTTGTTATTGCAGAAGTAATCTTCCTTAACTCCTTGCTCAAATAACTCCTGTATTGCCATATTTAATTCTTCTGTACCCATGATATTAATTGGATATTATCGTGGTAGTTTATGTATCTCACTGAGTTTTTATGAGCATATTCTTCACCAATTACTAATAGTCTTTACTCCACAATCGTTTTTATATTTTAAGGAATTTCTCGTAAAGCTCATATTTTTTATTCTATAATTTTACTCCATATTCATTTTTATTGAATTCATAAATTCATTCATTTCATTATTATTGTTCAACATTTACGTTTAATCTTAAGACTTTCTTTAAGTCTCTTCCTGCATGTAAATTGTCTGCACACTTTATCATTTTAATGCTGAATTTCTCTCCTACTCATTCACTTTTCTTGTCTTAATAAAAATATTATCTGTAAATTTCATTGGCTCTGTTGTTGAGGACACCTGAACACCTTTATCTAAAATAAATTCTATTTTTTTCTATAACAAATGAGTTTCCATCTAATTTAGAATTAATTTAATTTAATTTATTAACCCTCTGGGGTCCTTCGTTTAACAGTCACACTCAGGACCTTCGGGTCCAAATGGACCCGGAGGGCGGATTAATATATATTAAAAAAAAATCATATATTTTTTTTTTACTTGTTTTTTATTATATATATATATATATTTTTTTTTTTTTTTTTTTTTTTTTTTTTTTTGGTGTTTTGAGATAATTTTATGTTTTTAATTAATATTTATGCAATAATTATGACCCATTTTTTCCCATTGAATATAATAGACATTTTTTATATTATTTTATTTTTATTTTATTTTTATTAAAAAAAAATGTGTGTGTGTGTTTTTTTTTTTTTTTTTGTACTCTTGATGTTTTAGAGATTCACCCCTTCACTGTTGAGTCCTTTTTTTCTGCATCCTGGCTGATTTGTAGATTGTATGCACAAAAAAAATTCTGTGTTTTCATATTTTTGACAATTTCCCATTAATTTCCTATGGGGGTCATTTTTGACCAAAGAGCAGAAGTGTGACGTGCTTGGATCATGACCCCAATATTTTTCGTGTGTTCACATACCTAATACCATAAAAGTCACCAAGTTTCGTAACATTCCGATGAAGCTGTGATTTTTAAAAATTCAAAACAGATTTTTGTAATCTGAATTTATTAGTGTGTATGTGTATAAAAGTGTGTTTGTGTGTGTGTGTGTGTGTGTGTGTGTGTGGATGTGTCTGTTTTGCACTCTTGATGTTTTATAGATTCACCCCTTCACTGTTGTGTGCTTTTTTTCTGGATCGTGGCTGATTTGTAGATTGTACGCACAAAAAAACTCTGCATTTTCACATTTTTGCCAATTTCCCATTCATTTCCTATGGCGGGTCCATTTGGACCCGAAGGTCCTGAGTGTGACTATTTTTTTTTACAACCACTTAGACTATTCAAATCCTGTCCCCAATTTTTTTGGGTGTTCATATACCAAGTACCAACAAAGTCACCAAATCTCGGACCATTCCGATGAAGCTATGATTTTTTACATTTTTTTATTTAAACGCTTCGGGTCCATTTGGACCCGAAGGAATATAATACCATATCTTTAAAATTCAATTTACCCTTTGGTCACAAATGTTTCTCTTCAACAGGCCAAGCATTTTTCAATGAATCCTTTTCTTCTTTTTATCTATTGCTCTTTTTATTCATCGAGCTGTATTTCTTTTCTAAGGATGTTTTTATTATTTACATCTTTGTATATTTTAGTTTTTTATTTTGTGCATCACCTGACTTCTTTGCTTTGTGATTATTTTTCCCCATTTATCATATGAAATCTAACTTGTCTTTTCTATACTATTTTAATTTTCATCCTCACAAATTCCTGCATTATGTTCTGCCAGGCTTTTGGATTCTGTTCTTCTGTTTTCAGTCAAGTCATCTTCATTTATATACCGCTTTTAACAATGTAGATTGTTCCAAAGCATCTTTACAGTGACAACAGGGAACTAAACTTATTTCCATCTCTCTGTTTCGCTTGAATTCATCTTGACACTGTGCTATCAAAAGATTGTTGTTTCTATCTTAATTTATTCTGTTTTCCTCACTATTTTCACATGCTGAGACATTAAATCATACTCAGCTATAGTTTCCTCTATTTGTTTTTTAGTTACAGTATTCAGGATCGTTACTAATTTATCAACTTTGCAATTTTCCAACCTATACTTCTCATAGTTACCTTATTCTATCTGTTATAGGTATGTCATCCTCTATTAATAACCATACACTTAGTGGAATTTGGTCTTTAGATGCATTAACTAACATCTCCTTTCATTGCCAATATTTCCTCTTTTCCTTGTTAAACTTCTCACATTGTCAAAAGCTTTTAGCTTTTGTTATGGCTATACCAACTTAATCAATGTTATAACTTCTCAACTTAAATTCGCATTTTTTAGATGTTTTAATTATACAATCTGTATAAGCGTTGTGGTCTTCTCTTCTATCTGTTTTCTGGCCGCATCTGTTAACTACAGCTCCAATAAATTTTCTTTGGGTTCCTGAACTCCAGTTGTCCGGATTCCTCTCCTAACAGAAGTCAAAGGTCCCCTTCTATCATCCTTTCTCTGCTTTGCTTCTACGCTCTCCTAGTTCTCAGATATCTCTGAGTTTAACAGCTTTATTGCTCGCTGACTGTTTTATTGTTTCCAGCATTCTCTTAAGTCTCTTTCCTTCTAGTGTTTAATGGTTTTATTATGTTTTACATTTCTCTCACTATTCTTCTCTTAAATTCATAACATACTTTTCATATTATTCTGTTTTCCTGTCTTTAACCATCCCTCTTTTCTTCAGCTATTTTTGAAGCAGGAGGTGATCGTCTGTTTTCACTTGCCCATAAGTCTAGTCTCTGTCAGGATCTATCTCCCTATACCAGGTTCTTATCAGCGCTCTTTTCACTGCTAGGATTCCTATGTAGTTCCTTTAACTTTTGAATTTTTTAGTTATTCTTTTCAACTGCAATTTTCTACTTTTTTATCTCGTAGTCTTTTTTATATCCCTAACTTTATTTTACTATTTTCACTTTCTGTATTTATTATAGATGAATATAACTCATCATTTTCCTGCTCTCCTGTGTCTGTCTCTCTATAACTTAGAGACTGCTGTTACGGCAGTCATTGTTGTTACTTTTATTTTATGTTAGGTTTGCTTAAACTCCTTTCTATTTCTATTATTCAACAAGTTTATTTTAAGATTCCTCTTCTAAATTCTCTATTATTCCTGTTATTATTCCATTAATCACAGTTGTTACTGAATGTTTAAATTGTCCTGTCCCCATTAAGGTTAAATTCATTATTATAACCTTTCTACTAATTTCAATTTGAATTGAGAACAACATTATTAATACAGTTTTTTACTCCTAGCATTTAGTAGAACATACTTTTGTTCTACAATCTGCCATCACAGCTTATGCTGCACAATTCCAGTGGGATGCACCAGAACTGAAAATGAAAATGCTACAGTGAAAAACTGTTAATTGGTTAACAGAAAGTTTCCGTACTATATACGGTAAATAACTGTGATAGATCTAACGGTACATTTAATGCAATTTTACTGTAACATACCGTTAAATTTACAGTTTTTGAAAGTGAAAAAACAACTCATTGTATAATTTACAGTGAAAAACCATAAATTGACATTCCCACAATTCCCTGTGACACTTCACATTTGATGTATTTCTGTTGAAAAAACTATGTTTGTTTCTTCATAGTTTTCTTCGTTTTTTCTAATCAGTTATGTACATTAGGGGTTTATGTTACATTTAATGTTGTTAAATTAATGTTTATTGCATTTTTAAAATGTCATGTGTTACCATGATGGTGTTTAATGTTTGTGTGAATGACACTGTGCAGCTTCTATATATTAGTATTAACTTTCTTGTGGAAGAACTGCCTGTGTTGAGCTTTGATTGATCATGTGACTCTCATCACTGCTGTGATTGGTGGTTATCAGTGTACAAAACAGATATTAATACTTCAATAGGACGGTAAATTAACATTATATCATATTACTGAAATTTACTGTTATATTTACTGGTTTATACTGTAAAATTGACATGTTGTTCAGAATAGCACGTACATTTTACAGTTAAAACCAGTAAATATAACAGAACTCCAGTGTGTTATATGCTGGTTTAAACTGTAAAATGTACTTGTTATTCGGTAAAAGCAATTACTGTTTTGTTGTATATTTTACGAAATTGTTCTGGTAACCCCAGCTGCCAGTTTTTTTCCGTAAAAACTACGGGATTTTTTTTACAGTGTCCCCAGGGATTTCACTTTTAATCTCCCTTTTTCATTTTCTATCCCTTTTAACGCCTGTGCTCCTAACAGGTTAAAACTGCACTGCAGTCACTTTAATTATCATTTGTTTGTTCTAGACAACCATTCCCTGCACTGTTAGAAAAATCTGTAGAAATTACAGTATTACTGGCAGCTACTTGCCAGTAACTTACTGTAGATTTAAAATGATGTTATTTACTGGCAACAATTTGTTCAAAATTAAATGAACATTAAACATTAACAAGTCTTTATCTTTACAGAATAAAACTAAAATAACATCCTCATGCAAAGCATTCTGGGAACCAAAATCTGAAGGAAAAAAACAGAAAAAGGTTGATGAAGATTTCTGGTTCCCAGAATGCTTTGCATTAGATTGTTATTTTATAATTTTATTCTTTAAAGACAAAGACTTGTTAATGTTTAATGTTCATTTAACTTTGAACAAACTGTTGCCACACTGTAAAAAAAAATCCCGTAAAAAAACGGTAAATCTCTGGCAGCAAAGTTTCCAGACGGGTTCTGTTAAATTACAGCAAATAACCATTTCACAAAATTACAGGCAAAAACCGTAAAAATACAGAATTGACTTTACGGTCAAAATTAATTAAATTACAGTACTTTACTGTTGATAATGGCTTATTAAACCGTGGAAAAACGGATAAATTATGTCAAATTACATAAAAAGAACATTTAACTTTAAGGTTAAACTGTAAATTTAGGGTTTTATAAAGTTATTTTATAATAATGCTCTGTCTATCTACAGTAATTATCTTTTAATATATAGTTTTTCTGTGTAAAATAACTATGAAGTTATGTATAAAAATGGAATAAGTACATAAATTCAAATACAAAGTTTGTATATTTACAGTTTTATTTTTTGCAGATCCAGTTTCACAACTTTGACCAATCTCTAATTAAGTACTTAATAATAGCAAATGTACAGTCAATTTCTGTTAAATTAACTAAATGTACAAGTACGGAATACCTGCACATTTACAGTATTACTCATTAAACAAACACTGAACATCAAGATACGTGAATGATAGGAAATACAAGCTTAGTATATAATTTAGAACATGTAAAAATATTCACATTAAAAGACAATTGCTGTATACCTTTATACTCTAATATAACTTATTTTAAACATTTACAATTACATTTTATCCAAAGTGACTTAAAATTAAGAGAACAATAGAAACAACAGGAGCAGTGACAAGTCCCAGTTAGTGTAGCACAGTACACATAGCATTTTTTTTTTTTTTTTAACAAAGATTTAGTATTATTGGGTCAAGTGTTTATGACAAGATGGATCTTTAGAGGTTTCTTGAAAATGTGTTGAGTTGGGCAGGTCATCCCACCAGCAGGGAACAGTTCAGGGAAAGGTCAGTGAAAGTGATTTTGTGTCTCTTTGGGATGATGGCACCACAAGGCGCTGTTCACTTGCAGAACACAAGCTTCTGGAGACACATAGATCTGAAGCAGTGAGTTTAGGTCTTGCTGCAGCATCTGGATCAGTTGCAGAGGTTTGACTGATGCTGGAAGAGCTGCCAGGAGAGCATTACAATAGTCCAGTCTGGATAGAACAAGAGCTTAGACAAGGAGTTGTGTGGCTCCGATAGGAAAGGCCGGATCTTTCTGATGTTGTATAAGGCAAATCAGCAGGATCACACAGCAAGGATGGTTTGGCTGAAACCATAAGCAGGTCTGTCTTGGCAAGGTTGAGTTGAAGGTGAAGGTCATTCATCCAGCAAGAATTTTCCATCAGGTAGGCTGAGATGCGAGCAGCAACCGTCAGATCCTTTAGCTGGAATGAAAGGTAGAGATATGTGTCATTAAGTGATAGGAAAAGTCATGTTTCTAAATGACAGAGCCTAGTTACGCTAAAAAAAATAATAAAAAAAAATAATAGATGGGTGGAATCTATTCAATCGCGGTCTTACTGTAGTAAAACCAAACCTTGTGCAGCTACAGTGGCCTCACAAGGATCAAATGAATATTCACATGGGAAAATACAGTATAAAACAAATACAATTTTCTGCCACTTTTAGTGCAATCATATGGAATCAGAAGACTCGGCCATTATGATATTTTAAATTACTTCTTCCCATACCTGATTTGCCATGATCATTCTGCTTTCCACTTGACCTGAAATCACAAAAAAATATTTTTTAACAACTCAGTATTACATTTACACATGTAAGAATATGTTCCACTGAGACAATGCAAAACCTCAACTGACTATGATCTGGAAGCTGAGCAGGAAAGGCTAACAGTGAAGTTTTGAGCTGAGACACCTAGGGGTGTAACTTTCTGTTCATCTGGATCAATGCAATTTTCATAACCAATGATCAAAATTATCCTATGAAAAAGGCTACTATGGTGACCCCAGGTCATCCAAAATGTAGATAAGTTAATTTCTTCATCAGAACACAAACATTCTATCAACTTTTATTTTATAAGCCTAATATATGCACATATAGGCTATGCATTCTATAGGCTAGCTAACGTTATGTGTTAACAAGCAGATGCAGCCAGAATATGCAATTTATCATGCTGTGTTCATATTCTAGTCTCGTTTTCTTAACAGTCTTGATAGCCACGTTAACCCTTATGAAAATTAACTAACGTTATGGTTTAACCACAAAGAAAAAACAAAAAAACAAACAAACATGGTAGGCCTATTTCAAAATATTCCGCCATTTAAGAGATCGATTTAACGTTACTGACAGATAGCCTACTATCGCGTATTAAGGAAGATTTTATACACAATTAAACAGAATTTGATATGTATAACAAGTCTACGAAAGCTTGTTTTAGGTCTTTTGAGATGTGGGTTCAACTGATCTTTCTTAAAACAGATGGAAAATGTAAAGACGCATGATGCTACATTTTCAGTGTTTTGCCCTCCAGCTCTCGCCAGTTATGACTGAACATAATTTAAGAATGCTAACGTTAGCTTGAAAACTGTAAACGTAACACAAATGTAATATAAAATATCGTTCACATGTTAACTTACTTAGTATAATGAGACTCTTACCTCAGCCGGTGATCGGTTGGCATGATGTCCGCCGTGACGAACAAGGCTCACAGAAAAGGGCGTTATTTCCGTAGAATTCAAACGGACTGACTCTGACAACAGCTCCTGCTCACGGCTGCTCTTGACGAATCCGATTGCTTAGTTTGAACCACTGTTGATCTCACAATCCACTTCACGAGAGTAGACTGAATTCAAATCTCCCGCTTGCCCAAACTCGACTGATCAGCTAACGTTAACCGTTGTGGGCGGGAGTAAACAGCGGAAAAGTAATGGCGGCGAATTTGAATCTGCGTCATCGCGCACGCGCACTCACACACACAAAGCCCTGAATGTGCAGCAACGGAGATTTGGAAAAATATTAATAAAATATACATGAAATTATGGGAGAATAAGACAATGAAATAATGATCAAAATGAGTATAAAATAAAATGTGAAATAAAAAATAACTGTAGCATATGTAGGGTACTGTATGTACAAAAACTATTATTTAACCTTTAAAAAGCTCACTTTAACCCCCACATGCTTAATAATCTGTAAGGCAAACATATTGAATAGATGCAGATTTCCGCAGTTATACCTTCTTTTCTTTGTTTTCTAATTTCACAGAAAAAATCTGTAAAATATTACTTATAATTTCTGTAAAATTACACATAACTCTGTAAAAATACAGACAAGTTCCTTTTAAAAAAAGTAAAATTGATGTAAAACCAAAATACAAGCAATTACCTGTAAATTTAACAGTGGACCTTTAAATTACAGAAAATGCCTTTTATTTTACAGATATTTGCTGTATAATGACAAAACGGTAAAATTCTGTAAAAAAATACAGACAATTACCTGTAAAATTACACTTTTTTTTTTACAGTGCAGTAAATAACATAAATTTAAATCTACAGTAAGTTACTGGCAAACAGCTGCAAAACTACAGCAATTTTTTTACAGTGTAGCCTTTACTTTAGAGTAGACCATATCTGTATTTCTACTTTTATCAATTTGTAATCTATTATTTCCTGTTTGTTTGTTTTTTCTCTGTATTTTGTCTAATTTAGTGTAGTATATTGTTATTGTTCCTACTTTTGGTATTTTTGACAATATACCCTCAACTTCTCTGTTTTTACACTGATTAAATACAGTGCTATTTTTAAATCTTTTATCTTTAACTTTCTGTGCCCACAGTATTTCTTCTAAGGCTATTGTTTCATTAAATTCGTCTATTCTCAATGGTCTCTGGATGGAAAGTTCAGCTCAATCTATTGTAAAATAGAGACTTATGGCAGGCGAGCTTCTTAATTTCTATTATATATATTTTTTTTTTTATTAAATACAGATTAACTAGTTTACATAAACGGTACTAATATATAAAATACAAATAAAAGTAAATCAAAACCAAATAATTTACAAGCTTTTATCTTCATGAGGCGCAATGGCAAGGCATCCAACACCGGAGAGGCCGTCTTTAATGAATCAGCGTCTGACTGGACATGTCATTCCAGCTCTTTTTAAAGTCCATCAACTTTTTGACATATTCAGAAATCCCCTCCTGGAAACCCCCTATACTTGGTCATTTAAAGCCGTTGCCTCTTCGTCCTTCTTCTACTGGACCTTTTCTTCATTGCTGTATCTTCTGTGTCTCGTCCGCAACACATAGACGGTAATGATTGCATTTTTCTTCTGTCTTTGGCAAAGCTCTTTCTAATACATTTTCAATTTCTCTCTACTCTGCCATATGCTTAATAAATGCTTACAACGTTCAGTGTGGTATGTTTTCTTTATAAACCATTTTCTCAATAAATGATTTTACAAGTGTTTTACAGTATATAACACTTTCTTAATAAATTGTTTAACAACAACTTGTGGTACCTTTCTTTATAAAACCACTTTTTAATACAGTTACAATTACAATTGTGGTTTACTATGACACATAAGTATATACCAAAAGGATTCATTTGAATAGAATAATTGCATATTTCACAACAAGATATAAATGTGAATACAATTTGATACTGGAAACATTAAATACTATTTCGGGGTGCTCTTTATTTTTTAAAGGTTTTAGTATCATTATTATTATTTTTAAATATTACTTTTATGTTTCTTACAGTTGTTTACTACTTTTTAGATATTCGCCCTCCTTTTAATAAATAAACACAATAATGTTAGAATTAGAAATAATAATGTGTGAATTTGCATCAATTGTTTTACGATAGAAAGATCAATTATTAAATGTGTCAATTAGCATATGGATAAAAGACAAAAAGGTTAAATGTTCAAACACTGTATTTAAGGATCATAGTGCAGCCCAAAAATACTATTTAAATGTCATTTTAAATCTTTATACTTTGTCACCAATATGTTTTTAATCATTTAAATTAACTTTAACACTTAATCTTTTATACGTTTTATGCAGGTATATATTTAACACAGGTCAGAATAACTAGGTTTCTTAATTTTGACACTAATATAATATTAACATAACATTATTTAACCTATGTTTTGACATTTTTAGCAAAATATATTTTAAACATTAAAATGGACAGTCAGACATTTGGTCTTTGACCCTATAAAACCAAACTTAGTTACTGATATATTTTTGATTTTGGCAGATCATCTCCTCCAACCAATCTGCAGTTCAGTCAGTGAAGCTCCGCCCACAGCAGTCACATGGTCAATAAAGCTCCTCCCACTGCAGTGAAGTGAAGACGAGAAGCAAAGCATCAGAAAGAGCTGAAATCTGCAAAGACTGAGTTTATTAAAGAGGACAGTGAGAACATGAGTGATCCAGAACCCTGCAGAATGAAACACACTGAAGATCCTGAAGAACAAAGAGGTTGGTGTTTATTCCTCATTCATTCATGATGCTGAAGAACATTCATGTTAGAAACATTCAAGCACTTCTTCACATTTAGATATGCAGTTAAACTATCAAATAGGAACTGCATTTACAACAAATGTAGTCAAGTCAATCCAAGTATAATTTTACCTCTGGTTTATTGTTCACATTTTTTTGCAACCATGTTGGAATATACCAAATGTTTTATGAATTATGAATTCCAAAAAACAAATGAATTACCCAAATGTTGGATATTTCTCAGTAAAGTGTATTTATGATGTATTTACAGCGTAACTTTCTGTAATTATAGTGTACCTTTAAAGTCCTTACGTGTAAGTATAAGGGAACAATGTGTACATTTTTGGGAATAAAGGAGGAACAACCAGGAGAATTGACTAATTATTTATACTGTAAGTATTTTAGAACTTTTTAGAATCTAAAGCGATACCAATAATATATATATATATATATATATATATAATCAACACTAGTTAAAGGGGTGGTTCAGGATTTTGGACATCAGACCTCATTTCCAAGTTAGCCTGTGTGTTATTTATCAGTGGAGACAGTTTTCAACATTTTTCATCCAGCCCTTCCAGTTGCATAGTTCGCCGGTGCTAGGCTAGCACGAGTCAACATACTGCTAGCCTGCCATTAAAAACAGTTTACCCACTCCACAGTACACCAAAAGCAAATAAATTATAACGCCAGACTATCGATGTAAATGTCTGTTGAGAGAATAATGTTAGAAATCAAACTACTCTTGCATCTCAATGATCGCATTACATTTACAGTAACTAGTTTCTCAGCAGTGGTGGAATTTTACTTTGCTCCTGTTAGTACTGCGCCGAAAAGTAAACACAGAACAGAAGCGCACTTCAGTCGGGACTTCAAGCTAGCTAGTAGTAGTCTCGGTTTGCCTAGGTAACTTAATATCACTCCGCCGCTGCTGTAGACTGTGCTAATAAATACAGGGAACAAAGTATAACTACCCAGCAAACACAGAACGTTGGCACAACGTAGCCAACCTTCTAACGACGTTTTATCAACATGGCCAAAAGGTTGCTATAACTACGTTGTGTAGTGAAGGTTGTTACAGCGTTGTCACAATGTTGACATTAAACCACCGTTCAGGGCCATTGATTAGGGTTGTGCCTTGGGTGTCTGGACAACCACTGGACTACATAATGTACTCGTCACTGCCCTGAAGCGGGAAAATCAGCATTAAATTACAACCACCTGTTGTTTCTCATTGTGTTCTCATTCATCATCGAGCAAGGATACGTGAGTATTGCGTTTAGCCTACCTCAGCTATCAAACACAACCTACAACTTTAATTAATGTGATTAATGTAGCATCGCTCGCACTGTTTAGTTTTTCGTTTGATTTTTCTGCTATTTAGTCTCATTCGTTTCTTTGCTTCTCTGGATTTGTGAATGTTTCCCCGGCCTTTATCGGCCACCTGCTTTCGGCTACTGTCTGCCATACAGACCCGGGTTTGTTCAAATGTTCTGATCTGCCTTTGCTTTTTATGTTTTATTTATTATACTTAAAATAAATTTGTATATTAGTTTATTTCTTTTCTTTCTTTTTTTCACAAATGTATGACTTGGAAGTGCAATTTGATTATATGCAGTTTTAATAAAGTTGAATTAACGAAACCTGTCATTTTTACTCTTCAAAGTGTAGGCTACACTTGCAGGTGTTGATATCCCCATTAAATAATAATATAGATAAACAATAAACGATAAAAAGTATATTATTATCTAACAAAATACACCATATAAACATATTGTCAGAACGTCGTCTCTCAGTTGCTGAATGTCGCGCAACAACGTTGCTACAGCCCTGTCACGTCTTACAATTCTACGTTGTTACAATGTTGCGAGCACGTAGACAGCGACGTTGCCATAGCAGAAATGCAACGTGCCAGAGACGTTTCCACAACGTAAATGTGTTTGCTGGGTATTGCAATGCGATGAAAGAGTAGTTTGATTTCTAACATATTCTCTCAACAGACATCGATAGTAGGGCTGGGCGATTTAAACCGTGAGATTGTTATGGGCATCTCGTCAGTAAAGCCGGTTCCTTGATTAGTAGTAAATCGCCATCACCTGCTTTCAGATGAAGCGGCATTTACTACAAAGAGCCGTAGTTAACTGACAAGCTGAGCCATATCGCATTAATTATCGCTGGCGATACGTCCGCAATATTAATGCGATATGGCTCAGCTTGTCAGTTAACTACGGCTCTTTGTAGTAAATGCCGCTCCATCTGAAAGCAGGTGATGGTGATTTACTACTAATCAAGGAACCGGCTTTACTGACGAGATGCGCATAACAATATCACGATTTAAATCGCCCAGCCCTAATTGATAGCCTGGCGTTATAATTTATTTTATTTTGGTGTACTGTGGAGTGGGTAAAACTGTTTTAATGGCAGGCTATCAGATTCCGTTGACTCGCACTAGCCTAGCACCGGCGAACTATGCAACTGGAAGGACTGGGTGACAATTTTTGAAAACTGTCTCCACTGATAAATAACACACAGGAGGCTAACTTGGAAATAAGGTCCGATGTCCAAAATACTGAACCACAAGCCGCGGTCAGTCTAGACTTTCAGTATGTGAGTTTCTATGGACACTTTAAACTTGAACTACAACACACAGAAAATCACCTGATCTTGGGATTGAATGGAAGTCAGTGGAACAAAAACAGTCTAAAGTGACCGGCCCTCAGGTATTAAAGTCTTTAGTAAAATAAATACAGAAGCATGGAATTAATTTATTATGTTTTAGGTTTCAGGGATAATTTATAAAAATGCATCAAAATGATCATAATATTTAATAGCAATTGTCTATTACATTACTTATATCCTCACTTCATATTCCTCTCTTAGAATTATTTTGATGTACTGAAAATGAAAATGAATTTCTTTCATCTCAGACCTGATGGAAAAGAGCCAGGAGAGTGAAGAACTGAGTGAAGTGGAGGAGGAACATCATGTCAAACCTGGAGAAAAACATTTGAGTCGCTCAAAAACTAAACAGACATTTTTAAAGAAAAGAAGAGCCAAGAAATCTTTCACCTGCACACAGTGTGGGAAGAGTTTAACAAGCAAACATAGTCTTGAGTGTCACTTTAGAGTTCATACTGGAGAGAAGCCGTTCTCATGTGATCAGTGTAAGAAGAGGTTTCCATATAGAGAAAGTCTTAAGCTTCACATGAGGATCCACACCGGAGAGAAGCCGTTCACATGTGATCAATGCGGGACGAGTTTCACATTCAAACATAATCTTAAACTTCACATGATGATCCACACTGGAGAGAAGCCGTTCACATGTGATCATTGCGGGATGAGCTTCACACAAAAAAAACAATTAACGATTCACATGAGGATCCACACTGGAGAAAAGCCGCATGCATGCGATCAGTGCGGGAAGAGTTTCAGAGGATCAGCACACCTTAAGAGTCACATGAGAGTTCATACCGGAGAGAAGCCGTATGCATGTGATCAGTGTGGGAAGACTTTCACACAATCAGCACACCTTAAGAGTCACATGATGATCCACACTGGAGAGAAAGAGAAGCTGTTCACATGTGATCAATGCGACAAAACATTTCGTAGGGCATCAGACCTGAAGACACACCTGACAGTTCATATGAAGGAGAAGCCACATTCATGTTCTGTGTGTGGAAAAAGTTTTTCACAGCTGTGCAGTTTAAAAGTACATCAGAAAAGACACACTGGTGTGAGAGAGTACATGTGCTTTGAGTGTGAGAAGACTTTTACTACAGCGGGCTGTTTAAAACTGCACCAGAGGATCCACACTGGAGAAAAACCTTACAAGTGTTCACACTGTGACAAGAGATTCAGTCAGTCTGCAAATGTGAAAAGACACGAGAGGATCCACAGCAGAGAGAAGCACACGTGTGATCAGTGTGGAAAGAGTTTTGCTTTCAAACACTACCTGGAGAAACACATGAAGATCCATGCAGTGGAAAAACCACTTAGGCTGCGTTTACACTGCAAGTCTTAATGCACAGATCAGATGTTTTGACCATATCTCTTTTTCTTTCTTTTTTTTGCCCACCTTTTTACATTCACTTTATTTGTAATTCACAAAATTTGCAATAAGGTTTAATTTGTTAACATTAGTTGAAATATTAACTCACAATGAACAATATATTTCTTACATAATTGTATCTTTGGTAAAGTTAGTTAATACAAACACAGCTTTGTTTATTGTTTAATACAGTTTTTTCATTTATCATCAGTATTTCAGGGAGTTTTACTGTCCTCTAGCGGAAAACACAAACACACACTTCATTCATTCTTTTTATGACTCTTGATTCATCTTTCTTTTTTTTCTGACAGAAATATCAAAGTGAATAAAGTGAATTGAACAAACACTCTTATGATTGTAGCCATGTTTCTCTAAGCTTCTCTGTGTTTTAAAAAAAAAAAAAAAATTGCAGTAGATGTGTTCAGCTTGAGCTCATGTGATTCATATGATAATGTCTTGTTTTACAGTGGTAAATTTGACACCCTTACCTTATTTTTTAGTATTCTCTGGTTAGTCGAATCTGACCTAAATTATAAGCACTTTAACATACTGTACATACAGTTGGACAGAAGATTTCTCTGTGGTCTGTTCTGGCTGAATGACTTAAAATCAATGCCTGGGAGGCAGACTTTGTTAGAAAATATAAGTCAGTTTATTGATTATAAAGTCTTTGACAAATGCTTTTCATCTTTTAAGAACAACGTAGTGTCGTCAGCCCACTGTGTCGTCACTATCCCGATGACGTGGCCACTTGATCGAGTCTTTCCTTACTATGGCAAGCCGTTTTAGCATTAAATACCCCTGGCTGCCCATATGAAAAAAACCTGCATGGTTCATATACAGCAACCATATATCTTCCTTACTTAAATCGGCCAGAATTACCTTCTGTGTTTCATATAAGGCCAATATATGTCCTATACAAAATCAGACCGATTATGGCCACTTTCATACTAAATAGCACACATACAACTTGTAGGGGATTTTTGCGTTATATATGAATACTGTTAAAGGAGAACTCGGTAACTCTAGCGAACTCTAGTCACTTCTTCGCTGATTTTCCCTTTAGTTGTCGCATGTTTTCCCCACGAGCTCCCCCTACAGCTGTGGGGGGGGGGGGGGGGGGGCATATATTTCACAACACGGTCGTAAAAAACTCACTTGCGGCGGCCTCCTAC
This sequence comes from Squalius cephalus, assembly GCF_949319135.1. Classification (NCBI taxonomy): domain Eukaryota; kingdom Metazoa; phylum Chordata; class Actinopteri; order Cypriniformes; family Leuciscidae; genus Squalius; species Squalius cephalus. The sequence continues at coordinate 20,434,363 of NC_137122.1, forward strand.
CCCTCTCTACCGCTGCTCATGTGCGTTTGTTTTGATCGGAGCAAGCCAACTGTATCGCGTGGAGCTATGTCTACCGAGGTGGGTAATCTGGTAATGCATCATACATGCGTGTGTGTGTTTATGTCGAATTGCCGTAAAGCAATTTGTGTTTCGCGCTCGTTCTCGTTCTAGTTCTCGCTTCTCACGAGACTTCCAATTTCTATCTTGCCGGGACGGTAGTGGCCAAGTTGCAAGGTTGGTTTTCCGCCTGGGAACGCTGGGGGGAGCAGGGAAAGTCACCAATATCACCAGAACAGGTTGTTTAACCATCCAAATGATTTCTAGACAGTTTTATTAAGTTAAAAAAGTTACCAAGTTCTCCTTTAAAAGACTTATATGAGTTTTACATGACAAAAGTATGCAAATGTGTATGGTATTAGTAGAAATATATAAAACTCATAAAATTCATATATAAATCATTTAAAGCTCTTATATTGAATCATATGCTAGTCAAATTAAAGTCATATAGAATTTATACACATTTTGTGTCATTTGTTTAAGTGTTTCATACAGATTTCATCTGATTCACTTATATGCAGTTGGCAAATTTTTAAAGGGATGCTCCACTTTAAAAATAAAATTCTGTCATCATATACTCACCCTCATGTTGTTTCAATCCTTTATGAATTTCTTTCTTCTGCTGAACAGAAAGGAAGATATTTTGAAGAATATCAGTAACCAGACAGTTTCTGGTCTCATTGACTTTTTTTCCTACTATGGAAGTCAATGAGACCAGAAACTGTCTGGTTACTGATATTCTTCTAAATATCTTCCTTTCTGTTCAGCAGAAGAAAGAAATTCATAAAGGACTGAAACAACATGAGGGTGAGTATATGATGACAGAATTTTCATTTTAAAGTGGAGTATCCCTTTAAATTGTACACAGTGCAGAAGCCGGCTCGAGGATTACTAGCTGTCAGAATATCACTGATCTTTATGAAGACTGTTAATTTTCCTACAGGATTTGAAAGAGCAGTTATAAAACAATGACATTGTAAGACCGTGCATTTACATTAATTGTGAACTGTCTGGGCCTGTTGTTTGTGAACAAATCATAACATATTATTGCAAATGAACAAAGTTGAGTCAAATATGTTTCTAGAACAGTGATTAAAATGTTGAAAATTGGCAGGAATATGCTTTTGTATATGAACTCTGGTGGTGATTCACTCAAAAAACTTTTAATATTATTTACTCTTTTTTTTTTTGGTGAAACATTTTTACACTTAGAATATTGATTAGATTTTTAAGCAGTGAAATAAATAACATACACTGTATTAACTGAGTAAATGTAAGTAAAACTAATTAAATAGATCTGAGTAACTGCATTTGGTACATTAACAAATAAAATTGAGTAGAAAAATTTGGGGAGAACATTTAAAAATAATTATTTATGAGTAATATTAACTGTTTATATGCCAGTAATATTAACTTTTTTATTTCCTCTAAACCTCTGTAAAAAATATTCCATACAACCACCGGTATAACTACATGACATTGGCCTTTATTGTCAATGAGTAGCCTACAACAATACAGCATATTTTATAAACTTTTTAACACGTATACAATATTTAAACTCATGTAAGAAACATTTTCGAAGTAAAAAGTAAACATTTAGGCCTAAACATTCAAGTAATTCAAGTGTAATCAACCGGTCTGTTATCCAGTATCCACCAGATCAGCGCTGGTTCCCAAGCCGGAGATGGACTCGCCTCTGCGGGGGAGCCTCTAACTTTACACCGCCGTCCTGCGTCACTCACAGCCGAAAGATGCTGCGACGCGACTGACTCCATAACCTGCCAATAAACAAACAGTTTTATCATCCAAATTAGTTATATTCATTATCTTTAGGAATATAGTCGTGTGTTTATGCAAGGCGTTACAATCATGCGAAAAGGCAGACGCGAGCCGACACTCGGTGAGTAACATTGCATCTCTGTATGTTCTTTCGCATTAAATAAAATGATTTAAAGCACATTAATGATTATACAGATCAAATAAAAAATGCACACACCTGAATTTCACAGAGGAAATGCACCAATTCTGCGCCGCTGAGAAGAGAAGAGGAGAACTCTCTGAAGACTGAAGAGAATTCAAACAGCGCGCGCTCACTCAACCGCTGAGCTGTGGTCTCGTCACGTCAGAGTGGAGGGGGGAGGTGCGCGCATTTTTTTAATAGGCCTATTGAGTAAACTTAATTTTATGCGTGTTAAATATTAATAATATTGATTTTATTTAAGTAATATTTGGGGTTCTTGAAACAGATCATTTTAATTATCCATTCTCAAATATGGTGATGGAAATTTCACAAATATATTAGCTCAGTGTATTTTAAATAAATAATTGGTTAGTCAAATACTAAATTATTTTAGTGAAAAACTTCAAACTTAAATATAACTGTAAATTTCAGACAAAATTAATTGTTGGAGTTTTAGTCAATTAGCCTATTTCGGTATGTTCAACTCAATTAAATGATATTCAGAGATTTTTTTAAGTGAATAAAGTTAATTATTGCTGTGATATTTACTAAGCCACTGAATTATTTTTTTTAGAATTATTTTTTTATTTTACCCATAAGAATCACTTCGACATTTAGGAAAGTTATGTTAAGAATAGAACAGCATGTTGTAATGTATACCATAGTACTGTGATAATGTTTAGAGAAATTTTCACAAATGAAAATGAAAACAGGTGATGCAGGATTTAAAATGAAAACTATTTATATGTGAAATATGCAACTGTATCTTGTAGAACACACTCTAATAAATGTGTGCTTGTGTGCGAAGTTTAAATGTTGTGTTTCATCTAAGGCTGATTATACAGTATATACAGTAACCATGATTGACTACAGGCATAGGGCTTGACTTAGGACAAGATAAGAACAAGCATAAGTGAAGTACAGTAAACTGCACTGTTTTATACACATCCATGTTGGACATTCATATTAAATTAGCATTATTTTCCTATGTTTTTACATCATGAAAATCTATATGGCTTCAGTTGTATGTAGGACATATATGACATAATATGATTAAAAATACACTAATATTATACAATTTATATATGTGGTTTTTGCAGCATATATGTCCCTTACAATATTCTGTTGGAACATATAAGAATCACAGGAGTTTTTAGCAAACCTTTTCCATATGGGTGTACTAGACTAGTCAAAATTTCAATTCCAGATACAGTATCTATTCTACAGTTTTGACTAGTCGTAATTGGAAATAAGAAATCTGCAATGTCATTTTGATCATATCCTCCCATTGTCACATTGTCTGGTTTGGGTTCCCTGGGTAAGCACTAGAGGTCCTCTTCCCCCATGGTGTCTTTCACTCATAATTACATTTCCCATCATCCTGTTCTGTCACTCATTGATCATTGCACTCAGCTGTTTCCCATCTCCTTGTTAGTATATGTGTGTATATATACCCTGTTCTGTTTAGTCATTGTCATGGATGTCACTTCACTTCTGGAAGTCTAATTTTTTTTTTTTTGCCAGTTTCTTTTTCTTTTCTTCTTTTTTTTTATAATTGACTTGTTTGGATTTTGACCCTTCCCTGGACTGGATTGTGAGTACGGATTACCCTATTAAATACTGCAATTGGATCTTAACACTTTGTGTGCGTGTCGTGACACCCATTGACTTCATCTGAAAATATTTCCAGATATCTTCAAATGAGTTTTGACTAGTAGAAAATTGTATTTAAAGATATCTATAATTGATTTTGTAATAGTCATAATCCTAATTAGAGATATCTCAAGTTACATTTTTAATAGGGATAATTAATTTAGTTATACTACTACGAATGCTTGATTCTGATAGGTTGACGAAAGTAGTTCCAGGCAGGTTTTGACCACATCACAGTTCCACATCACTTCGCCAAATGATTTCAAGTGTTTAAAATGTCTTCACAGACTACAGATTTGAAACCCACAATGACTCTGGCATAAATATGGTGAACAATAGGATAAAAACGACCATTTATTTCCAAATTTGTTGCCACAAAATTACATTTTATTATGTATTATGCATGTATTAGTTATTATGGAAAAGAACATCTCATTCTCGTGTGCTCTCTTCTACTCAAATGCATAAACATACAGTACGGACACACTCGCGTGTTGTCAGCACTGCTCTGACGATTTTATCAGTAAAATATCTTAGCAACTTAAAAAGCCATTTCTCACTAGCGAGGTGAAGATAAACATCTTTACCAGACATGCTAACAGACAACTAAATGCAGAAACAGCTTTTGATATTGAATGTTATAATACTTAAAATAAACAAAATGACATACTGATAAAAGGAAGAAACAGCTTTTGATATTGAATGTTATAATACTTAAAATAAACAAAATGACATACTGATAAAAGGAACACTCCACCGTTTTTTTCGGGCTAATTCACCATCTTTCCTACATTAGGTTGGCAAACACATTTTTGTCTCAGTGCATGTATTGTTTTAGCTTGGCAGGGTCGCCGCTAGCTTAGCTTAGCAAAATGAATGGAATCCTTTTGTTGCCAGCTAGCATGTGCTATGCCTTCGTCACGTAAATGTATGGGAAGCCAAACACACCGAAAGTGGGACAAAACGGTGCGGTGTTATAGAGCATGCACTGCTCAGAGCTCTGCTCTGTAATCTGAGTGGCTCAATGGACCGTGACTGACTCGACGGCTCAGTAACACCGCACCGTTTGTCCCACTTTCGGTGTGTTTGGCTTCCCATAGAAATGCGTTTTACTAGGAGCATCCATTCCAGCTGTAGCGGTGACAGTTGAGTGGGCGTGGTTTTAGCACAGCCAGCGGACACGCCTCCAGTGTTTGAGAGCAGTATTGTTTGAGTACTGCAATTTTTTTTCACGATTTTGATAGCCCAGACTGTACCAGGTACAGAAATGATTAGTTTATCTCTGGGGTCTTTGCGTCTGAGTCGTTTGATAATCGCGTCAACATCATCAACGAAGAGTCAACCGAAGACTCGAGAGGTGAACGGTCCGTGTACTTTTTGATCATTCATTTCCTGTTTGGAATGGAATAACGAGTAAAGAAAACCAGCTCGTTTATTCTGTTTTTTTGTTTTTTTTTTAGTTTGATGAAATGAAAAATGAGATTTTGGCTGTTTTTCTTTTGTGGTTACAAATCATTTTATGGGTTCGACATATATAATTTGCACACGTGGGCGGCGCTGAAACGCCCCTTTCATTTGATTGGTCAAAACGCTTCTCCTTCAGTAAGCTACGAGATTTTCTCTCCGTCAGGCAGAATAAAAGTCAGTATGAATGCGGTACTGCCAAATGCACTTTAATAAAATAATGTCTGAAACCACCACTCACTGTTAACTACACGTATAACTTAGTATTAAAGGAGAACTCCGGTCAATTTTAACATTTAACTCATTTTTTTGTACATTTGGAGTGCTGTCAGTACAGAGAACAGTGACAAAAATCGGTGTTGCCTACACCGTGTTATCCTCTTTTTAAAATTTGCACCCTGGTGACTTCAATGGGGCAAGTTTTGAACCTGCTTTTAGCCTCTTAACATCCTTGATGTGTCATTACAAGTGCACAGCCAATGTGAGTGATTCCTTCAGAGTTAACACAGTGAATCTGACTGCAGTAGATGTGAAAGATATTAATAAAAATGATGTTATTTCAGCCAGTGTTCATACCTGTATTTACATCCTGTTTTTGGTCGAAGTCCACAGTAATCGATTTTCGAGTTCAACTCGACCATCGATTACTGTGGACTTCGACCGGCTAAAGAGGCTAAAAGCAGGTTTAAAACTTGCCCCACTGAAGTCAACAGGGTGCAAATTTTAAAAAGAGGATAACACAGTGTAGGCAACACCGATTTTTGTCGTTGTTCTCTGTATTGACAGCACTCCAAATTTACAAAAAAAATGTTCTCCTTTAACCCATAAAATGGTTATACAATTACAACAATATATTTTACTCATGGAGCACTCACTCACCGCAGACATTCACTCTCTCGGCTTGCGCAAATCTAAATGACCCTAACGGAACCAGTTCATCATTCTACCAGATCTGGGCGGCGAGTGTGATTTAAAGGGGCCATACATGAAAATAGATGTAGCAAGTGGAAGCACATATGACCCGTTACATGCGCATGTGCAGTCAACATGCAATGAACAAATCGTTCATGATCGAGCCATCACTATTCACAACGACAAAACATCTATAAACTAACATAATTACACAATTACTTGCCACTTCTCTATATTCCAGCTGCTCTCTTTCTGCTGGTTGTGTAAAGCTATGGTGAGATGGAGGCAGTAATCATTTTGTAAAAACTGTGTGTTGTTTAAAGGGGTGGTATAATGCCCTTTTCACAAGATGTAAAATAAGTCTCTGATGTCCCCAGAGTGTGTATGTGAAGTTTTAGCTCAAAATACCCCACATATATTTTTATATAACATGTTAAAATAGTCAGTTTTTGAGGGTGAGCAAAAACACAGTTTTTGTGTTTGTTCCTTTAAGGGCGAATGAGCTGCTGCTCCCAGAGGGCGGAGTTTCAAGAGCTCATGTCCTTTTAACTCACACACGTGCACTGAAAATGTAAAAAACTTTTAGCCTTTTATGTTCAAACTGAAGTTCGACAATGATGGAGAGTGTCAGCTCCAATCACAGGCCCAAGGACGGTGTCCGGTGTCTTGGTCAAATTCAACTTGTATGTCTTTTGGGGCGCTTCTGAAAAAAATCACTTTACTCCATTAATAATTTAATCTTGACTCCAAATTTAAGTGACTCTTTGTTTTTACTGATTTTCTCTCTTAACAGCTGATCAAAAGATGAATTATGATTTAATTTAGATCTTTTATTATTCTTGACATTCCATACTTTCAGTTATTAATACATTATGGACCCAATGCCGCAGAGATCACGTCGGCCAGATCGTGTTTCTCACGGACACAAACTTAATTCTGATTTTAGTCAGAGGATGTAGGGTTTGCTAATACCTCTTAAGTCAGTTGCCTACTGCTCACTCGAACAGAAAAGTGTAGTTTATTTTAGCCATTTCCATACAACTTGCTAAACCAGTGATAGACAGAAATCAAAAGGTCTTTAGATGACATGCCTACTGCTCCGTTCATACATGCGCCTTTAGTTTGACCTACCTTAACTAAGATTTGCGGTAGCATCAGCCTCCTTAATTTACTAAAATAATGATTTCAGAATACTTCAGAATAAATCAAGATGTAACATTTATTTTGCCAGGCAAGGTTAAGCATCAATTAAAAGAATTAAACAGAATACACAATACATAACTGATCAGCATGAAATACAAACATAATTCAAAATGCAGTATCAAAAATAGTTTAAAAGAGTCAGCATACCTGACAATAAGAGACACACAGCAACAGTGTGGGAAGTTCTGTTTACAGATGCTTCCTTGTGTGGTTTGCCAATTCCCTTTAAATACCCAAGTGGAACAAAAGAACAGTAAACATCTAGCACCCAAATATTTATTCAGCTTTTGCTGGACCCTTTCTCGTGCCCAAAGTGATCACATCTGAGTTTGGGGGATAAATACAAATGTTATCAATGATCTTTATTGGGGCATCTCCCACAACAGAAGAACAGGCATTGTTTTCTTTGTTCTGATGTTCTGCTGCTGTGGGAATGAAACTTCTTTACCATTCGCACCAGAAGTATTTATTTTGACCTCTCATAAAACAACTGGAGACAGTAGGTGTGTGTGTTTTGCATGACTGAATGAGAACTGGAGGGGAGAAGTTAGTGTGAGGAGTCAGGAACTCAGCATAGGGGGAAGAGACGAGATTGGAGAAGTTGTGTTGTGCTCTCTGTCCCATAGATCTCTTCTTCAGATTAGTGAGTTTAATTGTTTTATTGCAGGTTCAAATTCTTGAATTCAGTCTTTGTAAAAGTCCATCCCTACAAGAGACTCAAGAAGAAGTGACAACATGTAAAAGCAACAGGGCATTTCTGAATGGTTAGTTGATGAATTTAGGTAGCTTATAAGTTTTCTTCTTGATTAGAATATTCTTTCATGATAATCTATAAATCGTGTACAGGGGGCGGAGTGTATGTAAATTTTAGAGTTGGTGATGTCACTTTTCTATGAGGAATGTCGTGTAGTTTCTACCAGCCATTTGTTGTAGTCCTTAAAAAGCCATTTTTTTTAAAAGCAAATATCTCTCTTTGCTTTGAAGCGTTTATTTGTTTATACTCAAACAGCAACATTACACACTAACTAAAGTTTGAAAAGTGAAATCACCTTTTCAAATTTCTGTAAAATTTGCCCTAAAAAAGGCATATTTAAATAATCACATTATGAAATAAATGTTTTTCTCCAAAACACATTGGCCACAATTATTGGCACCCTTTTATTAAATACCTTTTTGCAATCACCTTTTGCCAAGATACCAGCTCTGAGTCTTCTCCTATAATGCCTGATGAGTTTGGAGAACATCTGACAAGAGATCAGAAACCATTCCTCCATACAGAATCTCTCCAGATCCTTCAGATTCCCAGATCCATGTTGGTGCTTCTTCTCTTCAGTTCAGCCCACTTATCAGGTCAGGGAACTGAGACGGTCATGGCAGAAGCTTCATTTTGTGCTCCGTAACTATTTTTTTAGTTGATTTTATGTTTGTTTTGGATCGCTGTCCTGATTGAAGATCCAACCACGGCCCATTATAAGATTTCTAGCAGAAGCCGTCAGGTTTTGATTTTTTATATGTTGATATTTGATAGAATCCACCATGCCATGTATCTGAATAAGCAGTCCAGGACCTCCAGCAGAAAAATATGCCCACAACATTAAAGATCCAATGGTATATTAAATTGTACACACAGGGTACTTTTAACCTTGTGTTCACCAAACCCATCTAGCGTGTTTGCTGCCAAAAAGCTCTGTTTTAGTCTCATCTGACCACAGAACCCTGTGTTGTTTGAAGATCCAGTCGTGTCTGACCACTGAATATGCTGGAGTTTGTTTTTGGAAGAGTGAGGAGCATTTTTCTTGAAACCCTCCCAAACAACATGTGGTGATGTAGGGGTTGTTTGATTTTTGTATATATATATATATATATATATATATATATATATATATATATATATATATATATATATATATATAATATATATATATATATTATGCTCTCTGACCCCAAGACTCAACTAATCTCTGCAATTCTCCATCTGTGATCCTTGAAGAGTCTTTGGCCACTCAAACCATCCTCCTCACCGCCCATTAAGACAATATAAACACACGTCCTCTTCCAGATTTGTAACATCTTTAGCTGATTGGAAGTTCTTAATTATTGCCCTGATGGTCAAAATGGGGATTTTCAATTCTTTAGCTATTTTCTTACAACCACTTTCTATTTTGTGATGCTCAACTGTAAGGGGGGTACAATTGTCAGACCCAGGACCAGATATGAGAAGACCAGGAGTCGTGAAGTTCAATCAAATAAGTAACATTTTACTGAAGAATAGTTTGCAGTTAAATTGGTAGAGCCAGCGTCAAGGTCTCACAAGGAGGTCGCAAGCTAACTCTACCTTACACAAAAATCTTACACCAATTATACCTTTTCCAAGGACATGCATTACATAAACATTTACTTCTGATTGGCTAAGAGAACATAAAGTCTAAACAATAATCCATAGCAGATAGATAAGTGGGTGTATCGCCGTTATTCAGAACAGTTGTCGCCCAACTCCCAGATTTAAGTCCGCGGTGACCTCTCCGGGTCTGAGAATGGTGTCTTTGAGTCCATAAGTTGTACATCACAGAGTTCAGAACCTGCAAGGAACGTCAAACACACACACACACAATACTAAAGAACAACAGTCCTCTTCAAGGCTGAAGGCCTGAGCTGATTATCAGAAGAGCAGCACACCATAACAGACTGATAACACATTACACTCCTTAGGAAAGCAGGAATGACAATAAGCCCTTTTACTCCCTAGAGAAATACACATGAGGAAGTTCACTTAACAAACATCAGGTAAAATTATGCATACACTGACCTTCAGACTTATACAAGCCAACTAAGACAGATATAAAGATGCAGATATATAGACATAGTGACCCTCGAACTAATACAAGTCACCCCAAAACAGATATATGATATCCCAAAAGAGTTATCATTAAAAGGCCCCTTGCGTGTGAGCACAACCCAAGGGCACACATTGGAATGCACCTAAAAGAAAATGATTAAACACTTACAGAGACTATATGGATACATGGATATACTTGATTATTGAATTTTTAAGGAGAATAAAGTAATAATTTAAAAGGATATATATTTAAATTGAAGAGACAAGGGATTCTGACCCCAACCCTTCAGCTCAACAATCTTTTGCTGCACATCAGAACTATATTCTTTGGTTTTACTCATTGTGATGGATGATTCAGGGAATTTGGCCTGTGTTTCCTCATATTTAAAATCATGTGAAACAAGAAGTCATAGCTGGACAATTTCATGTTCCTAGTCACCCTGGTGAGCTAAAAAAAAAAGGTAAATATTAATGGGAATATACTTCAGAGATATTTTACTCATAAAAGATTCTAGGGGTACCAATAATTGTGCCCAACGTGTTTATTTCACGTTTATTTCACAATGTGATTTCCCCTCCACTTCCAGCTGTAGCGGTACTTTAATGAAAGGTTATATTTTTGCAGATTTTTTAAATGAAAGATCAAAAGGATAAACGATGCAGATTTATTTTTTACAGCCATTTTTGATCACATTTACCAGGGGTACCATTAAGCACAACTGTGTATATATATATATATATATATGTTGGAGCCAGGCTTGCTTTCTTTATTATGGTTTGAGTCGAATTATGATAATGTGTTTTGTTAATAATAGTTTGGTGTGGTTATGTTATATTTGTTTATATTTAGATTTTTTTTTTTGCTTTAATATTGCTTTGGTTTTGCTTTTCTACAAGTGCAACATGGAGGTGTGCGTTACTGAACCCGCCCACCAGCAATCAGGTGACTGCAGCGCCTGTTTTATGGGTTCAATCTAACATGGAGCTCAGTTTTGGAAAGTGATTGTCGTGGCTAGCGAGGTGCAGCCGTATATTTTCTTTGACCGCTCATTTATCCCGTAACAAGCTTTGGATTATTTACTGAAAGCTCAATCACCCTCCATGCTGTACGGTAGGACAATAAAACCACTGGAAATGCAGGTACAATTATTCACATGACATGCAATAAAAAACTTCAATGGAATGAAAAGGACTCGAGGAGTAATGTTTGAGCGCGTCAGCGACTGGCTGCAACATTAAGAAAAGTTACAATATATAAACACTGATTGTTTTTCTTTAAGATGGGGCTCCTCATATGGTTTTCTGCTTATTAACTCCCAGGGCCCTATCTTGCACCCAGCACAATTGACTTTGTACAACGACACATGTATCATTCCTATTTTGCACCCGCGCAAAGCGCGCTTTTCCCTCCACAGAAGCACGTCGCTAAACTAGGAATGAACTTGCGCTCCCTGGGCGGTTCAGCGCAAAAAAGGAGGCGTGTTCCGGCGCAAACGTTCCCTCATGCTATTTTGCAGGTTTAGAAAACAATTGCGCCACTAACCAGGAAAAAATAGTTTAAAGTCAGTGGCGCGTTGCGCATGTTATTCATATGCTATTCTAAGGGCGCATGCTTGGCCATAATCAATGTAGCGTGTGCACAACGCGCATACACTTTGATTCTCTCATCTACACAGAAGCAGCAGTTTTCATTTTTGCAAATCATACATTATTACGATAGATAGATAGATAGATAGACAATTTATTATAAAAGCATACATCTAGCTTACACATTTACCCAAATTATCATACGCCTTTTTAACCGAAGTTAATTTGGGTGTGTTTCTCCATCCCCAACGTCCCTGACGAGAACGTTGCTCTCCTCGGCTGTGAACCGCTCCTGGCGCGCGCCTGGCAAATTCGCCGTTACAATAGGAATCCGCTTTAGAAAAAGCGTGTCTGCTCTTAAAGGGAATGTGAGATAACGCTCTGATTGGTTTATTTCACGTTACGCCCAAACCACACCTATGAATCATGAAGCTACTTCAGACCAACCCCTTTTAGATTTGCGCCTGGCGCAAGAGTCATTTATCCCGCCGGGAAAATAGCAACAGCGCCAAGACCCGCCCACAAAGTAACTTGCGCTTTGCGCTTTGACACTTGCGTTTCAGATCGTTAAAATAGGGCCCTCAGTCTTCATCCAGTTCAATGTCAGATGATTGTCTGTGATATAAAAAGAAAGAAAGAATTTGCAAAACATTTACATCTTTTATGTATTCTACTATTTTATACATGCTCACTCATGTCATCTCACAGGCATGTAAACAGAAACACACGCACACTTAAGGCGAGACACTAAAGGTGAATAGGGTAAACATTTAACTTACAGATATCACCATGAAACTTTAGGAGAAAAAAAATGTATTGCAAGTTTTCTGTAATTTTATGTTTAAAAAATGCTAATCAGCCTACATCTAATTAAATATGTGCTAATTTGCATATATTTTGAAGTGACAAATCTGACCATTGAAAAAAACAAGTTTCAAAATTATTGTTGCATTTTGTTGATATATTCAATGAAAAAAACATTACCAGAGGTGATTATGAATATCCTTTTGTTACCCTGTAAATCAGAAAATACTGCCAATAGTCTTAAATAGATTTCCACCCTATTTTTAAAAATAACAATAATAATTCATTACATATATATAGCGTTTTTCTGGATACTCAAAACGTAAAGCATTAAGATTAAGCATATGTAGGCATAACATGTCATATAAATCAGGCCAAGAATGATATATCAACAAATCCTTCTTGACAATCCTTCACAATATAGTTAGGAATACGACTGTAAAGTTTGGTGTATGTAGGTGCTACAGAATGAATGAATGAATGAATGACTGAATGACTGAATGAATGAATGAATGAAGTTTTATTATTGTGTCTTCCGTATAATTACGTTCAGCCCGCATGGACTTACATGGCACCAACATTAATAAGCATAAGTAAGAATAGGTAAGAGGATTAATATACAAGATAGATATACAAAATAGACAGATCCAAAGTACATCAAATACATTGCTCCACCAAAAATATAATATAATTAATAATAATAATAATAATAATAATAATAATAATAATACATATGTATTTAGATACATGCATGTATGCAATCATATACACATGTATTCTCGTTTATTCACATAACCTCCCATATAAGCCCATAATCCTACACAGAAAAAAATTAAATCTAATTAAATAAACTGGCTTGCCTTCTTTTCCAGGCCTTTGAAACAAAGTTTGCAAACTTAAATACATCATAGTTAAACAAGCATAATAATTTTTGATCATCAGCATACCAAAATATTTCAGAAATTTGTCGTGTAACTTCCAGAAACAAAGATTCTCTTGGGTCCTCATAATGTGTACAACACAAAAGGAAATGAGATACACTTTCCACTTCACCAAGATCACATAGCACACACAATCTGTTTTCCTACGGAATATTTTTGAATCGACCAACCTCAATGGCTAGAGGCAAAATCCCACATCTCAACTGTGCAACCAAAGATCTCTGGCTTAAACGAGATGTAACATATAGTTCTGGACTAAAATTCTGTTTGATATGCATATATGTTTTTAATTTTGGCTTTAATAAAACATTTTCAAAACATTTTTCTTCATATTTCAATTTCTTCATATTTCTTCGTTCATCTTCGGAACACAAATTAAGATATTTTTGATGAAATCTGAGAGCTGATCACTTCTCCATAGGCTGCTAGGTGGCCCAAACTTGCTGGCCCAGAAAAGTTATTAAAGAGATCGTTAATATAGTCCAAGTGACTACAGTGGCTCAATCTTAAGTATATCAAGTGACGAGAATACTTTTTGTGCGCAAAAACAAACAAAAATAACGACTTTATTCCACTATTCATTTCCTTCTCTCTGGGCCTCGTAGTGTTTTTGCGCTGCGCGTCTGTGTTATACGTCATCACGCATCACACACATGAACAGCGTCGGCCAATAGTGAGCCTACGTGGTGACGTGTAACACAGACACGCTGCGCAAAAACACTACGCGAACCAACTAGAGGTCCAGAGAGAAGGAAATGAATAGTGGAATAAAGTCGTTATTTTTGTTTGTTTTTGCGCACAAAAAGTATTCTCGTCGCTTGATATACTTAAGATTGAGCCACTGTAGTCACTTGGACTATATTAACGATCTCTTTAATAACTTTTCTGGGCCAGCAAGTTTGGGCCACCTAGCAGACTATGGAGAAGTGATCCAGCACTCAGATTTCATCAAAAATATCTTAATTTGTCTTACGCGGTTGGAACAACATGAGGGTGAGTAATTACTGACAGAATTTTCATTTTTGGGTGAACTAACCCTTTAACAATTTATTTATATTTAGAGATGGAGATAATTACGTCCTTTTGTTTTGTTGCTGCGTCGACCAAAGCATTGGCGAGCTCGCGCGCACGCCGCGGTCAAAAATAGTTCAACTTTTGCCGCTGCGCTCAGTGACGATTACCTACACAGCCAATAAAAACGGGGCATCCAAACAAGCACAGAAATCAAAATGAAAACTCCGCCTACTTTTGCTCAGACCAGCGTAGCGCTAATCGCTCTGTATCTGAAGGGCTACATTTTATTTCTCCATTTAATAAACAAACTATTCAGTCAGATAGGTATTTGTTGTGAAAGAAATAGTTACAAATTCAAGCATTTTATCCCAAATTTAAGCACTTTTCAAACCGTGGAAACACAACATCAAAATTCAAGCATTTTCAAGGATTTCAAGCACCCATACGAACCCTGTATAATGTGTTAATCCAAACATAACGTATTAAACATACTGGAGACATGCATCAACTTTTTAGTTTTGTCGACTGTATAGCAGCCTAAGGTTTCAGCAGTTCTACCAGGCCCACTGCAACAGTTTCTCAAATCACCAGTACAGAACTGAGAACTGTTTCTTTCGGACACGTTCGAAACGGAGAATGATGAGCTGGAGATACTGCGTATGCGTGATAGTGTCACGGGGTGATAAGCAGCTGAGCGGAACCTTTTTCTTTGAGAACATGTTTCCCCCGGGGAGTGCTTCCGATGTGACACTAGGACGGTTCCGGTTTCCTATGTGAGTAATGGCGGCTAAGGAGGCTTGATGAGGAAAACTTGCGGCAGGTTCGAGAGGAGAGGATATAGAATGGTGATTGGGACACGCATTGCAGGAGAGGATTATAAAAGCTATTCTGGCGGCAAGAGAAGGGAAGAGAAAGAGGTGAGAGGGAGACAGATGTTAGATTAGGTTTCGGCTGGAGGTGAATGCAAGACTCACTCAAGGGGAAACATTGCGGACTGCGGGAAACTTTGAGTTCTCTCTGGATTGAGACTCGGGCTCGCTGTTAGTGCTGGCTTTGTGATTGTTCGTGGTGATCTACTTCTTACACAGCCCCCGTCTTACTAGTCCATCGAGGAAGAGATTCTCAGCCGGGACTTCGGGTGCATGCCTTGTTTCACCGTGAGTCTTGTGATTTACAGTGTCTATTCTTGGAGTGAACACGTGTGAAATATTGAAGTGCTGTGGAAAATGCATGAGTGTTGGATTGGTCTTTTTGCTTTCCACTCGTAGTCTCAGTAGATAGACTCTCTGACTCCGGGGCGCTGAGCTTTGTTATAACTCGAACTTGAAGTGTGTCTGTGCAGAGAAATACCCCCCCATCATCTGAAGTCTGAGTCCTCCCACTGAAGAGGAACCGCTGTGGAATTGTTCATCATGCATTTAAAGTAAGCCCTTTTGTAATTATTCGTTGTACATTGTCTGAGTTCTCATTGAAGAGGAATTGTTGTGTGATTATTCACTGATCACTGTCTGAGTTCTCATTGAAGAGGAGTGGCTGATGATTATTCACTGTCTGAGTTCTCATTGGAGAGGAATTGTTGTGTGATTGCTGATCTCTTATTGTTTGAGCCTCCCCCCTCCGAAGTAAAGGTCCTGTATGATCACTCACCGTCTACTGCCTGCATTCTCACTGAAGAGGGGCTGCTGTGTAACTACTCTCTCATCATCCTAAGTAAGCCCTTATGTGACTATTCGCTGTACACTGCCTGAGCTCTCATTGAAGGGGAATTGCTGTGTGATTATTCACTCTTCATTGTCTGAGTTCTCATTGAAGAGGAGCTGATGTGTGATTATTCACTGTCTGGGTTCTCATTGGAGAGGAATCGTTGTGTGATTGCTGGTCCCTCATCGTCTGAGCTGAGTCTGCTGTGTGCTTGTCTATCTCTCTTCGTTTGAGCCCCTTCCTCCGAAGTAAAGCTCCTGTATGATCCCTCGCCCTCTACTGCCTGCATTCCTACCAAAGAGGAGCTGCTGTGTAACCACTTACCTCTCATCGTCTGTACAAAGCTCCTGTGTGATTACTTGCGTCTACTGGTTGGATTCTCACGGAAGAGCAACCGCTGTGCAACTACTCACCTCCCAACGCCTGAACTCCTCTGTGATTACTCGCCATCTACTGTTCGAGTTCTCACTGAAGAGGAACTGGGGTGTATGTACTTACCTTTCAGCATCTGAAGCAGCGAAGTAAAGCTCCTGGATGATCCCTCACCGTATACTGCCTGTATTCTTACCGAAGAGGAGCTGCTGTGTAACCACTTACCTCTCATCGTCTGTACAAAGCCCCCGTGAGATTACTCACCGTTTACTGCTTGAATTCTCACTGAAGAGGAACCACTGTGCAACTACTTACCTCTCATCGTTGAAGTAAACCTCTGTGATTATTCCCCGTCTATTTCTGGAGTTCTCACCGAAGGCGAACTGCTGTGTAATTGCTTGTTTCACCTCCTCTGAACAAAGTTCTTGTGCGATTACTGACCGTCTACTGTTCGAGTTCTCACCAAAGAGGAACTGTGGTGTACTTACTTACCTTTCCGCATCTGAAGCAAGCTCCTGTGTGATCATTCACCATTCACTGCCTGAGTTCTCCCTGAAGAGGAACTGCTGTGTAATTACTTACCTTTCATCATTTGAGCCCTCTCTGAAGCCAAAGGCTTATGTGATCACTCATTGTCCACAGACAGGGCCTCCACCGAAGAAGCGATTCACCTGCTGATTTTAAGAGATCAATTTTTAACTCAATAAAAAGAAACTTGTAAATTTCATTCTGGTTGTGTTCTGCGGTTGGCCCCTCGAGGTGGTACGTCAGTTAGGGGTGGTACCCCCGGTCTGTGACAATAGCACCGTCTCTGAACCATAGACAGGGAGGTTGCCGCTTGCTCTGAACCGAACTTTCTTTTGGCCAACTGCATAATGTGCTGATACATGAGCACGGGTGAACCGAGGACTAAATGAGGGGCCGAATTCGGCGAAATGTAGGCCTACGTTTATTCAATAACAAATAAAATAAAATTGATGAAGACCAGTTTATCCAGTTTATATCTTTAAGACATGTAAAACATCCACGCTTGATCATCGCCTGAACGATTCATTTGCAAAACGTAAATGTAAGAAACTTATCCAAGATGATTATGATGATGATTAATATTATTTAACTGAAGTTATGATTACAAATGCCTTCATTTGAATGTATTTTTATCCGCCGGGATGATAGAATTGACGTCATTATGTGAGGACGTAAAAGATCGGTGTTTTGAACCGGTTCATTGAAACAAACTGTCCGAAAGAACCGGTTCGTGCAAGAACTGGACTACCCATCACTAGAGTGAACGGTGATGTCATAGGCCGCCAACAGTACGATCGAAGACACGCCAAATAATGTTTATGACAAAACATCAACATAATCACACACAAAAAAAAAAAAAAATATATATATATATATATATATATATATATATATATATATATTCCAGCTGCTCTCTTTCTGCTGGTTGTGTAAAGTGTGTTGTTTCTTAACCCCCCAGAGCTGTGAGGAGAACTTTTATCATGGATAGATGCACTTTTATGGACAGAACAGAAACTGCAATTCACTCCCATTATAAAGCTTGGAAGAGCAATGTAGATTTGAAAATCATGCTTCCCCCCAGGATTGTTGAATCACAGAAGCTACACCAGTTACTTTTGCCAAGAGATTTATTATTTAAACATGTGTCATGTCAGACAGAGAGAAACAGGCATTTAATAATAAGGCTACAGGTGAATAGGTCTTCATTCCAGATTTCTCTATTCCCTATTTCTCTATCTTCTCACCCCATCATGCCAGCTGTAAATGGTTCTGGGTTTCTCCTTCCTTACCCCTCATCTCAGTGTTTCTCCTTCCTCTCACCCCCTCATGCCTTTATGTTTCTCTGAGGTGGTACAGTAAGATTGAGCTCATATACATCACAGAGATACTTACAACTTCCTTGTAAGGTTGCAAAACATGTTGCTTATGAACAGGGTCAGAAATTAACACCCGCCAAGCGCCAAATGCGGGTAGATTTTCCGTTTTAAAAGGCTATCCGCCACACTGGCGGGTGAATGTTCATACCAAAATATAAAATTTTCAGCGCGCACGCGCTCTTCTGCCTCTTAAGAAACTAGCAGAGAGAGCCCTGGCGCACGCACTCACTATTCAGAGCGGCCAAACGTCAAGCTTCCCCGTACTTTTTGATAAGCGTCCTTGACAGGGCGGCCAGAGCTTCTTTGCAGCTCAAGTCGGCGGCGGTGTGTACGTACAGTTAACACTCTATCTGTTGACGGCGCTGAGGAAAAAGGATATGTGAAGCTCCCGCCACTGGAAGAAGCGGTCGCCGCCCATTTGTGTCCTGCTCATCAAAGCCGTGCAGAACGTCTTCAGCACTCGCGGATCGTGTATACTCCGCCGCTGGCCAGGCTGCTTCTGCTTTACACACCATGGCCATTCTTTTCTCAAGAAAATTAGTTTTCTCATAGCGTTTGCAACGCAATAGCCTACTCGTTCCTTTATCTCTCAGGAAACCGAGGTTACGTAAGTAACCAGTATGTTCTGCCTTCCCCTCCACAGTCAGGTAACACACAACTGACAAAAACGATTTTTATTTCAGCCCAATGATAGTAATATTTAATATATTTCTCTCATTTTGATCAATATATATATCGATTTTTTTTTTTTTTTACATTTCAAATTTTGCTCTGAACAATTTTGTATGTTTGTATTCAACATAATAGGCCTACCTTATTATCTCAATTAAATGTACTTAAATGAATGTATATGTGACAAAAAAAGAATGCTGTTTATTATTTTGGCCCGTAAAAAATATCTGGCTGGTGGATTTTTTCATCTACCAGTCTCCGTGGCAGGTGAGTGGCAAAAAAGTTCATTTCGGACCCTGCTTATGAATGTATACCTAATGCATGGTACAATCCACTATCCACACTAAGAAACTATTTCTTCAGTGTATACATCAGTGGTGTATACATTTGTAATATACAAATGGTAAATTTGCATCAGTTGAAACATTAATTCTTCTTGCAAAGAGCATGCCAACTATACGAATTTGAAGTATCATCATTGTAACATATCTGCTAAGTGAACATTGCATACCTCTAAGCAAAATATAACTCTACCAGCTCCCTGCTCAGCACACATGCACAAACATAGTCTGACTTCACAAAAAACATTATGAAATTATAAAGAAAATGAATAAAGAAAAATAATACTAAAAAATAACATTAAACAGTAAAGTTTTAGTCTTCAAACTCCGATTGTATTCGTCTGAAAGAAGAATGTCATATACTCCTAGGATGACTTGAGGGTGAGTAAATCACAAATTAAAATTTTTGGGTGAACTATCCCCTTTAAAATGCATTCCCAATGGATCTCCCAGCACTGTGAAATGTAGTAATGTAGTTACGTGATTTTTTTTTTAACGTGGTTTTGTTTGCCGTGTCATGTTTCTCGTATGTGGCAGAAATGGCAGCTCTCGCACCGGCAGGAAGAAAAGTCACAAAATGTGACCATTTACTCTGTCATGAGCGCCACCTGCTGCCAGAGAGCGAATTTGTGTTTTTTTTTTTTTTTTTTTTTTTTTTTTTTTTGCATTGATCAGAACTGATAAATTAAATATCAATCAATAAACCAAGTGTCCTGTGCTCACCACACAACAGCTATAGGTGGAGAGGAGAGATTTGGCTATAGGGAGATGTGTGGCTAACTTACACAGAAGAGACTTTGTTGCTCAGCAACTTACTGTGATCTCAGACTGTGATGATGTGGTTTCTCCACTGCATGGATCTTCATGTGTATCTTCAGGTGAGTTTTAAAAGAGAAACTTGTTCCACAATGATCTCACGGTGTGCAGCTTTTCTCTGCTGTGGATTCTCTCATGTCTGTTCAAATCTCCTGATCGACTGAATCTCTTGTCACAGTGTGAACACTTATAAGGTTTTTCTCCAGTGTGAATAATCTGGTGCAGTTTTAAACACTGCGCTGTAGTAAAAGTCTTCTCACACTCAAAGCACATGTACTCTCTCACACCAGTATGAACTTTCTCATGTCTATGTAAATATAGCAGCAGTGAAAAACTCTTTCCACACACAGAACATGAATGTGGCTTCTCCTTCGTATGAACTGCCAGGTGTGTCTTCAGGTCTGATGCCCTACAACATTTTTTGCCACACTGATCACATGTGAACGGCTTCTCTCCAGTGTGGATCATCATGTGTTTCTTAAGAGAACCTTTGTCTGTGAAACTGTTTCCACATTGATGGCATATATGCGGCTTCTCTCCAGTGTGGATCCTCATGTGTAGTTTCAGGTCAGCTTTAAAAATAAAACTCTTTCCACACTGATCACACGTGTGCGGCTTCTCTCCAGTGTGGATCATCTCATGTGCTTTCAGACTTACAGACTGAGTGAATCTCTTGTCACAGTGTGAACACTTGTAAGGTTTTTCTCCAGTGTGGATCCTCTCATGTGTTTTCAGATTAGATGACACACTGAATCTCTTGTCACAGTGTGAACACTTGTAAGGTTTTTCTCCAGTGTGGATCCTCTGGTGCCGTTTTAAACAGTTCGCTGTAGTAAAAGTCTTCTCACACTCAAAGCACATGTACTCTCTCACACCAGTGTGAGTCTTCTGATGTGTATGTAAATATAGCAGCAGTGAAAAACTCTTTCCACACACAGAACATGAATGTGGCTTCTCCTTCATATGAACTGTCAGGTGTGCCTTCAGGACTGATGCACTACGAAACGATTTGCCGCATTGATCACATGTGAACGGCTTCTCTCCGGTGTGGATCCTCATGTGATGCTCAAGACTTTGTTTGTTTGTGAAACTCTTTCCACACTGATCACATGAGAACGGCTTCTCTCCTGTGTGGATTCTCATGTGACACTCAAGACTACATTTGCTTGTTAAACTCTTTCCACACTGAGTGCAGGTGAAAGATTTCTTGGCTCTTCTTCTCTTTGATAATGTCTGTTTAGTCTTTGAGCGACTCAAAGGATTTTCTCCAGGTTTGACATGATGTTCCTCCTCCACTTCACTCAGTTCTTCACTCTCCTCGCTCTCTTCCATCAGGTCTGACATGAAAGAAAAAATCATTAAATTAAATTTAGTACAATGAAATAATTCAAAGTGAGCCCTGATGTAATAGTAGAAGGTAGACAACTGTAATAAAATATTATGATAATTTGATACCTTTTTATAAATTGATTATATGTCCTTGAAACTTCCAATGAATGAGGTAATTTATCTTCCAATTATTATTTTTAAAACAATTATAGGCACAAATTTCTTTAGCAAGAACTATTAAATATATCAATGACATAATTATCTAAAATTATATTAACATTAAAATATACATTACTGCCCTATGTTGACAACAAATTTGAGATTGATATTTATTTTACTAAAACGTTTTAAAGGACAGGTTAGGTATTTTACACCTAAATCCCTGTTTACAGATCGTTTCTGATTAAATAGAAAGGTTAAGATTAAAATTTGGACACATGCTGCTGTCCCGAGAATTTTAGGTTTCTTTCGCTTTCCCCCCACATACAGAATGGCTGCCTATGGGCACTGGAACAATCCTTCCTAAAACGTGTTTACAAAGACGTGAAACGCACCGAGTAATCGGGGTGTTCACTGATATGCTCACACAAAAAATCGCTGCAAAAGATGCTTTCCAACAGGTTTTATCGTAGTTTTTGTTCAACTTCATTGACTTGTATTGGATGTGCTGTGAGGTACGGTATTACTCCGCCGCCAAATGGACTGGAGTGTCTATTATTCAAGCTCTCTCAACGAATGGTTAAACCTGTTGGAAAGCATCTTTTGCAGCGATTTTTGTGTCCAAATTTTAATCTTAACCGTTCTATTTCAACAGAAACGATCTGTAAACAGGGCTTTAAGTGTAAAATACCGAACTTGTCCTTTAATTATTAATGGCCGTTCACACAAACCTTTTCTTCACAGACTTCCATTCATGCGCATGTGAAAGTGGGACACCAGAAATACAAGCTCAAGTGAATAACCCTGTGAGAAATAACACACTTTTAGCATTCAAGTGGAGTGGATTGTTTATTTTATTTTGTTTTTAATTATTATTATTTGATGTTGAAAGTGTAGAATGTCTGCGGCTTTAACTAGTTCTAAACTAATATTTTTTATTAGCATTATCTGTGTCCTACATGTTTCACTCAACTCTGTTACTCCTGACATGATTTTCCTCTTTTTAAAACAGCATTTCTAAAAATTGTGACATCATCTGGGCTCTTTCTACTGCATGATGGGAAGACAAGAAAATAATCTCAATCCATTGTCTCAGTTTTTACACAAACTGTAGCAATGACTGTATTCATCAACCCTGTTACCAAAGTTACTGTAGGAAGAATCTCTATAACTATGAATAACTTGTATGATATTTGACAAATACAATGTTATCAGTAACTCTGTGTTTACTGATTATTCCTAAAAAAAATATTTTGTAAACTATGTTGAAAATGACTAAAATTCTGGTAACGTTGTTACAAATTGGGAACCGATATAAAATAAATGTCAAATAAAACAGTAAAAATAGTATTTAGCTTGATCTGATTTTGAAAATCAATATAAAATGTCTCAAACCTCCCTTTACTGACCATTTGTTGAAAAACGTACATTCTGTACCATTTGATAGTTTAACTGTTCATCTAAAAGTGATGAAGAGCTTGAATGTTTCTAACATGAATGTTCTTCAGCATCATGAATGAATGAAGAATAAACACCAACCTCTTTGTTCTTCAGGATCTTCAGTGTGTTTCATTCTGCAGGGTTCTGGATCACTCATGTTCTCACTGTCCTCTTTAATAAACTCAGTCTTTGCAGATTTCAGCTCTTCCTGATGCTTTGATGCTTGTCTTCACTTGTAGCTGATGATGGGAATATTCCAGCATTTATTGGGGAATTACAGTGGGAGGAGCTTCACTGACCATGTGACTACTGTGGGAGGAGCTTTACTGATGATGTGATTGCAGTGTGGGAGGAGCTGATCTGCCCAAAATCAAAAAATATATAAATTACTGAGTTTGTTTTTTATATTAAATGACACTTCTAAGCATGTATGCCTGTCTATCTATTCATTGTATCACTAAAACCGAATGACAATTCATCAATTATTTGTAATGTAAATCCTAACATTATTCTGCTTCTTCATTAAAATACAGGTATCTAGAAATAAAGAAAATAATATAAATAATTTAAATTCTACCAAATATAATGGTAACAAAAACAGTTAAAAGCATAAAGACAGAAATAAACGTACATAGTAGCCAACACCCTCAGTCTGCTGACACCAATGAAATGAGCTTTAAGTGTCAATTTACAGATCTGAAGTCATCAGCATAATAAATGAGGTGAAAACAGGAACTATTGCCATGAAATAAAGAGTGTTTTCAGCAGATCTGTTAATATTGATGAGCCTCAGACTATCAACACTCATTCAACAAGCCATTCAGGATCATCAGCAGATCATCTCAATTTATTCTGAGTGTTTGCTGTTAGAAATACATTATTTGAGTCAGGATAGATGATACAAGCATATAAAACATCAATAACATAAAACAATACTGACACTCATCTTCATCTATAGATAGCAATATGTCCAAAAGAATCTAAATATAGTTTTAGTTCATGATTACATCACTATAAAGTAGGTAGATCATTAAAATAGTTCAATTTTATATACGCATATCTGAAAATGATCATACAACTTTTAAAAATAAAGAGTACCACAAAGCAACATTGTTCCAAGAGTAGCATATATAATAAATAATACTGACATTTAAGTATTGAGTATTGTCTCATGTGGCTCAACATTATTTATCTGCTCCAGTATGACACGACCGTGAGATTGGTAGTCGAATCAGGCTCCTCCAATCCAAACATCGAATCTTCGACTATTTGGGGTCACCCCTACAACGTATAAAGAATAAATGTACATTGTAACCAACAAATAGCCTACCCTCAGTCTGTTCACACCAATGAAATGAGCTTTAAGTGGCCATTTATAGGCGATCTGAAGACATCAGTATAATAAATGAGGTGAAAACAGGAACTATTGCCATTAAATAAAGAGTGTTTTCAGCAGAATATTGATGAGCCTCAGACTATCAACACTCATTCAACAAGCCATTCAGGATCATCGGCAGATCATCTTACTTAATTCAATTAATCAAACTGTGTGTGTGATCAGGGCTGGACTGGTAATCTGGCATACCGGGCAAATGCCCGGTGGGCCGACGTGCTTTTTGGGCCGATAGGCCTACATCTCATACTTTTTTTTTTTAAACGGCCCATAAAACTCGTACATCGGCGGCCCATTCATTTTGTTTTGTGTGTGGGACACACCCTACTCTGAGAGCACTACCAGTCCAATTGAATCAGCATAACTATTCACATGCTGATACTGGCCAGGAACTCCAATATTCCGAGAGCCATCCCAGAGCCATTAAAGACAAAAGGTCAAAGTCAATCAACCTAACGATTCAACGTCTGGGCTCCGAAAGGTGAATCTCAGTGATCTGACTCATTTAAAACACAATAGAGAAAACAGGTCTGGCAGGAAAAAGGAGACTCTTACTGGAGACTCAATAATCATCAGTCACCAGTCTACCAAACTTGATCAGTTTATATACTATTGCAGTGGAAAAACTAAATTAAACATTTGAATGAGCAGGAAGTATTCTGATTAATTATTTTGTATAGTATTTGTATCTATGGGCTTCTCCCTTGACGTCCCCCCAATTGCCTGCGAGCTTCTCCTCCTGTCTGTACGGTAATTTCTTTACTGTGCGACAGAGAGTCGAGTGGTTATGATGCAATCGTTAGCCTATTTTTACAAAAACTGTTTCTACGGGGCCATAATGTAACATAGAAGGTAATGGAACCCTTTATACATTGTCGTGTTTCTTTAGAAATAAATAATGGACAAATAGAGTCTTTTAACGCCTCAGATGTACAGTTATTCACGGTCAAAGTGATGCCAAAATGAATGGGAGTCAATGGAATGCTAACGCAAGTGAAGTTCTGCTACAAGATGGCGGCACGCGGCCGGCTTCAACTTCCGGTCGATGGATTACCCACTTGGTGATTCCAACTCTTACTCTCCTTCTACACATTATACATTATTTACTGAGCATATTCGTTCTCGCCACCTACTGGCAACTATTCAGAACACACCAAAAGTTACCAGTGCCTTTGTAAGCAACGACAATGATGTGTGAACGACCGTGTAGCTGCCTCGTTTGTTAGCATTGCTGGAGGACAACAGGCATCTTGCATCGCAAGAGTGCCATACAAAAACGGTGCTGCACAAAAATGTAAATTATAGTTCGCCTCAAAGTTTTTTATTTGTGTATTTATTTAATTTGTATTATTTCTTCCCCAAGCTCATAAAATAAATTTGGGTCGCACATAAATTGACAGGGTCGGTCGGAAACCGGAACCAAACAATTTTTTGTTGTATGCCTTAACTTGAGTTAGGATGCAGATTTACTATGTTAAATATATGTTCATTAACAAAAACAGTAATATCTGTTAAATATGTGCAGTTAATATTACTAGGCTAACTTTACAGTAAATCCATGGTAAATGATGGGAATTTGTAGACGGAAAAGCCTTCTGACTGTATCGTTGCGCACAGTGTTTCTCCTGTTTGTCAGCGCTGTTTCATCTGCCTTTAAACTGGTTTAAATCACTGAGACATTTGTGTTCTTCGCTGAATTCAAGCGCTTCTCACTGGATCTTGTGACCGATCAGAGTAAACGCATCTGCTCTTGTGAGCTCGCGCTGCACTGCCGTTTGGACTTTGAGGCGAGCGGATAAATGGTCCGTGTCCCACGTGGTTCAAATGAGTTTTGTTCCACTTTTGGCGCATAAACATTATCGAACATTTATAGAACTCTTGATCTTGTATCAAGAAAAATTATATTGCGATAATTGTCGTTATCGTTTTATTGCCCAGCCCTACGTGTGCAGCTTCTCTCTGCTGTGGATCATCTCATGTGTTTTCAGCAGTGTTGGGGAGTAGTTAACTACAAGTAGCAACTAACTTAACTAGATTTTTCAGTAGCTTGGCAGTAGCTGAGTTGCTTTTTAAACAGTGTAGCTTTTCCAGTAGCTAACTACTTTTTGCAGCAAGTAGCGGCGTAGCGCGAGCAAAAGCTACATTGCGTTTTGTCGAGCCTGCGCGAATCAGCGCGATGCAAGGATATTCTTCTTCTTGATAGATTACAAACTAATTTTTGGCCATTACCGCCACCTGTTGTTTAATCACGCATCTTGCGGCTAACGGTTCACTGACGTACAGAAGTCAAGTGGGTTGACACACCCATATTACCCATGATGGAGCAAGACGTGGCGGCAGATTTGGAGGATGGAGATGGAGAAACAACTAACGTTAATTACCCATGGCCTTATTTGTCCAAGTTCATGTCTCTCAAAGAGACTGTCTACTGCAACTACACCAGATAGTTCTTTCCCTGCCAGTGCCACATGTGAGCGGTTGTATACGTTGTTCAAAAAAATCAAAAGTAGTTTCAATGTAGCTAGCTACTTTTTGATAGTTACTTGTAGTGTAGCTAACTACTTTTCCAAAAGGGTAGCTTGACTGTAGTTTAACTACTTTAACTTACGAGTAGCTTGTAGCTTGTCAAACTTCAGTTTCAGAGTAGCTTCCCCAACACTGGTTTTCAGATTAGCTGACTGACTGAATCTCTTGTCACAGTGTGAACACTTGTAAGGTTTTTCTCAAGTGTGAATTCTCTGGTGTGTTTTCAGATGTGATGACTGACTGAATCTCTTGTCACAGTGTGAACACTTGTAAGGTTTTTCTCCAGTGTGGATCCTCTCATGGGTTTTCAGGTATGATGAATCACAAAATCTCTTGTCACAGTGTGAACACTTGTAAGGTTTTTCTCCAGTGTGGATCCTCTCATGGGTTTTCAGGTATGATGAATCGCAAAATCTCTTGTCACAGTGTGAACACTTGTAAGGTTTTTCTCCAGTGTGAATACTCTGGTGCAGTTTTAAACATTGCACTGTAGTAAAAGTCTTCTCACACTCAAAGCACATGTTCTCTCTCACACCAGCATGAATTTTCTCATGTCTATGTAAATATAGCAGCAGTGAAAAACTCTTTCCACACACAGAACATGAATGTGGCTTCTCCTTCATATGAACTGCCAGGTGTGTCTTCAGGACTGATGCCCTACGAAATGATTTGCCGCATTGATCACATGTGAACGGCTTCTCTCCGGTGTGGATCCTCATGTGAATCTTAAGGTTTGATGAATTTGCAAAACTCTTCCAGCACTGATCGCATGTGTGCGGCTTTTTTCCAGTGTGGATCATCATGTGTGTATTAAGATGTGTTTTTTGTGTGAAGCTCGTCCCGCACTGATCACATGTGAACGGCTTCTCTCCGGTGTGAATCCTCATGTGAATATGAAGACACTGTTTGGTTGTGTAACTTTTTCCACACTGAGTGCAGGTTGTAGATTTCTTGGCTCTTCTTTTCTTTAAAAATGTCTGTTTAGTCTTTGAGCGATTCAAAGGTTTTTCTCCAGGTTTGACATGATGTTCCTCCTCCACTTCCCTCAGTTCTTCACTCTCCTCCTCCTTCACTTCACTCAGTTCTTCACTCTCCTCCTTCACTTCACTCAGTTCTTCACTCTCCTCCTTCACTTCACTCAGTTCTTCACTCTCCTCCTTCACTTCACTCAGTTCTTCACTCTCTTCCTCCACTTCCCTCAGTTCTTCACTCTCCTCCTCCTTCACTTCACTCAGTTCTTCACTCTCCTCCTTCACTTCACTCAGTTCTTCACTCTCCTCCTCCACTTCCCTCAGTTCTTCACTCTCCTCCTTCACTTCACTCAGTTCTTCACTCTCCTCCTTCACTTCACTCAGTTCTTCACTCTCTTCCTTCACTTCACTCAGTTCTTCACTCTCCTCCTCCACTTCCCTCAGTTCTTCACTCTCCTCCTTCACTTCACTCAGTTCTTCACTCTCCTCCTTCACTTCACTCAGTTCTTCTCTCTCCTCCTTCACTTCACTCAGTTCTTCACTCTCCTCCTTCACTTCACTCAGTTCTTCACTCTCCTCCTCCACTTCACTCAGTTCTTCGCTCTCTTCCATCAGGTCTGAAATCAAAGAAAAATATTATTATTCATTAAAATCATACAAGAGAAAAAAAATGAAGTGAAAGGACATCAAAGTAGACAACTGCTATAACATATTACCACTTTGCTGTTTAAAAAATATATATAAAAAAAATTAAGTTAAATAAATTTAATTTCCCTGTTTCCGTTTCCCGTTCTTGAATTCAATTCCCGCTCTGCTTGCCACAGAAACGTCAAACAGTGGCCTCTTTGTTGAATTACAAGAACACACACTTTTTGCAGTCCGGTGGAGCAGATTGTATATTATTATATTTTGGATTTATTACAACCCGAATTCCTGAAAAGTTGGGAGTTTTTTTTAAATTTGAATAAAATGAAGACTTAAAGAATTTCAAATCACATGGTCCAATATTTTATTCACAATAGAACATAGATAACAAATCAAATGTTTAACCCTCTGGGGTCTAAGGTGTTTTTGGGGTCCTTGAGATGTTCTGACATGCCCTGACATTTGTGCTTTTTTCAGTTGCTTATAAACATATTAATGGCAAAAAGAATTTACACACTATTTAGCACAAACAGGGCTACCATAATATGTGAGCAACAAGAATGTACATGTCTGCATTTTTGAGAGAATAATGTTTATGCATGGTTATTGAAAAAACTAAAAACTAAAGTTTCTGAAATAAGGCCATAAAACACATTCTAAATATGTGCCAATAAGACTTTTGTCTAATGGATGTCATCACCTAGTGTTTTTTCTTCAAAATGATGTGAAAATCACCCTGCCTTATCATTCACATAACACAATACATTGATTTGAATTTTGCAAAGCACTTTCTGTTTGGAAAGGCAATATGCCGGAGTGGGCGTCAACGATCATGCATATTTTGTGGTTCACACCTGAGGAGACAATGGGGCCTGCATACTTAATTAGCCATTCATTCAGGTGAGTCACTGAGCCACAAGAATGCAAGAGCAACAGTTGGAAGCATCTCAATTCTTTTTTATTTTTCCACATATTGTGCTTGCAATTTGGCCTATAATATCCAAGGAAAACATGTCTAGTAATTGCGCAGTTAATTCTCATACTGTATTTTCAGTTTTGGAATATTTATCCTCTCCCCAAATTTGTCACTAATAAAACACAATAAAAATGATTTAAAGAAAAGGCTTATATTTACCTTTTAATAGTTTGTTTACATCTACCTTGTAAATATATTTTTTATTAGAAAGGTTACAATTACAACAACAATTCAAGTGTAATCTTTCTTTGTAAAAACTAAAGTATACATTTTATCATACATATTAGAGGTCGACCGATTCATCGGTCGGCTGATTAATCGGCCGATTTTTTGCATTTTTAACATAATCGGCATCGGCCAATATCCAAGTGTATCAAGCCGATTATTAGGCAGGCGCATCTGTGGGCAGCCTAGTGTTGTTGTTGTGGAACGCGCGTTCGACGCACGCTGCGCCTAGAGTCATTCTCGAGCAGAGTGAGCAGACCATCCAGTGCTTAAGGAAGGAGCTAAGTTCCTTGGAGAAAACTCCTTTATATTTAATTAAAAACTTTTGATATGTTACTGCCAACTTAGAGAAAAAAACATGAATAGGCGACATGACGTTCGGCTACTTTGAAATTGATAGCGTAGTTGAGGTTGCATTAGCACAGCAGAAGGGTTGCTATCATGTCACAATAAGTAAGCAAGAATTTACAGACAGTGAATCTGAGACTTTTATTTGTTCTGTTTGTGCGTCTTATATTTGAGAGGGTTGTCACTCAATGCAGAGAAATAAGTAATAAAAAAAGAGACTAGACTACAGACAGACCCGGAGCTAATACGGCACTGGTGCCTTAGACCGTTATTTACCGGACCGAATATCAACGCGCATTTCTGTGCTTCATTTCAGTGGTACTGTTATGTCTGTGCTTCTCTTGGATGCTCTGAAACGGACGTTAGAATAACAGCTTCGCTGCACTTGACACTAGTCAGCAGTTAACTTTAGCATTCCGTTAGCTAGTAGCTGGATTAAACACGGTTAAAATGCTGGCCAAACAGTAGTGTAATGTGTGACTGAATTTCACTGTAGACTAGAGGTGGAACGGTACATGTATTCGTATTGAACCGAAACGGTACAGGCGTCACGGTTCGGTGTATAAATTTCCACGGAGAATACACGCTATAAAAATAAATAAAACTCGCGTGCAAAGTAATGCGGAACTACTGTTAGATACGCGGGTTCTTTAGGGACACCTAATCTGTAGCTCCGGCTGCGATGTTTAGATTGCAATGCTGCAATATGTTGTGTGTGTGTGTGAGTGAGTGAGTGAGAGAGAGAGAGAGAGAGAGAGAGAGAGAGAGAGAGAGAGAGAGAGAGAGAGAGAGAGAGAGAGAGAGAGAGAGGCGCGATCGAGATCGAAAAGTCGCGTGTGTTTAAAGCCGCAAAATGTTTACTTATATTTGTGTGCAAAACTCTATGGTGCAAACGCGCACGTGTGTGTGTGTGAGGCGCGGGCGCGATCGAACAGTGGAAACAAAAACATACTCCGTCATTTTGTTTATCAGGACATCATTCAAACTGCAAAGTGTTTAAGTTACTGTTAATTAAAATGTTAAAGAAAACAAATATATTAATCTGAAATGTAGCAAATTAATTTTCAAGTCATTCAGGTACAATTACCAAAAATATCTCAAGGTCTTTTTGTCTTTTGTACAAGTGCAGATTGGTTAAGTGTTCAATAAATGTTTTTGTTGAGAAATTTTGTCTATCTTAAGTAATTATTTGTGTTACATTTTATCTTTCAAATAGAGGTTAAAAACAAGCACATAATCGGCCAAATATCGGCCAAAATAAATCGGCAGCATTAATCGGCCATCGGCCGACACGGATTTCAAAAGATCGGCATCGGCATCGGCCTGAAAAAAACCATATCGGTCGACCTCTAATACATATTTCAAAGTTAAGGATTTGATTGATTATTTGATTACTTTATTTTTGACAAAACATACTATATTTAACATGAGCAAAAATGGGCAAACAAAAGCTTATTTGAGGTGGCAGATATTTTACAGTAAAAATGTATAATCTATCCAAAACTAATCAACGAAATGTTGTCTTTCATATAACATAGGTCTTTCATTTTTATTATAAGAAATATAAATGTTAATTTGCAGTTTAATACGTTGGTTATACAAATACATTTTATTTCAACATATTTCAGTCGATTTTTACTCAGTATAGCAATACAGTTTGCTAAAACCGAAACATTAACGCCTGAATAAACAGAAATGCCTGACTGTAACGTTGTTTTTATGAAATATTAGGGCATATAAATGTTCATTTTCAGTTTAATACGTTGCTTATACAAATAGCCTACATTTTATTTCAACATATTTCTGTCGATTTTTACTCAACTCAGTAAAGCAATACAGTTTGCTAAAACATCATCCAGGGTTCCCACTCTTTTCTTGAAATGATTTTCCAGGACTTTTCCAGGACATTTTCAAGACTTTTTCAGCTGCTACAGTGCGAGTCAAGTTATCACAACTAAGGCTGGGCGATATACCGATATTATCATATCGAGATATATTTTGAAACAGATGTGATATTGTACCTATACCGTTATATCTGTATTATAGTTGTGCAGAGATTGTTGTCTTTCACAATGCCACCTGCATTCCTCTACTTGCAAGGCCACACTACTAAAACAGAAGTTATTCTCTACTTTAGTTCATACACTGCTATTTTACTTGCTGATACCAGTTTAAAGTCCAAGCTCTCACAGTCAAGCTGTATTCGCAATCAGTCACTAACGTTAGAAAATATTAACTATTATAGTTAATATTAATATTAAATTAATTGCATCTGCTCGCACCAAGGCACA
Organism: Squalius cephalus; assembly: GCF_949319135.1. Classification (NCBI taxonomy): domain Eukaryota; kingdom Metazoa; phylum Chordata; class Actinopteri; order Cypriniformes; family Leuciscidae; genus Squalius; species Squalius cephalus. Next base: position 20,466,903 of record NC_137122.1, read on the forward strand.
TTACGCATCTGGTATCCATAATGGCATAAACTGATGAGTTATGTGTTTTTGACTCTAAATTATTTTGATTTATCAAATCTTTGTAACCGTTTTTGTCAATTATATTGCTGAAATGGATAGACCTTTTGTAAAGCTAAATGTGTTTAAATGCAAAATCCATTTAGCCTACTGGTGTATGAAATGGATCTGAAGTAAAATATTCTGACAAACTAGGGTAAAATACCGGTATATATCATATATCCCAAGCTTTGGAGAATTGCTATTTTCTACAATTGTACCTTATATTTTGTAAACCAGATTGCTTAAATGTTTATTAATCTCAATCTTTCTCTCTTGCACTTTCTCCACAAAAATATTTACTGTTCAATAAATCACCAAAACAATTTCCTTTACTTTATCTGTTTACTGTTTACTTACAGTTGACTTAGTGCATCTGACACCTGCATTCTTCAAGTAAAAATGAAAATTACTGCAAAAATAAATAAAAAAATATAAATATCAAACTCAAATCCTATCCTGCAGTGCAAAAAGGTCAATATAAAACAAAGCAATGTCATTTCAATTAAAATGTTCCTCTAAAATAAATCTGTTATTGTAGCTTCTTGACGCTCTCCTGCAGGTCTTCCAGTGTTTTTGCTAGAGCTTGCAGCTCTTCCTTTTTCTCGGCCACACTTTTGCGATAAGCATTGGATTTGGACAGTAATGTGAAGTCCTGTTTTTTTTCTGCTTTCATTGCCATTTCGTCTGCCTCTTTCTGCATCATCTCACTGCTTTTCATTATTCTTCTCTGTTTTGCTTTGACATTTTCTATGTCTTGGTGAAGCTCCTTTCTTTTCTTCTCATTTGCAGTTTGTTCTTTATTCTTTTTTTCATCCTCAAGGTATTGCATATACCTCATTCTTGCTCCTTTGCAGTGTTGGATTAGGTCTTTTGGCAGGGCTTCATCAACTGCACGCTCAGCCATTGCATCCTGGACCAGGCGCAATGCTATCAGACTCCTCTCCTTTAAGTTTTCCACTAGCATGTCCTTGTTCACGGAGTACCCTCGCTCCACTGCTGCTTGTCCATGAGACAGAGTTAGGAGACATTTCATCATGTCCCACAGTGCTACATACTCTGCTCTGCCACTGATAAATCTCCCAAAAAATTCTTCAAGCCTGCAACTGTATGAAAAATCTTGGAATTCTGCCTTGAGGTTTGCACTTGCATGCACTGAGAATATTTTATACTGAGCAAGGATTTTGTCGCACTCTGAGGCAGTGCACCATCCTGCATTGAGGATAACCTGTAGGAGTTTCTCAAACATTGCTATTGCATGCTCAGTCTCTGTCACCATGATCACAGGGTCGAGGGAGCTCATGTGCCGCACTGCTGGGTACATAAGAGGACTTCTCTCCATAATTTTTTTGCAGGTCACAGCAAGGAAGGAGACACATTCCTTCTTGAAAACCTGTATGTTCACTGGATTTTCCTGGAGCTTTTTAGATGCTTTCTCCAAAGCTTGTTTTGTGGCAAATCCAGTGTCCAATTGTTTGAGTGGCACATGGATTGACTTGTTTTGGACATCAAGTTTCAGCAGCTGGACAGGTGTTTTCATCTTCTCCAATTCTTCTCTCTTAATAAAGCATGACAGCAAGCATCTCAGGATGGACTCAAGCTCTTTTGCAAGGAAAGGCACCATTGGTGCATCTGTCTGGAATTTCTCCAAAAAAGACTTCAGCTGTCTAGCAACAAATGCAAAAAACTGGAGCTTAGCCTGAAAGAGAGGGTCAGCTGTGGCCCCTTTTACTGTACAGTAGGATGCAGATGATGGTACTTTGCTTTTCGGGAGTTTCTGGTGGCTGCTGATGTACTGTTGCACAGCTGGCCACACTTCCACTGCCCGCTCTGCGACTGCCAAGTCTTCAACCCATCGATGGGCACAGAACTTCAGAGGAAATGTTGTTGTTTTGGTCACCTCAATGAAGTCAGCTCGTCTTGCTGGTGAGTCATGGAACATCTGCCAAAGTGCTCTGAGCACATCTCCCACCTTCCAACCTGTTTCTCTCTCTCCATCTTGAAAACTTCCATGAAGAACATGCAAACCACAACTTCCCAAATTTATCATCGTTGGTGCATCTGGGTCCTCTTGGCTTTTGTCCTCTTGGAATATCCTCAGGAGCTTCCAGTTGACAGCAGGGCCATCCATTGAAATCTGTAACAGCTTATTGGGATTAAGTGGTGACAGGGCTCTCTTGATCCTTTCCAGAAGTTTCTCTGCTTGAGTGTGTCCTAAAAACTCTGAATCAAAATAATGCACCACAACCTTCCCTTCACGTTCACTCCAGTGCCTCACTACAACATCCAACTGTTCTGTCTGTGTCACTTTATTCAGGCATTCATCAAAAGAAACTACATAGCATGGTGCTTTTCTTATATCATTGATCCGTTGCTCTTTGAAATAAGGACCCAAGCCAAAACATATAAGGTAAGCTGCTTTTGTTGCGCCACATGAAAACTTCTTGGCAATCTCACTGTCTGGGAACATCTGACCAAAAATGGCTGAGATATCAGAGCTGGAGTTGAATGAGTAGTGTGACATCACCATCTTAATCACCCAGCGAATCTCTGCTTCTAACACAGCTTGGCTTGAAAAGAATGCTAAGCTGCCCTGTGTTTCTAAACTTGTTCTCTGTCCACTTGTACTAGCTAATTGTAATGCTGTACATTCATTACTGGCACTTTCCTCATGTACACTGGCTGTTGGTAGCTCTCTGTTTGTTGGACAGCTACTTCCCTCTCCTGTGTCTGTTGAAGTCTTCCTCATGAAATCTGTCATTTTTCTTTCACTGTTTAACTGTCCAGAAACCTTGACATGGCCTTGTCCCCGTGCATGACTCCTGATTGCTGAGACTCCCATGTTACCAATATCAAAAGACTTCCTGCAGAGCTTGCAATATGCCCTATGCACATCTCCAGACACTTCTCCTAGCCAGTCCCTGAACTGGGGGTTTTCCTTCCACTCAGTTTTGAATTTGCACTGTCTTCCTGACATCGTCACTAACTCCTGCCTATAAAGGACAACACCACAAATTTGAAAGTCTAATACTGCTTATATTTACTGTTTACTCAATAAATTAGGCCTACTTTTTATACCTTAGCTTTTTCATATCTTTCATATTCTATGTATTATACTTACTGTACTCAACACATTACTGCTTATTTCACATAGTTAGATGCTAAACTGCATTTTGTTGTTCCCAGTGGTGGAGCGTCAGGGCCAGCAAGGCCTTCTCTGCTGGCCTAAACACTATCAGAATCACTGTCTTGCATTGATGTCATTTATTTTATTTATTTTTCCTGTGAATGTGTATTAAATTATTCCCAATAGTCTATTCTCTTAACTTCATAGCTTTTTTCTTGGTCGCGCTGCTTCCAGTAGTGTATGTTTATTTTAGAGCTTTTATCCAATCATATCTCAGTCTCAATGTGTTGCCATGAGCAAATAAATCTGCCTAAAGGCCTTCAGAATCAATCGTGCAGGCGCCTGTTGCTTAAAAATGAATGGGAATGTAACGGTGTTCTTTAACCAATCAGATACTGATATCAGATTTAATCAACCAATCAGATTTCGAGATGGCGACACTGGGGCCATCTAGAAGGCTCAGAATAACGTCAGCCTTTTCACGTCTTTTGATTGGATAGTCAGAACCCGTGCTACAGCTATAGTCAGAGCAAACCGCAAACGGAATCTGTACAATATAAAAACATTTACGTAGCGATTAAATACAGCTTTTTTTTTATTTTACAAACCACAATGGCTGACAGAGGAGAATTCGTTAATTTGGTCGCAGATTTACTAGCAAAGCCATTTTCAAGACGGACTTTTCAAGAAAAGCGGGAAATCATCATGAAAGGTCGGCCAACCCCGAAGCTAGCAGGCCTGTCCCAGCCGGGGAAAGGGTTTACCCGCCGCTTTCATTGCAATAATTACGAGCGGTACCCTTGGCTCACAGCCTCCGAGGAGCACTGCAAATTGTATTGCTGGGAATGCATGTTATTTGCAGTCGATCGACTTGGTGTTTGGAGCCACACTGGGTTTGCAAACTTGAGTTGTCTAACTAAAGCAGCAGCGAGACACCAAACCACGGCCGGACACTTACAAGCAACGGTGCTTTTGAAAACTTTTGGGGAAACTCGAGTGGATCTACAGCTCAATGAACAGATGCGCAGGGAAACGGAGCTCCACAACGAAAAGGTGAAGAAAAACAGGGAAATATTGAAAAGACTGATAGATTGTGTCATATTTTTGGGGAAACAAGAACTTTCGTTTCGGGGACACGATGAAAGCGCTGGGTCCACAAATAGAGGAAATTATTTGGAGCTTCTTTCTTTTCTCGCTGAAAATAACACTGACTTACATTACCACCTGTCCACGAACAAAGTGTTTTGTGGGACGTCAGGCACAATACAGAACGACCTGATTAATGCCATTGCTGAAGTGATGGGAGAAGAGATTAAAAGGGAGATTAAAAAGCACCCTTTGTCGCTGTTATGGTGGACGAGACGACAGACGCGAGTAATGCAGCGCAGCTCGCACTGGTCCTGCATTATGTGACGGACACGGGTGTCAAGGAGCGCTTTGTCAAATTTGAAGATGTCACCAGTGGCAAGCGAGCCGATGACATTGCTGCTCTAATTGTCAGTTTCTTGGAAGAATGCGAATGCCTAGATAAAGTTGTGGCACAGTGTTTTGATGGCGCACCGGTCATGTCATCTGGACTAAATGGGGTGCAGGCTAAAGTCAAGGAGAGGGCACCTATGGCCTTATTCATACACTGCTATGCACATCGACTGAATTTAGTACTGACTCAAGGGGCCTCGAAGCTAAAGGAATGCAAGATATTTTTTGCCCACCTAAATGGCCTAGCTGCATTTTTCTCCAGATCCCCTAAGCGCACGCAACTACTGGATGAAATATGCCAGCGGCGTCTTCCTCGTGTGGCACCAACACGGTGGCAATACACATCAAGATTGGTCAGTACAGTTTTTGAAAAGAGAGTTGCCCTAAAGGAGCTGTTTGACCACATACTGGAACATCATGATGAGTATGACGAGGACTCTGTGCGATGTGCTGATGCATTTAATGCACGTCTGGATGATTTTGAGTTTTGTTTTTTGCTTCACACATTTAATGGGATTTTTGAGTATTCAGATGTGCTTTTTGCAATACTACAGAGCAAAACATTGGATGTACAATTCTGTCTGGCAAGGGTGAATGAGTTTTGTGACACCATTGAGCGAGAGAGGGGCCAATTTGGTCAGATCTATGAAGCCACTGCGCGCATCGCAGGCGCTCCGAGCGCACGGAGAGGGCCAGCACAAGGAGACCTTCGTGCACACTACCACCAACTCCACAGCACTGTTCTGGACAACATTCTTTGCCAGATATGAAATCGATTTCAAGACCACGAAAAATTAATGTTTCTCTCCCTCCTCGACCCCCAGCAGTTTCAGACATACCGGAAAAAATTCCCGCAGGCAGCCTTCACCAGCTTGACACAGAGTCACGGAACACTGTTCGATCTGTCCCGGCTAAAAACAGAACTGACTGTAACGTATGCCATGACAGACTTTGAAGGCAAAAGTCCAGCTGATCTCCTTCATTTCCTTCAGCAGAAAAATCTGTGTGAGAGCATGGGGCAGCTACACACATTGGCATGTTTGGCGCTGACTGTCCCTGTGTCCACTGCTTCTGTCGAGCGGACATTCTCAGCCCTAAAGAGAATTAAAACGTATGCCAGAAATAAGACTGGACAGACTCGACTTTCAGCATTAGCCTCCATGGCGATAGAAAGGGAATTATTGTTGGATCTGAAACGTACAAATAACCTGTACAACAGTGTAATTGAAGTCTTCTTGAGAAAAGAAAGGAGAATGGATTTTGTGTACAGATAATCAGTTTTGGTGAGTAGGCTATAATGCATTTTATTTAGCCTACATTTGTTTATACAGCGAGTCAACTTTGGCTAACTTGGGTCCCGTTTTTGCCCCATTTTTTTCTGTGCTGAATATGATTTCTTTTTTATTGTGATTTTATTATCGAAAAATATATATTTTTTATTTTCATAAATTATTTTTTTAAAAACATTTTCATATTATCAAAATAGATTTTTTTTTTTAAATAAATGTGGGTTTATTTTTTTATTTTATTTTTTTTATTATTGATTGACTGACAGATTTGTTTGTTTATTTAATTTTTATAAACTGCCTGGGTATGTTGGGGGGAAAGATGTTTTTTTTTTTTTGGAAAACTTTGTAAATATTTTTTTTTAATGAAAAATACTTTGTATATATCACCTGAAAGAAATGTACTATATTTTTATTGTTCAAAAGAAACATTTGGTAAACTTTTGTAAGAACAATTTATGCTTTTGCGTTTTCTTTAGTAGAATTTGCACAAAAACACACACTTTGCCTTCATTTAAAATGTAATTGAATTTAATTTAAAACAATTCCGTGGTCGGAGAACTCAAACGGTAGCTACTAAAAAATGTACGGAAAACCGAGAGCAGATGCTTCTGCTAGAGATGATTGTATGTGGTGCTGCTGTGGCTGCTTGATGGTTGCATAGCAACGACAGACGCCATGGGAGCGCAAGCGCTTAGACGCGCTTTTTAAAGAGAGCGATGGTAAATGATGGTAGGCTATTAAGAGGTGGATTAATTCGGGTAGGACACCACTGAAGGCCTAAGTGTGAAATGCACGCCCCGCCACTGGTTGTTCCAGTACTGGTCATTTTAGGTTAGCCCAGTCATCCGGAAACAAGATTCAGGGTAGATGACTAGACTAATATCTCTCGCTAGCACAACAATCATACTGAACCTGAAAAATATTTATTTCTAACTCTCAGAGATAAGTAGTACTTATTGTTTGCTAGCTACCTTTTAGTCTGGCTTTTATGTAGCATTACTATGATAAATTTATGGTTACCACTTAAAATAATTTTATTTATTAATTCAGCCATGTTGAATTCAATTAATTTACGTTAACAACTGTGTTCAAATGAAACATGCAAGTCTTCAGTTCTAAGGCCGTACCGGAAATCTAAGGTTACACATCTTCTATAGCCTACAGAATTCACACCCTATACAAATACCACAGCTGTACAATTGTCACACCCTATACTAAATTTACCCTATACAGCCTACTCATCTGGATTGAAGCAGCAAACATTCAGTGTAAAAGAAAAAAAATGACATAACATTATTTAATATTTGAATCACAGCTTATAGTGTTTTGACATCGACAACCACAACCAAAAAGTGCATTTTACCTCAAACTTGCGACTAGTTAACTTTCTAAAGAAGGCGCAATCGCTTCTCTGGTCGACAGTAACACACTGACAAAATTATATTCATAATTTAAAATATTTTTATACCACTTTTTAATGTGTGATTGTGTAAAGGTGTTCACGAGATAAAGATACCAACCTTTCGCGAACTTGCTTTTAACGTCGAACCACTCGTTCTCATGGAGACGCGGTGTGCACGGAGGGGAGGGGCTGTGTGTGTGTGTATGTGTGTGTGTGTGTGTGCGCGCGCGCGCATGTGAGAGACGTATGAGTGACAGAGAGACGGAGGGAGAGCAGGGAAAGGAAATGCAGCTGAACGAATATGCTGCGTGTTTTAAATTGCGTTAAAAATGAAAGACCTTGACAAAGACGAAAACTAAGGACATTTACTCTATAATTCAGAACTCACATGATGTCCGTAGTTTTGAGGGGCAAGTCCTAGCAGCGTACTGAGATGTCAAATTGCGTTTGTGTCACGTGGGGCGCTGTGCTGGCTACATGCAGAAATGAAAGCAGACAAGCGCTCCAGCCCAATATTACCCGTTGAACGCAGCTGAAAACAGACATTCATGCGTAAAATGTTTAACCCGTTTGCGTTCATCCACAAGGAGGGAAAATTATTTTCCAGTACAACGCAAACGTTTCCAGGACATTTGACTTTTTTCCCCATTTTCCATGTGTTTTCCAGGACTGGAAAATTTGTCTTTCATTTTCCAGGTTTTCCAGGTTTTCCAGGACGCGTGGGAACCCTGATCATCATTCATTCACACAGAGACGCAATTTAAATTTAAACTCTTTTTGCAAGCTGTGATAAACAGCGCGCATCTCTGCGGCTGCCGTTCATTCATTCACAGAAACGCGATTAACTTGAGAAGGAAAAAAAACTTACTACATATTCGGATCCTCTCTCCTGCAATACCCGCACTCTGAGGTAGATTTTCCATTATTATTATTCCTCACAGCGCTGCCAGATGGTGTAAACACGTAGGCTACAATGATATGATTAAACTTGTGTTTTCTCGAGCTGATATGGGGGCGTTCACAGGTTTGCTTGGATTGCCTCAGTAATTTGCGTTTGAATAGCACGCGCTCTCCGTGGGCGGAGTCACATTACATTTGAATTAGCTCTAATTAGCTCGACTGGAATCGCTCTCTTTTAATACAGATTTCACAAGATGAGAATATTTGTTTTTTTATATAAATTACCTCATTTAAAAGAAGAGAATTCAAGCTTCATGCCTGTGTGTCTGTATGCCTGTTTGACTGAGTATTCGCTGAGTTACAGTTCATTTTCAGACGCGTTTCAGAATGGTCTTCACTGACAGAGAGAAGGCAGAACTCACATCACGTTTATTTTTCTTTATTTGGCAAAAAGCACAACACTTTGTTTTTATTGAGTATACACAAAAATAATACACATTTAACAGAATCGATTGATGTATGAAACTTGCTTGTAATATCAAAGTCAACAGAGCAAAATTAATTTCTTTTGAACTGAACTGAAAAAAAAGCGAGCCTATCGCGCCGGCGCGATTGTCGACCTCAGGGGGTTAAACTGAAAAATGTTACACTTTTATCCACTTTTATGAGCTCATTTCAAATTTGATGCCTGCTACAGGTTTTAAAAAAAGGTTGGGACAGGGGGCAACAAATGGCTGAAAAAGCAAGACATTTTGAAAAGATTCAGCAGGGAGAACATCTAGCAACTAATGAAGTTAATTGATATCAGGTCAGTAACATGATTGGCTATAAAAGGGATGTCTTCGAGAGACAGAGTAAAGATGGACAGAGGCTCTACAATCTGTGAAAGAGTGCGTTAAAAGATTGTGGAATACTTTAAAGGGGTGGTAAAATGCCATTTTCACAAGATGTAAAATAAATCTCTGATGTCCCCAGAGTGTGTGTGTGTGTGTGTGTGAAGTTTTAGCACAAAATACCCCACAGATATTTTTAAATAGTATGTTAAAGTTGTCACTTTTTGAGGGTTTGCAAAAACACACCGTTTTGTGCCTGGCCCCTTAAATGCAAATAAGCTGCTGCAGAGGGCTTAATGCATTTGTTAAAATGTAGCTAAAATCAATTGTGTGGAACCACTTACGATAATTTTTTTTTTGTAAATTCAATGATTTCAGTAAATTCATTGAATTTACTAAATGTTTTTATCGTAAGTGGTTCCACACAATTGATTTTAGCTACATTTTAACAAATGCATTACGTTGAACTTAGTTCAACGTAATGCATTTGTTTAAATGTAGCTAAAATTAATAATGTGGAACCAATTAACATAAATTTTTTTAGCAAATTCAACTAAGTCAATGAATCATTTTTTTCAGTGTATTCTTGATCATGTACTGAAGCCCACACAAACTCTTGATCATTTTGTAACAACTTTCTCATATGGGTGGTTTTGGCTGACAGATTAGGCAGAAATTTTCCAAGAAAATTCACCATTCCCAAGACCCGCAGAATTCGCTTCTTGTCACTAGGTGGAGGCATAACAAGGAGGGCTTGCACTTTTGCTGGGTGTGACTCCACACATTTTGCAGGCAGCTTGTCACCTAAAAGTTTTATCTCTGTGACTCCAAATTTACACTTTTTCTGATTGAGCTTTAAATCATGTGCTTGAACTCTTTCCATCACTTTTACTAGTTGCTGATTATGTTGTTGAAGGGTGGACCCCACACCACAATATCATTGATATATACACAAACACCCTCTAGACCTTCAATAAAGGTTCCCATGGCTCGATGACTAATCTCAGGAGCTGATTTGATTGATTCCAAATGGAAGTCGAAGAAAACAATATCTTCCAAAGGGAGTATTAAATGTACAAAACTTGCTACTCTCAGAATCCAATCGGATCTGCCAGGACCCTTGAGATGCATCTAATTTACTAAAAAACTTAGCACCCGACTTTTCACTAATGATCTCTTCACGGGTGGGTAATGTTCTCTTTTGATGCTATCAGTAGCCCCGTTTACATGTAGCATTGTATTCCGATTATAACCAGTTTAAAAGTCCAATCAGAATGAAAATGCTCCATGTCAACACCTCAATCAGAATAAAAATGCTCAAACCGATTGAAATTTCAGTCGGATTGAAGGGGGTGGAATAAACCTTTTCATGAACCGATCAAACGAAACATTACACCATGTAAACGAGCTGATCCGGTTACTTTTAGTGTACATCTTTCTGCGCATGCCTGGTTTTGCGCCAGATAATTCTGTCAGCCTTCTGTTTGTGATCCGTTGTGGATTCTGATCACCGTATAAGGTAGGAATATTTATACCCGATACAAAAAACTATGCGTGCTAACCATTACCATAGTAAACAAGGTAAATATGAACACTTGAAGGAATCAGACAAATCATTAGTTATCTTAATCCTGTTTTTATTTTATCTCTTTATACTGGACTATCCTCTTTTAAATATAACTGTATCCTCCTGGGAGAGAGTGCTAAAGCTCCTCAGGTCAAATTTCTGGTGGCATATTTGTAGAAATTATCATTCTTTCTAAATGTGATGTAAATGTCCTGTAACTAGGCTACCAAATAAACAGAAACAGACGCGACTGGATAATTGTGTGTCTGTCCTCTTTCTTTTGTGAACGTTCACAAACGTCATAAACGCTAAACCACTTTATTTCTGTGTGACTAATGTGCAATTTTGACACAAATTAATTCATTATGATCAATGTATCGCTTTTTATTGTAAACCTGTGGTGAAACATCTATTCTTGGGTTTTAAATATTCAATTAAACAACAAAAATGCCGGCAAACGGTCGCTCTTGTTTTGCGATCACGCTGTTTCAAGTGATTTCTTTCTGATTCGTTTTCTGATAAAACTTCCATTTTATTGGTGAAATGATGGGTTAGTGTGACGTTGTTCCAGAGAGGCGTGTTACGGGCGTGTTTTAGTGAAGCACTGTGGAGCTTCTGGCCCGACAGTGGAAACGCAGTAGATTTTGGGCAAGGTCCGAACGTTACTGGCCCGAGGCTATTAGCCTGACAAGGCCCGTTGAAAGCCCTGGCTCGCACTGGCCCGACATTGGAAACGCGGTTAATGCCTAATGTACAACTAACGCGACGATTAAGTGATGCACCATTTTGACAGGATTGAAAACGTGGGAAATAATGAGCTTCCAGATCCGGCAGACAAGCTGTGTGCGAGTCTGCAATGATCAGTCTGCATTTTTAAACCAGCTAATTTTAGGCTCATATTCAGAATGTCCTTCTCGTATAACGCCAATGACCGCACAAATGGGCTTCCTTTGTGAAATATAGTAGCAGACCACCTTTTTTAAATAACAGTTTAAAAAAGATGGTCTGTTATAGTCAGTCAGACAGACAGACAGACAGACAGATAGATAGATAGATAGATAGATAGATAGATAGATAGATAGATAGATAGATAGATAGATAGATCTTGAAGTGTAAAGCTTGTTCTCATACACATATATGGCCTATTTATGAATGAAATTCATGCATTTATTTGTCATTTAAACTGATGCAAACAGGGAAAGAGAGTAGATCAGACTTATTATCCTGTCGCCCCCTCTAGTGGACAGCATTAGGTATTACGGCCTTCATTGCTCAGATAACGCAAGTCAATGGATTTTTTGGGGGAAAGTCAGCCTGACCAGTTACTAGTTAGAAAAGATATAAGCGAGTCAGACCAGTCTGAAGGTCTGAGCTGAGTTTGGTGATGAATTTAAGTTCTAGGCGGAGTCAATTTCTCATAACATTAATAGGCTACATAATAATAATGTTTAAATATATGCTGGCTTTTTCAAGCCAACATAATAAAGAAAAATCAGAGAAACTCGACCAATTCAGTATGTAATAAAATTGTATTAGTTAATAAAAACGGTATCCCGTGCTCTTCAACCAACATGACTTTAATTAATCCCAAACCTGGTAATTTTGTCAGTAATGTACGTTTACTTCTAGCTTCTCTCTTTTCTGTCTCTTTCTTTTCATGTGAACTGAGGCTATACATTCATAATGGCTATACATACATTCATAAATATAATCTTTATTTCTATTCAATTTTCAAAATTATTTATAGGTCACACACGCCTACCGGCCTTTTGATGTAAATAAAAGACTAGAGTGGTAAATGTTACGGACATATTACCGTTCAGCCAATCATTGATTTTTATTTCCACTTCCCTTTTATCTAAAGAGATGGAACTATTTGCACTGTATTTATCAATGGGAAATACAGTAGGCTATATCATGCTAAAATAATCTGTCATAGGCTACGTGGCTCACATTAATTGGGTCGCTTGCGGCACGAATTAGCAACAATATTCTGCTTCATATTGTTAACAGTGAGTGTTTTTTTTCAGACATTATTTTATTATAGTGTATGATTTGTCCGTACCGCACTCGTACTACTGACTCTGCCCGACAGAAAAAAAAAGCTTGTAGCTTACTGAAGGCGGAGCGTTTTGACCAATCAGATGAAAGGGGCGTTTCAGCGCCGCCCACGTGTGCAAATGAAATATCGAACCCATAAACCTCAAACGAAAAATTAAAAATCGACCCAAAATCTCATTTTTCGTTTTTTAAACTAAACTAAAAAACGAATAAACGAGCTTGTTTTCATTTCTCATTATTCCATTCCAAACAGGAAATGAAATGATCAAAAAGTACACGGACCGAATTAATGCCTTCCGGTTACACTGAAATGCCTTCCTTTTACAATGAAAAATGCCTTCCCGTTACACTGAAATGCCTTCCGTTTGCACTGAAAAGTTCACGCACATCAACATATGAAATCACTCGCATATACACAACTAAAGCACACATCCACGTTTTATTTTGTATGTATGCGCGAGTGTTTTATGGATGTGTATGCGCACTTCGAGTTTATATGTATGTGCGAGTGTTTATAGGTGTGTCTGCGTGCATCGAGTGTATATGTATGTGCGAGTGTTTGTTTAGGTGCATGGAAGTTAATATGTAGCCTATGTGCGAGTGTTTATAGGTGTATGCGTGCGTCAAGTGTATGCAAGTTATTCACAAGTGTATATGCATTCATTACTAACATAATATGTATTGGTATGGATTTCATATTAGTGTGCACGTGTATTTCATATATGTATTTTGAACATCCAATAGTAGGGCCTATACATGTATATGCACGTGTGTTATGTAGGCATTGCCCAGACAGCAAGCCAACATTGAATAAACATTGTTTTTCCATCTGAATCATCATTATGGTTGATGTTGAAATTTCAATGCAAAATAAATGTTGAATCACCATTACCATATCGATGAAAACCTGATGTTATTAATGTTGATGGCAACAATATTGGAACAACATTGATCTATAGTTATCTTTATGATTGATTAAGCATTGCTATTTGGTTTACCGGGCGATCGCTGATTGTGTTGAAAAGTCATTGATTTATAGTTGACCGGGAAACGACGCTGTTGTTGAAGAGTCATCGCATAGTTGACCGGGAAATATGATTGAAAATGCATCGATATAGTTGACGATTTTTGTTTGACCGGGAGATCAACAACACCAACGTAGGCTACTGCACCGAACACAGCTCATTTCTGGACCTTGGCACAAGCGTACAGGTAAGCTTGCTTAATGTTCGATATGAATGAATTGTACCAAATCAAATACTGTTAGGTTGATCGTTAACATGATGGTTAATGTAGTAACCGACGCCGTGCTGCAGTCACTGAAATAGATTTTTGTTTTACCAATGTGTCAAAATCTGCCAAAAGTGGTTCTCTTCTAGGTTATAAAGTTAGCAAAACCTCACTGGTCCAGGCTATTTTTGTGACAGCTAGCTCAAAATGCATGTCTGTACCCATTGCTAGTGTCGTGAAATCTATTAACACAGCACCGCTAAGTTATTTCTTCTGACCGCCGGAGAACACCGGCGGAACCAACGCTAGCATTTGCTCTATCTAGCGCTATACCCACATGACCGCGGCGGGCCAGAATTACACAAAAGACATGGTTTACCTTTACTTTACTCAATGCAGAACTGTCTCGAGTTGTAACGTTAACTGGAAATGCTGATTAGACCATCTCGTCGTAATAGCCTACAAATCCAAAATATGAATAATCCTCGAGCAGGGCTGCGATATGCGTGCGATACAGTTTTGTAACTCCATTGTGTTTGTTTTCAGAGATGATAACAGTCGTTTTATACTAGTGCTTATGCGATATCATGATTTTTGATGATCTTCTGCACCTTTTCTGAGCGCGGGGAAGCGCGCGCGCCACGCGCGCACTGTTATTGACAGCGCCTGACAACCAGGCCTGGCGGCGTCAAGGGGGGGCTTAGCCCCACTACATACTTAATTTAGAAACAATTAAAATGCCTCGTTAATTTTAAAGACATAGCCTTATTATTAGCCTGTGTTTTTGCGGTGAGATTTATGCATGCACCCAGTATTTAAGCAGAAATTAATGTGCAATTTAGTCAACCAGAAAAATCTTTTGTCTATGGTAACTCTAATCAATACATTTGCTATTTAATTAGTTATACGTATCCAGTTATTTATATTTAATTTGTTGAGTTAACAATTAGTTCTGATTTAATAAAATAATAAACATGATTTTTTACTATTCTAGATGCCTCAACGTCTTACAACGGCAAACACTATGACTTCGCTCAAGCTGTACAGAAGTGGCTGCGCTACGCCCCAGACCGAGCGGGAGGAGCTGGAAGACGGAAGACAGACGCAGCAGGACTTAGCACGTTAAAAGAAAAAGAAAAAATGAAATAATACAATAAAAATGATTGTTTAATTTTTAAAGAATGCGTGGGGTGTCATTTGTGCTAGTCTAGGTTATAGCCTAAAGGTATAGTTTCTATTTTCTATATTTTGCTAGCCCATCCTAAAGCAGGATTATAGCCTAATAATAATGTTTTTAATATTATATTAAAATTACAGACCTTCAGATTAAACCTGTGGTATATTAAAACACCATTGAAGTTTTGTTGATATGCTGGGATTTCAACATTGTTTCAATATCCATTGTAATCGAAATACCATTGAAATTCTGTTGATCTCTACCCAGCAAACAGGGGACGTCCCCCGGACGTTTCGAACGTCCCCTTAGGTCCGCATTAGGTCCGCTTTGTAACGTTCCCGAGCGGACGTTCGGAGGACGTCCGCATTTGGTCCGCTTTGTAACGTTCCCGAACGGACCCTCGGGGGACGTCCGCATTTGGTCCGCTTTGTAACGTTCCCGAACGGACCCTCGGGGGACGTCCGCATTTGGTCCGCTTTTTAACGTTCCCGAGCGGACCTTCGGGGGACGTCCGCATCTGGTCCGCTTTGTAACGTTCCCGAGCGGACCCTCGGGGGACGTCCGCATTTGGTCCGCTTTGTAACGTTCCCGAACGGACCTTCGGGGGACGTCCGCATCTGGTCCGCTTTGTAATGCCTGGTTCAGACTACACGATTTTAGCCCGATTTTGGCACGATCCGTTTGACGTAGGGTGTCGTGGGGATTCGCAAACGACAACGGGCGTCGGGACGCAAGATTCGATCGTTTCATCTCGTATAGTGTGTCATAGTGGGCGACAACCTACGTCGCGTCTGCGATGCTTCACGACATCACGACAGAAAGACTAGCATGTTTAATTTTTTAACGGTCCTCCACGACGACGGCGCGCGAGTGAGTGAGGGAGAGTGAGTGAGAGTCTGTGTTCGCGAGTGAGTGAGTGAGTGTGTGTGTGACTGTGTGTGTGTGTGAGTGAGAGAGAGAGAGAGAGAGAGAGAGAGAGAGTGCGAGTGTGTGTGTGTGTGTGTGTGTGTGTGTGCGCGCGAGTGAGTTAGTGTATGTGCGAGTGAGTGAGTGAGCGTGTGAGTGCGTGTAGACTATGTGAGTGAGCCTGTGTATATGTGCGAGTGAATGAGACGGCTCGCGATGACTGGTCGGAAAGCAACGTGTAGTCTGACATGTTTCTTGTCCACGACATGACAAGATTTTTAGGAGTCAAAATCGTGTAATCTGACACAGTGACTATCGTAACAGACAAAAAAATCGTGTAATCTGAACCAGGCATAACGTTCTCTGATGGACGTTCTGAGGACATTTGTCCGTGCCAGTTTGCGAACGTCTCTCACATGCCATTTCCATGACAACACAATCCAGTCGCCCATGCCTTTGATTTGTATCATTAGACCGGACATCTTGCAATGATTAAACTAAAATATAAACCCATATTGGATTTAAAAGGGGAATTTTTTATCCATTAAATTAACTGTGATAATGGATTTTATCTAAAAAACATGGTTTTTGTTTTGCAGATTGACGTTATAGTTTTATAACTGAAAATAAACTATAGTAAAAATATTATTTAAATTAATTGTAAAATTAAGTTAGTGTTAAAAATGTTAGTGTTTTAATTGTAATGTTAAGATAATAACTTTCATGTTACTTATAACTTATATCACTAATTAAAGATGTAATCAAATCACGAGTCTGTTTTCAGCCAATATAATTTAAACATCAAAAACATGAGAATTGATTCAATTTATTATTCCGCATGAAGAAAATAAGGTTGAATCTTAGGAGCTCTAAAATAATGCATCGACTTCACATGAATGCAGCCAAGGAAAATGCGAAGAATGGAAAAGCACATGCTGGAAAGATAGTGGAAAATAACACAGGTAAGACAAATGTATCCTAATTTAGGCTACCTAAAAATGTTGGTCAGGGCGATCGAAGGACTGGTTTTATTCAAAATAAGTTATTTTAGAAAAATATTATTCTAATTATTGCACTTAAGACTGATTGCACATTGCATTTCAAATAACAAAAAAAAGTGTCATATAGCTACACACTATAATTTTGGCAGAATATAACACACCAGCAAGTTACGATCAAATGCACCTAAGCGAGTGACGTCATTCATTATGCCACGCAGCATGTATCCATGTATCCATGGCAACGCTCAGCTGCGTAGTGACAGTTAACGGTCCTCCTCAGACGCGGCCTTGTGTTTTCCCTTTCGTCTGTCTAAAAGGTATTTTTAATTTTTAGATTAGTATACATTAGTTATCCTAACCACTATACATCATTACATATTATGAAAATGTGACTTTTTAAAACGTTTGCTGAAGTTGTCCGCCATGTACCACTGCTAACCGTTAAGTTATGCTAACACTAACGTTAGCTGCTAAATGTTGCTGAAATGAGACGACGTTATATTTCACATATTCATATATAGACATGTAAAATCATAACACTACTGAATGTGTTAATTTTGTTGTTTTAGATGCCAGGGGGAAGAATTGCCAACGGACTAACCCCACAGCTGACCGACCGAGACACACACACACACACACACACACACACACGGAAAGAGCACAACACCTTTACAATTGTTCAAATAAATACTTTGTTCCTTAACGTGTCTGTTTTCTTTGGTTAGCCAGAAGTAAAATAAAATGATAAAAGGATGTTAAAAGGACTTCTAATGAACGTTCTGTAAAGGTCCCCGAATGTTTTCCAAACGTCCCACGAAGGTCCCTCGGGACGTCGCACGACGGTCCTGCAAACGTCCTGCGAAAGTCCCCCGTGACGTCCTGCGAACGTCCCCCGCGACGTCCTGCTAACGTTTAAAGAACCCTACACGAAAACGTCCAGAGGACGTTCGCGGAGGACGTTCAGGGACGTTCTAGGGACGTCTTTTTGTTAGCTGGGTAGGTATGATTTAAACGTTGTTTCAATGATAATAGAGGGTGCAACATGATGAAGAATCAACATCAGAGTTCGACGTTGATTCAATGATTTTATCGTTGACAGTGGGATGTTGATTTAACATCGTTTCAATTACTATTTGCTATCTGGGTGATAAGCTAAGTTTGATTTAAATCCTACGTGGCGCCTCATAACATGCACTTTATTTTCCCTCTTCATGTCTTTCGAAAAACACATTTTTGCAAAGTGGTTCGGACCATTACACTTCTAACAAATTTTACCGAAAGCTGGGCACTGTGACTGTCTGAACTTATGTTTGGTCCCACAACGCATTGCAAGATAATTTTTCAATGTCATTATCTCTGAAACTTTTTGAATTACCTCTTTTCTTGTCTCTGAATGAAATAGCATCTACTGCTGCGCTCTGAAATGACATCACTGACGAATTATCTCCAACAAACTGCTTCACTTGTTGTCTTGCTACTTCACTTGATTGGCACAATTTAACAGCATAATCCAAGGTGAGTTGTGATTCTCGCAACAATCTTTCTCTCAGTTTTTTCTCACAGATACTAAACACAATCTGATCACGAATCATTGAATCTCTCAATTCAATAAAATTACAAGTCTTTACAAGTCAAGCCTTTATCTTGAGATCTGTCAGAAAGTAATCAAAAGCCTCTCCTTCATGCTGCACTCGCATTCTGAATACATATCATTCATGTCTCGTTCCTTCTTGACAAACAATGAGCATAACATTTTTCCAGTACCTTATCCAGTTTCTTCTTATCTGCCTCTTCCTCAAAATTAAAGGTGTTATCAGCTACTGCAATAGTAAGTAATAGGGCAATCTTTCTTTCATCCACAGCAGCTCCTCGTCCAATAGCGACAACATACAACTCGAACTGCTGTTTGAAAGTCCTACAATTTGCGTCAACATTTCCACACAACTTCAGTGACCCCGGTGGTTTAATGGCTTCCATTGCGCCTTTCTGACCCCACTCCTGGTACCATGTTTTGTTCAAGAAACAACAAATAAAGATAAGAGGAATAGCTGGTACTTTATTCCATGTGAAACACAAAGCATATCTCCATTACAACAACTCTTCCTCTTCTTCTTCTTCTTCTTCATTTGGTGTTTTATGGCGGTTGGCAAACCAACTTTCGGTGCATTACCGCCACCAACTGGACTGGAGTGTGAAGCACTAAAAACAATAATCAACTAAAAAAAAAAAAAAAAAAATTATTATCCCCTATACTTCAAATTCTCCAATCTACTCCTATTGCTTTGAGATACTTCATTATCGCACTATATATTTTTACTTGTTCTACTTGCTTTCCCAATAGACTTTCCATACTGAATACTACCACACCCACTTTTCTTACTATCCTCTTAAGTACTAACCTTTCTTTTCCATATTTTAAACATTTTATTAAAACATGTTCTATTGTTTCTGCCTGATCACAATAATTTCATTTCCCCGTATCATGTTTTCCTATCTTAAGCAAGGAATGATTTAATTGTGTGTGCCCTATTCTAATACGAGAAACAATCGTATTCTCTTTCCTATTCCTAAAAACACCTCTTCCATTTCCTACTTGCTTCTGAATACTATAAAATTGTCTTTCCTTGACCTCATTATTCCATAGTTCTTGCCATTTATTGTTAATTAATTCTTTTATTTTAATTTTAACTTCATTTTTGCTCAACATCACTTGCACATTTATCTCATTATGTTTTACTGCTTGCTTTGCTAGTCTATCTACCACTTTATTGGCCTCCAGTCCCACATGAGCAGGAACCCACACAAACACTATTAAGCTAACACTATTTATTCTTAGCAAACTTGCAAGTATCTCATATATAATGTCTTGCCTTGATACTTTATTTCCACTTACGAGGCTTGTGATTGCTGCAAATGAATCAGAACATATAGCTACTAATCTCGGTTTTACGTCCTCTACCCACTGGAGTGCAACCATCATGGCAACTAATTCTGCTGCAAATACAGAGATATGGTCAGTTATTCTTTTCAAGAAGTTACAAGTAAATAAAGTTACTCACTTTTGGACTGACACAGTCCCTCCGACTTGAAATAAACAATATCCTGGAGAATGTGTTACTCCAGTAACTCCAACAGATCACTGAACTGAGACATGTTGTGCTGAGAGAAGTGATGAGCACGAGCAGCCGATACTGAGCATGTGCACACTACCGAACGTACAGGTACAGCGGTTCTCGAGTCACCAGTACAGAACCGAGAACTGTTTATTTCAGACGTGTTTGACATACTGAGAACCGATGAGCTGATGAGCTGATCATGAGTGCAATTTTTTCAGATGGACGTATGTTTCTAAATTGTTGAACATCAATACATGTAACAAAATAAAACATGTTGGAAACATGTTTATCACATAATTACTGTCTTATCACTGTATTGTTTCAAAGTTTGTAAACACAATGAATGGATTGTAAAACTAAACATAAGTTTACATAAATATTTGACATAAACTCTTGCCCAGGTTAGGATGCTTAGTAAATGCTTTTAATGTGTTAATCAAAACATAACGTATTAAACATACTGGAGACATGCATCGACTTTTTAGTTCCCTTTCAAGGCGGTAACTCAACATTACGTCAGCTCTGACGTATGGGAACTCCTCCCTTCTCCTCTTTCGCTGAAATCTTATGGGCTAACGCCAGCTGGAGTCAGCTGGCCAATAGATGCGAAGCATGCAAATACTAACAGGTCAGCGGGCAGTATAAAATGCATGGGCGCAAAAATTATGTCAGAATCTCTTTCTTCACACTAGAAGTCTTATCTAAGCCATCGTAAGGAAGTTGCAATAGAAGATTACTCACCCCTGTTTTCCTCTCCGCTGCTACATGCCAGATATGTGCGGGTTCCATTGACCCGCCCAACCTTCACCAGTTCTGTGTCACCTGCCTGGGCCTCGCCCCACGCCGAGGCGGCACTCAAGGACGACATGTGCGCCCACTGTGCCGAGCTGCCAGTGTGCACCCTCAGAGTCAGAAGAGAAGTGGCTCGGGCAACAGCGGGGATTGATGCTGTCAACTTTGAAGTCGTGGTTCCCCCAGTCGAGCCGCCGCCAGGCTGCATCGAGGAGAAAAACCCGTTCTTTCCAGACGTGCACGAGCACGTAGTGAAGTCGTGGGCTGCACCCGAATTGGCGCGCACCCACTCTGCCATGCAGGCCATGGTCGCACACATGGACGGAGCGGAAGCCCACGGGTATGTGCGCATGCCCCCCGTCGAGTAGACTGTTGCTGTGCACCTGTGCCCGTCTTCTTCTGCATTGGGTTCGGACGCCATGGCAATACTCCAGGTGTTCCAGGTAAAACTGCTTCAATCCCTCGGCGGCGGCGCAGCTGACGCCATCAGGGATCTGCGTGCGGCAACTGATCTCACGCTGATGGCTACTCAAGCCATCCGCCATTCCATGGGGCTCATGGTCGTCCTTAACAGGCATCTATGGCTTACCCTAGCTGACCTGAAGGATGCGGACCGCAAGACGCTCTTAAACGGTCACTCCCTCCGGCCTCTTTGGTGACGCCGTGGAGTCGCTCACGGAGCGTTTCTCCAAGACGCAGAAGCACACCAAAGCGATGAGCCACGTGATGCCCCGTCGCTCACTCCAGTCATCATCTGCATGGTCCCGCTCTTCTTCTGCACCTTGCCAGGCTCAAGGAGCGGCTAGGCCCATCACTGTGTCACTCGTCCTGTCTCAGAGCAGCGCAGAGCCACAACTCATGATTATAATGGTCTCTCGAGGGCGCGAGAGTGCCAACACCACACAATGCCCGCCGCGAACTGCCCTCCCGCCAGTGCTTCTAGCCTCGCGGGGTCGGGGCTCCAGTCAAAACATGCCATCAGTGGCTACGGTGACCGTAGAGCTAACGCGTCTGCTGTAATGTGTCACTCGCCCTGTGTCAGAGCAGCGCAGAACCAGGAGGGCGCGAGAGTGCCAGCACCACACAGTGCCCACCGCGAACCGCCCTACCGCCTATGGCCGTAGAGCTAACGTGTCCGCTGTGTCACTTCCTGGACGCATGGAGGGTTATCCCGGGCGTTTCACCATGGATACTGGGAATAATTCAGCACGGATATTCTCTCCAGTTCAAACGCAGACCTCCCCGCTTCAATGGCATGGTCCCATCACTGACTTTGCCCAAAACCTTCCCGTTCTGAGACAGGAAGTTCTCAGTCTGCTCGAGAAAGGAGCGATAGAGCGTGTCCCTCCGAGCGAGCAGGAGAGCAGATTCTACAGCTACTTTGTAGTGCCAAAGAAAGATGGAGAACTCCGTCCGATTCTGGACCTGAGACCCATCAACCGAGCACTTCACAAACGCGCGTTCAGAATGACAACACTGAAACAGATCTTGGCACAGATACGGCCTGGGGACTGGTTCGCCTCAGTGGATCTAAAAGACGCGTACTTTCATATTCAAATAGTGACACGCCACAGACGCTTCCTGAGATTTGCTTTCGAAGGCATGGCTTATCAGTATTCAGTGCTTTTGTTCGGCCTGCCCCTGGCCCCCCGCACCTTTTCAAATTGTGTGTGGACGCATCGCTTTCTCCCCTCAGATGGAGCGGAATGCGCATCTTGAATTATCTTGACGACTGGCTGATTTTAGCCCACTCAAAAGATGTGCTAACCAGTCACGTGGAATCACGGCTTCGCCATTTGGATACACTGGGATTGCGTGTGAAATGCAGAAGAGCGTGTTTATTGACTATAACATATCTGGGGGTATGTTTGGACTCGATGGCGATGCGAGCCCATCTCTCTCAAGAGCGCATAGAGGCAATTTCATCGAATTTCCATTTCAGACCGGGCAGGACTGTTTCACTGAGGGAATTTCAGAGGCTTCTGGGACTGATGGCGGCGACTTCTTCAGTGTGCCATCTGGGTCTGCTGCATATGCGGCCGCTGCAGTTTTGGCTGAAAACTTCGGGCCACAAGCACATTACGGTCACTCACAGTTGCGCCAGCACTCTGAGACCCTGGAACAGCCCGGATATGTTCAGCCCAGGAGTTCCTTTGGGTATAGTGATGCAGCGCACTGTGGTCTCGACGGACACGTCAACTTCAGGCTGGGGAGCAGTTTGCCTGGGCGCCTGTGGACGGAGTCACAGAGAAGGTGGCACATAAACCGTTTGGAATAATGGAAGCGGTGTCCTTAACCCTACAAGTCTTTCAGTCGAAATTAGAGCGGCAACATGTACTGATTTTGAACCGACAACACGTCTGTGGTCTTGTACATAAATCACCAGGGCGGAGTGCACTCCAGAGCTCTATTCAAACAGGCAGCGAGTCTCCTGTTGTGGGCAGACCGACATTTTCTCTCCATAAGAGCGGCGCACATCCCCGGTATCCTGAACCGTGGAGCAGACATGCTTTCGAGGAACGGGATTCGCCATTTGGAAACGCTGGGACTGCGTGTGAAATGCAGAAGAGCGTGTTTTTACCGAGTCGGACTATAACATATCTGGGGGTATGTTTGGACTCGATGGCGATGCAAGCCCATCTCTCTCAAGAGCGCATAGAGGCAATTTCATCGAACTTCCGTTTCAGACCGGGCAGGACTGTTTCACTGAGGGAATTTCAGAGGCTTCTGGTACTGATGGCGGCGACTTCTTCAGTGTGCCATCTGGGTCTGCTGCATATGCGGCCGCTGCAGTTTTGGCTGAAAACTTCGGGCCACAATCGCATTACGGTCACTCACAGTTTTTGCAGAACTCTGAGACCCTGGAACAGCCCGGATATGTTTAGCCCAGGAGTTCCTTTGGGTATAGTGAGCAGTGGAGTAGGCTGGGGAGCAGTTTGCCTGGGCGTGCCTGCCTCAGGCCTGTGGTCAGAGTCACAGAGAAGGTGGCACATAAACCGTTTGGAATAATGGAAGCGGTGTCCTTAGCCCTACAAGTCTTTCAGTCGAAATTGGAGCGGCAACATGTACTGATTTCGACCCAACAACACGTCTGTGGTCTTGTACAAAAATCACGGCGGCGTGCACTCCAGATCGCTATTCAAACAGGCAGCGAGTCTCCTGTTGTGGGCGGACCGACACTTTCTCTCCATAAGAGCGGCGCACATCCCCGGTATCCTGAACCGTGGAGCAGACATGCTTTCGGGGACCCAGGATCAGTTGAAATGATTTGGAATCGATTCAGGAGGGCGGAAGTGGATCTGTTTGCCACAAGCGAAAACACAAACTGTTAAACGTTCTTCTCGCTATCTCACTCCCCGCTGCCGGGAGATGCTCTGACATCGCGTTGACCGGAAGCCAGGCTTAACGCGTTCCCTCCGGTGAAGATTCTGCCTATGGTGTTGTGCAAAATCAGGGAGGAGAGAGCGTCAGTGATACTTTTGGCCCCGAACTGGCCGAATCAGCCCTGGTTTGTGGACCTGAGAGAGTTAGTGGTGGCTCCCCTATGGCAAATCCCCCTCAGGAAGGACCTGCTGTCTCAGGCGAACAGCACGATATGGCACCCCGAGCTGTGTAACCTTCATGTGTGGCCGTTGCGGGGACCCTAAATGAGTGGGACGCTCTGCACTCACGAATGCTGAGCACACTTACGGAGGCGCACGCGCCTTCTACCAGGCGCCTCTACGCTCTGAAGTGGGGAGTTTTCACGGAATGGTGCCAGGACATTGGTATTGACCCGGGGACCTGTTCCGTGTCGGATGTTTTTGCGCTTTCCACAGCACAGAATGGATTGCGGGAGTTTGCCGTCCACGCTGAAGGTGTATGTGGCCGCTGTTGCTACTTTTTGATCCCCGGTTGATGGGCAATCGATCGGTAAGCACGCTCTGGTAATCAGTTTTCTCAGCCCTCCGTGCCGCCGTGGGATCTAGCTCTAGTTTTGAGGGCTCTATGTCTACCACCGTTCGAGCCCCTAGCTTCGATTGCAGTTAAGGAGCTTTCCCTGCGGACAGCCTTGTTTCGTGCTCTCAGCATACTGGAGACGTTACACATGTTTTTTTGGTGAACGATGATTGCATCTGTTTCGGACCTGGCGACTGTAATGTCACTCTCCGGCCGAGACCAGGTTACGTTCCGAAGTCACTCAATGCACAATTTAAAGCAACAGGTTGTTTCCCTGCCTGCCTTATCTGCTAAAACGTCAGCCTCGTGTGACGCTGATGCACAAAGCGCTGTTTGCCCTGTTAAGGCTTTGCGGACTTAAGTTATGTGGATCGCTCGGCCGCCTTTCGTCAGTCGGACCAGCTGTTCGTGTGCTTTGGTGGATGTAATAAGGAACGTGCTGTTTCAAAACAGAGACTTTCTCATAGGATTTTGGATTTGGCTTACGAATGCCAGGGGAAAAACTGTCCCCTCAACATCAGAGCTCATTCTATTAGGGCAATTGCTTCCTCATGGGCTTGGTCTAGAGGTATGTCTATCCAAGATTTATGTCTTGCTGCTGGCTGGTCTTTCCAGAACACATTCGCCAGGTTTTACAAGCTGGAAGTACCCTCTGTAGCATCACATGTACTTCCGGTGAGTTAAGTTTTATTCATGTATTGTGAACTGTCATAACCAGCTATACAGCAGTTACCATGGCTGCTAACTCTGTGTTATGGTTTATAAGGTTATGCAGTTGTCACCGCAACCGCAACCGTCGACTCTGTGTTTAACTCTCGTGCTCGAGTGCTTATTGTGTTGTGTCTGCCCTATTCAGTGCAGCCTTCGCATTCATTGCATTGAGATATGCAAATGTTGTTAAGGTAGGAGCAGATGTCTCATTGGTCTAGTTCCGCCCATAGATTTCATAATAATAAAGGCTAGATGTCTCGTCCGCGCTGTTGGCCAATGGAGGTCCACGTCCGTACACGGCGGCCATCTTGCCACAGGGAGCTCGCTCACTCATAACACTGTTTTAATGGTGCATGTACTTTTAAATAACCATAACTTGCTCCATTTTCTACCGATTTTCAAACGGTTTGGTTTATTATAAATACATCTAGACATCTTAAGACATCTAGCCTTATATGGATATCTATGGTTCCGCCTATCAGATGCGAGTCGTACAGAACTGTTTTTTTCGGACACGTTCGAAACGGAGAACTGATGAGCTGGAGATACTGCGCATGCGTGATAGCACCGTGTCAGAACCATAGACGGAGAGGTTGACGCTTGCTCTGAACCGAACTTTCTTTCGGCCAACTGCATGCTGTGCTGATACATGAGCACGGGTCAACCAAGGACTAAATGAGGGGCCGAATTCGGCGAAATGTAGGCCTACGTTTATTTAATAACAAATAAAATAAAATTGATAAAGGCCAGTTTATCCAGTTTATACGCCAAATACTGTTTACGACAAAACATCAACATAATCACACAAAAATAAAAAATAAATCTTTATTTCAGCTGCTCTCTTTCTGTTGGTTGTGTAAAGTGTGTTGTTTCTTAACCCCCTGGAGCTGTGAGGAGAACTTTTATCATGGATAGATGCACTTTTATGGACTTCAAAACAGAAACTGCAATTCACTCCCATTATAAAGCTTGGAAGAGCAATGCAGATTTGAAAATCAAGCTTCCACGCAGTATTGTTGAATCACGGAAGCTACACCAGTTACTTTTGCCAAGAGATTTATTATTTAAACGTGTCATGTCAGACAGAGAGAAACAGGCATTTAATAATAAGGCTATAGGTGAGGAGGTCTTCATTCCAGATTTCTCTATTCCCCATTTCTCTATCTTCTCACCCCATCATGCCAGCTGTAAATGGTTCTGGGTTTCTCCTTCCTTACCCCTCATCTCAATGTTTCTCCTTCCTCTCACCCCCTCATGGCTTTATGTTTTCTCTGAGGTGGTACAGTAAGATTGAGCTTATATACATCACAGAGAGACTTACAACTTCCTTGTAAGGTAGCAAAACATGTTGCTTATGTATAAAGATAGAATGTAAACCTAATGCACATGGTACAATTCACTATCCACATTAAGAAACTATTTCTTCAGTGTATACATTAGTGGTGTATACATTTGTAGTATACAAATGGTACATTTGCATCAGTTTAAACATTCATTCTCCTTGCAAAGAGCATGCCAACTGTACGAATTTGAAGTATCGTCATTTTAAAGGGCACCTATTATGGAATTTTTTAATTTACCTTTCATGTAGAGTGTAACATAGATCTAAGTGAACAAAAACATCCTGCAAAGTTTGAAATATGAAAGTGCATCGTATATAAAGTTATTGTCTTTCAAAAGTAAGAGTCGACTCTGAGTCATTTTTATGAATCGTTAGAAGACCAACGCTTTTTCTCTGACTAGATGACGTCAACTTGTCAAGTTATTTGAATACGATACGCCCACGTATTGCGCTCCAACTCCAAGGCCAGGGAAAACTTGAAAATCAGGTAAAAATGCCTATGCCGAGTCCAAGTCAAAACCGAGTCTTTGAAGGAACAAGCCCGAGACGAGTCCGAGAAAGCAGAAATCGGTCTCGAGACCGGTCTTGGACTCGAGTACTTCATCACTAGCACACATGTACAAACATAGTCTGGCTTCACAAAAAATATTATGAAATTATAAGGAAATTAATAAAGAAAAATAATACTTAAAAATAACATCAAACAGTAAAGTTTTAGTCTTCAAGGAAGGACATTGTGTAATATAACTCTGATTGTATTCGTCTGAAAGAAGAATGTCTTATACTCCTGACTTGAGGGTGAGTAAATCATGGGCTAATTTAAATTTTTGGGTCAACTATCCCCTTTAAAATGCTTTTCTCAATGGATCTCCCATATGGAGGTAGATTTGTGTCTTTATTATTCAATCAAAAAAAAGGTTGCTTCAATCAAAAAATATATTTTCAATCAAAAAAACCCATTTCAATCAAAGAAAAAAAGTGTTTGAATGCAAAAATATATTTGAGACTCAAAAAAATGCATTTGAACACTATTTTTTTTTGCTTGAAAATGTTTTTTTTGATAGAAGTGAAGGTTTTTTTGTTTGAAGCAACTTTTTTGATTGAAGTATTGTTGTTTTGTGTTTGGGCCATATTATGGGTAGGACATTTGTGTCTTTATAATTCAATCAAAAAAGAAGTTGCTTCAAACAAACAAAAAATATTTTCAATAAAAAAATCACTTCAATCAAAAAATAAACCTTTTCAATCATAGAAAAAATGTTTTTGAATGCAAAAAAATATTTGAGATTCAAAAAATTGCACTTGAACACTTTTTTTTTGATTGAAAATGTTTTCTTTGATTGAAGTAATCTTTTTTGTGTTTGGACCATGTTATGGGTAGGACATTTGTGTCTTAATTATTCAATCCCAAAAAAGTTGCTTCAATCAAAAAAAAAACATTTTCAATCAAAAAAAAATATTTTCAATCAAAGAAAAAACTGTTTAAATGCAAAAAAAAAAAAAATCATTTGAAGTGTTTTTTTTTTTATTGAACTTTCTTTTTTTTTGAATGAAGTGAAAAAAGTTTTGAAGTCGTTTTTTTTTTAAATCATTTTGACACAAACGTACCGCAGTGGGGGCGGGTGCTTCCCCATTGGTCAGACATGCTTGAGTGACAAGTGTCTACACCAACGACGTCTTTCTGACAAGCAAGTCATGGTCGCCACTCGCCAGCGAGCCAGGAAGCAGTGGTGGAGTTGTTGGTAAGTAGATAAAACCGTATTAAAATGATTGGTGTCACGTTATTAGCCTACTCTGTTTGATATTTCGATTAAACATACAGCTTGCTAACTTAGCTCACGTTGACTAATTTGTGTGATGGTGTTAGATATCTGACGCCTCATATTGTCAGGCAGGCTAGCAGGGTGCGCTAACGGCTAATTGAATTGTTTATTTCACTTAAGTAACGTTACAGAGGCTTGCTATGTGCTAGTGCTATATTGTGTTATAATACGTAACGTCATTAGTGGTCAAACAACAGTCCACAGGCCAACTGTTGCCCACAGCGCTGCCTGTTTAGCAGCAACAGGTCATGCAGAGCCTGAGTCTATCTTCTCACACAGCCCACAGGATTACAGCTATTTGACCGTCCCGCTCTCTCTCTCGCTCACGG
Organism: Squalius cephalus; assembly: GCF_949319135.1. Taxonomy (NCBI): domain Eukaryota; kingdom Metazoa; phylum Chordata; class Actinopteri; order Cypriniformes; family Leuciscidae; genus Squalius; species Squalius cephalus. Next base: position 20,495,984 of record NC_137122.1, read on the forward strand.
GTAGTGGTCTCCCCACCATCACAGTCAAATGCTCGCAGACACAGAGGCAGATGCTGTTATTTTGAGAGCGGGGCTTACATATGCCGTCCCGTACGGAAAATAATGTTGCATACCACCGGTAACATGAATATATATTCCGTTGCTCGGTGCGCAAACTAGCTGTGTCAGGCATTATTTATAAGTAGCCTAATGTCCTGCACAACTCCACATGGAAAACTGGCAGTTCAATGAAGTGATGCTTATTGTCTGACATAGTGTACAAGTAGTTACTAGCTTAAAGTATTGTGCCAATAATGATCCTTCTGGTAAATTTGGCATTCAGTTGAGACACAAAAGCTCTTAGTTTAATGAAAATCCTTGGAAAAGAAGACAAGATGGTTTGTTTAATTAGTATTCATTTATTTAGATTTCTAATATCATATAGTATTGTCCTGTCAACCCATTACAAGTCTTGCCTTATTCAGTGTTGATTTATTGACATGTTTATGTAAGATGTTTTATTAGAAGGTGTGTGAGTGAAAGGACATTAGGCTACTTATAAATAATGCCTGACACAGCTAGTTTGCGCACCGAGCAACGGAATATATATTCATGTTACCGGTGGTATGCAACATTATTTTCCGTACGGGACGGCATATGTAAGCCCCGCTCTCAAAATAACAGCATCTGCCTCTGTGTCTGCGAGCATTTGACTGTGATGGTGGGGAGACCACTACCCGTGAGCGAGAGAGAGAGCGGGACGGTCAAATAGCTGTAATCCTGTGGGCTGTGTGAGAAGATAGACTCAGGCTCTGCATGACCTGTTGCTGCTAAACAGGCAGCGCTGTGGGCAACAGTTGGCCTGTGGACTGTTGTTTGACCACTAATGACGTTACGTATTATAACACAATATAGCACTAGCACATAGCAAGCCTCTGTAACGTTACTTAAGTGAAATAAACAATTCAATTAGCCGTTAGCGCACCCTGCTAGCCTGCCTGACAATATGAGGCGTCAGATATCTAACACCATCACACAAATTAGTCAACGTGAGCTAAGTTAGCAAGCTGTATGTTTAATCGAAATATCAAACAGAGTAGGCTAATAACGTGACACCAATCATTTTAATACGGTTTTATCTACTTACCAACAACTCCACCACTGCTTCCTGGCTCGCTGGCGAGTGGCGACCATGACTTGCTTGTCAGAAAGACGTCGTTGGTGTAGACACTTGTCACTCAAGCATGTCTGACCAATGGGGAAGCACCCGCCCCCACTGCGGTACGTTTGTGTCAAAATGATTTAAAAAAAAAACGACTTCAAAACTTTTTTCACTTCATTCAAAAAAAAAGAAAGTTCAATAAAAAAAAAAACACTTCAAATGATTTTTTTTTTTTTTGCATTTAAACAGTTTTTTCTTTGATTGAAAATATTTTTTTTTGATTGAAAATGTTTTTTTTTTGATTGAAGCAACTTTTTTGGGATTGAATAATTAAGACACAAATGTCCTACCCATAACATGGTCCAAACACAAAAAAGATTACTTCAATCAAAGAAAACATTTTCAATCAAAAAAAAAGTGTTCAAGTGCAATTTTTTGAATCTCAAATATTTTTTTGCATTCAAAAACATTTTTTCTATGATTGAAAAGGTTTATTTTTTGATTGAAGTGATTTTTTTATTGAAAATATTTTTTGTTTGTTTGAAGCAACTTCTTTTTTGATTGAATTATAAAGACACAAATGTCCTACCCATAATATGGCCCAAACACAAAACAACAATACTTCAATCAAAAAAGTTGCTTCAAACAAAAAAACCTTCACTTCTATCAAAAAAAACATTTTCAAGCAAAAAAAAATAGTGTTCAAATGCATTTTTTTGAGTCTCAAATATATTTTTGCATTCAAACACTTTTTTTCTTTGATTGAAATGGGTTTTTTTGATTGAAAATATATTTTTTGATTGAAGCAACCTTTTTTTTGATTGAATAATAAAGACACAAATCTACCTCCATACTCCCAGCGCTGTGTAGTAATGTTGTTGTGTGATCGAGATCGGCCCACGAGTAAACCGCTGTCTAGTATTGCTCCGAGCTGATAAACTGTTTTTTAACGTGGTTTCGTTTGCCGTGTGTGATGTTTCTCGTATGCGGCAGAAATGGCAGCTCTCGCACCGGCAGGAAAAAAAGCAAAATGTGACCATTCTTCTTCTTCTTCTTTTAGGTTTTATGGCAGTTGGCATCCAAAATTGTTGTATTACCGCCACCTACTGAATTAAAAAGTTTTCCCAGTGCAGTATATTTACAGTGACCACCCTAAAGTTCACTGCCCGTTCTATATGTCATTCTCAATTGTCTGAGATGGTATAAATTCTTTCCTCAGCGTATTATCCAGTTCTTCTCCTGATATGTCCACAATGTCCAAAAATCTTCTCGCCGCATCCAACACCATCTTGATCCTCTCTGATTTCCCTTTAATTTCCACAGCACAATTGACCACCATAGCAATAAATCCTAGAAATCGCTTCTTGTCCATGCCAATAACATTATTCTGATCATCTCCCTTCTTTCCCATCTCCTGTTCTGTTTGCACTACTGCTCGTTCCATTCTCTTAGTAGCTTCTGCATATGTTAGCCCTTCTTCTGCTCTGATTTTACTCACTTTTACCTGTTTGATTTTTTCAGGACATTGCGTTGACCCCGCATGGTGATTTCCCAAACAGTGAATGCATTTTACTTGTTCCTCTTCACATTCCCAACTTACACAAGTATTTTTCCCACATCTCCCACATATCCTGACTCCTCTACACACTGCAGCCACATGTCCATACTCCTGACAGCAAAAACACCTTAACGGAGCTCTTTCATAAGCCCTCACCCTGTAACATATATAGTCTAAATATATCCTCTCTGGCAAATCTCCCACAAAAGTCAGACACACAGAAGTACTTTCTTCCCTTTCTCCTTGACGGAATCTTGTCAGTCTTCTGGCCTCACAAACTCCTTCAATGGCCCGAAACTCCTCGTCTTTCACTGACAGCGGTACGCCACTTACTACTCCTTTCTTTTTGTATTCTGTCCCGAGTGGGAAGCATTTCACAGCTCTGTACTCTGTATACAACTTAATCTTTAGAGCTTGTTCTCTCTGACGTCTTGACATGCAGTCAATAATAACCATCCCACTCCTTGTTATTTTAATGGACCGAACATCTCCTAGTTTCTTTCCAATTATTTTTCCAACCTCATGCAAGTCCTTAAAGATCCCGTCACTTCTTGTTACTGCTATCATTCCTACTTGATATCTCTCAACAGTTCTTCTTGTCTGGATTCCGTCACTTGAAACACTGTTCTTTTTCCTTTTCCTGTTCTCAACTCCTCTTGTATCTTCTTCATTTCCCTCGCTCTCGTCTGACTCCATTTCCCTCTCCCGCTGGATGTCGCTGTTTGATACCTCGAGTCGATTCTTCTAAATGTGACCATTTACTCTCAGTAATGAGCGCCACCTGCTGCCAGAGAGCGAATTTGTGTTTTTTTTTTTGTTTTGTTTTTTTGCATTGATCTGAACTGACAAATTAAATATCAATCAATGAACAAAGTGTCCTGTGCTCACCACACACCGGCTATAGGTGGAGAGGAGAGATTTGGCTATAGGGAGATGTGTGGCTAACTTACACAGAAGAGACTTTGTTGCTCAGCAACTTACTGTGATCTCAGACTGTGATGATGTGGTTTCTCCACTGCATGCATCTTCATGTGTATCTTCAGGTGAGTTTTAAAAGAGAAACTTGTTCCACAATGATCTCACGTGTGCAGCTTCTCTCCAGTGTGGATCCTCTCATGTGTTTTCAGATCTGCTGACTGACTGAATCTCTTGTCACAGTGTGAACACTTGTAAGGTTTTTCTCCAGTGTGAATCCTCTCATGTGTTTTCAGATGTTCTGATCGACTGAATCTCTTGTCACAGTGTGAACACTTGTAAGGTTTTTCTCCAGTGTGAATTCTCTGGTGCTGTTTTAAACATTGCGCTGTAGTAAAAGTCTTCTCACACTCAAAGCACATGTACTCTCTCACAACAGCATGAATTTTCTGATGTGCATGTAAATATTTCAGCAGTGAAAAACTCTTTCCACACACAGAACATGAATGTGGCTTCACCTCCGTATGAACTGTCAGGTGTGTCTTCAGGTCTGATGCCCTGCGAAATTTTTTGCCGCACTGATCACATGTGAACGGCTTCTCACCGGTGTGGATCATCATGTGAACATTAAGATAATGTTTTAATGTGAAACTGTTTCCACATTGATGGCATACATGCGGCTTCTCTCCAGTGTGGATCATCATGTGTCGTTTCAGGTCAGCTCTAGAAGCAAAACTCTTTCCACACTGATCACACGTGTGTGGCTTCTCTCCAGTGTGGATCATCTCATGTGTTTTCAGATCTGCTGAACGACTGAATCTCTTGTCACAGTGTGAACACTTGTAAGGTTTTTCTCCAGTGTGAATTCTCTTGTGCAGTTTTAAACAGTTTGCTGTAATAAAAGTCTTCTCACACTCAAAGCACATGTGCTCTCTCACACCTGTATGTATTTTCTCATGTCTTTGTAAAGCTTGCAGATGTGAAAAACTCTTTCCACACACAGAACATGAATGTGGCTTCTCCTTCGTATGAACTGTCAGATGTGTCTTCAGGGCTGATGCCCTACGAAATGATTTGCCGCACTGATCACATGTGAACGGCTTCTCTCCGGTGTGGATCATCATGTGTCTTTCAAGGTGTGATGATCGTGTGAAACTCTTCTCACACTGATCACATGTGAACGGCTTCTCGCCTGTATGAATTCTCATGTGAATCTCAAGACTACATTTGCTTGTTAAACTCTTTCCACACTGAGTGCAGGTGAAAGATTTCTTGGCTCTTCTTTTCTTTAAAAATGTCTGTTTAGTCTTTGAGCAACTCAAAGGTTTTTCTCCAGGTTTGACATGATGTTCCTCCTCCACTTCACTCAGTTCTTCACTCTCCTCGCTCTCTTCCATCAGGTCTGACATGAAAGAAAAAATCGTTAAATTAAATTTTCAGTACATTGAAATAATTCAAAGTGAGCCCTGATGTAATAATAGAAAGTAGACAACTGTTATAAAATATTTGTCTATATACTTGAAACTTCTAATGAATGAGGTAATTTATCTTCCAATTATTATTTTTAAAACAATTATAGGCACAAATTTCTTTAGCTAGAACTATTAAATATAGCAATGACATAATTATCTAAAATGATATTAACATTAAAATATACAATACTTCCATATGTTGACACCAAATTTGAGATTGATATATATTTTACTAAAACGTTTTAAATATTAATTGCCGTTCACACTTCTCCTTCATAGACTTCCATTCATGCGCATGTGAAAGTGGGACACCAGAAACACAAGCTCAAGTGAATAACCCTGTGAGAAATAATACAAACATTTAGCATTCAAGTGGAGTGGATTGTTTATTATTATTATTATTATTATTATTATTATTTTTTTTTGTTATATGTTGAAAGTGTAGAGTGGCTGCGGCTTTAACTAGTTTTAAATTAATATTTGTTATTATCATTATCTGTGTCCTACATGTTTCACTCAACCCTGTTACTCCTGACATGATTTTCGTCCTTTTAAAACAGAGCATTTCTAAAATTTGTGACATCATCTGGGCTCTTTCTACTGCATGATGGGAAGACAAGAAAATAATCTCAATCCATTGTCTCAGTTTTTACACAAACTGTAGCATCGACTGTATTCATCAACCCTGTTACCAAAGTTACTGTAGGACGAATCTCTATAACTATGAATAACTTATATGATATTTGACAAATACAATGTTATCAGTAACTCTGTGTTTACTGATTATTCTTAAAAAAAAATCATTTTGTAAACTATATATGAAAATGACTAAAATGCTGGTAACATTGTTGCATATTGGGAACCAGATATAAAATAAATGTCAAATAAAACAGTTAAAATAGTATTTAGCTTGATCAGATGTTGACACTCACTATAAAATGTCTCAAACCTCTCTTTACTGACCATTTGTTGAAAAAAACAAGAACATTCTGTACCATTTCATAGTTTAACTGTTTATCTAAAAGTGATAAAGTGATTGAATGTTTCTAACATGAATGTTCTTCAGCATCATGAATGAATGAAGAATAAACACCAACCTCTTTGTTCTTCAGGATCTTCAGTGTGTTTCATTCTGCAGGGTTCTGGATCACTCATGTTCTCACTGTCCTCTTTAATAAATTCAGTCTTTGCAGATTTCAGCTCTTCCTGATGCTCTAATGCTTGTCTTCACTCGTAGCTGATGATGGGAATATACCAGCATTTATTGGGGAATTGCAGTGGGAGGAGTTTCACTGACCACGTGACTACAGTGGGAGGAGCTTCACTGATGATGTGATTGCAGTGTGGGAGGAGCTGATCTGCCCAAAATCAAAAATATATAAATTACTGAGTTTGTTTTTATAATAAATGACACTTCTAAGCATTTATGCCTGTCTACTGTATCTATTCATCGTATCACTGAAACTAAATGCCAATTCATTAATTATTTGTAATGCTAATCCTAACATTATTCTGCTTCTTCATTAAAATGCAAGAAATAAAGAAAATAATATAAATAAATAATATAATATAAATTCTTCCAAATATAATGGTAAGAAAAACAGTTAAAAGCATAAAGACAGAAATAAACGTACATAGTAGCCAACAAATACCCTCAGTCTGCTGACGCCAATGAAATGAGCTTTAAGTGTCAATTCACAGGAGATCTGAAGACATCAGCATAATAAATGAGGTGAAAACAGGAACTATTGTCATGAAATAAAGAGTGTTTTCAGCAGATCTGTTAATATTGATGAGCCTCAGACTATCAACACTCATTCAACAAGCCATTCAGGATCATCAGCAGATCATCTCACTTTATTCTGAGTGTTTGCTGTTAGAAACACATTATTTGAGTCAGGATACATGATAAAAGCCTATAAAACTGCTCTATTTAAAGACTTGATAGAGTTTGATTTTATGAGAACTACATTTATTACAATAAAGTAATTAGATGAAAACAACCATAAAACGTATGTACAGTTATGTACTTATACAACTTATGTACTTATACAAGTAACCAAAAAATTACTCACCCTTGTGTTGTTCCAACCCAGTAAGACTTTCGTTCATCTTCAGAACACAAATTAAGATATTTTTGATTAAATCTGAGGCTCCTCCATAGGCGTCTATTGTAATTGAAACTTATCGGAAAGAAATTTCAGATACGTTTTGAAGTAAAACCACAGATATAATATTGCATAAAAGGTTTAACAATTAAAAGTTAATTGAGCAAAATAATGAAATTCATCACGAGTAGGATTACAAGAAGTATCTACTCTGATAAAAGAACATTTAGAGAAAAACTGCCTGAGGTGGGAGTAAGTCACACATGTTCAAGTCACAAGTAAGTCTCAAGTCCCATACCATCAAGTCTCAAGCAAGTCTAAGTCGCAGTACACACAATCAAGTCAAGTCAAGTCAGTGGTTTACTTCAAGCAAGTCAAGTAGAGTCCTGCTAAGGGTCAAGTCAAGTCGAAGTCAAGTTACAATACCAAACAGAAAAAAAGTAGTTTATATTGGCCTCAAACTTATTTATTTTTCCCTCAAAAATTATTACCAAAATTTGGAATTATTATTATTATTATAATAACAATGATACAAAATCTTTTAAAGATAAAACATTTGAAGGTATATTCACAAGTGTGATGCATTAATTATATTGGTTTCAAATGTCATATGTTTAACTTTGCTTATATATATATTTTTTTTTTATGGAATATCACTGGCAGACATTAACTTTCCCATTAAGAGCCAATATTTGACACCTTAAATTGATTTCCAGGGGCATTTTGTTTCTATGTTCTAACCATTTATTTTTCTAACCATGCATAAACTGCAATTACAACACCATAAACAATGTTATAAGATTAATGATTTATAATTAATTTAGAAAAATTAGATGCTAAAAAATAATAAATTATATATTTTTAATTATGAAGTTAAAACTGCCAATAGGTGGCGCCAGATCACCGTCTTAATGTACGAGTCATAGAAGCATTCATTCAACTGATTTGTTCAAAACGGCAGATTCGTTCTGAAACTAAGCAACTAGGTCACTCAATCACAAACAAACGAATTTGTTCAGATACGCATAACTCTTTCTGTGGCTTGTTTGGAACTATTGTCATTGGAGAAATAGAGCAAAAACAGAGAACATTTGGAATATTAAGTCTAAAATGTCACATCACAATATTCACTCTTTGTTTACTGAACTGTTTTATAAAATCATTATCACATTTGTAATCGCGCCAATATTCTGGAAATATTTTTTTTTTAATATCATATGTTATAATTATAAAAATAACTCATACTAGGGCATATTATAATATTTGCCCCCCACCCCTCTGATAACAAATGACCCTGCTTTAAGAGAAACATAAAACATGACAAAATATTAACAGTTTTCTATGATGTTTTCGTCATTGGAAAGAACGACATATTTGGCTTTAAAGCATGATTTGAAATGTTATACAAAACATATGCCATCATTAATTATCATTTGAATATTGACAACATTAAGCTACATTTGAAAACATAATTGTGTATAAAGAGACATGCTGTTTTGACCAATATTCTCTCTAGATTTAACGATAGTCAAATTAACTATAACAAACAGGTTAAACAAGCCATAGCTTACTTTTAGACATGGTGAATGAAGTTCGATTGTTTAAGGTTGTGATGGTCGTCCGATATCCCTTGCCAGTTATTATGCGTATACAGCAAATCTTCTTGTATGGATAGGGTCAATTTTAGTGTTTATATCCAAAAAGAAACGGGAGATGTTTTTGTATTTAGCACGCTCACAGCGATGTTTTTTCTGGGCTTGTGCAGCGTCACGCAATCGCGCAGAATCTGATGACTGGCGTCAATGGTTTCGTTGCTTTCATTTTGTTCATCAATTGATGTTGCGATGATGTATATAAAAATGTATATCAAGTCATTCTCGAGTCATACAGTTCAAGTCAAGTCTCGAGTCATTGGATCTCAAGTCAAAGTCAAGTTGAGTCATTTTCTTAATTTAGTCAATCAAGTCCCAAGTCCTTAAATTTGCGATTCGAGTCTGACTCGAGTCAAGTCATGTGACTTGTCGAGTCCCCCATCTCTGAAAACTGCATTAAAAATATAAATAAACAACCTGTTTCTCACTCTCAACCCGAATTTGTAATGCAAAAACAAGCTCATAGACAAAGGAGAGTGAACCAGCTGCAGTGAAACATACTGAACTGAACTAAAAGTCAAGTCAAGTCATCTTTATTTATACAGTATAGCGCTTTTAACAATGTAGATTGTTTCAAAGCAGCTTTACAGAGATAAAGCAATCGGCCCCTGGAAGAACTGACACTTTAACCCTCTGGGGTCTAAGGTGTTTTGGGGGCCCTTGGGATGTTTTGACATGCCCTGACATTTGTGCTTTTTTCAGTTATTTATAAACATGTTAATTGCAAAGGTGTAAATTAACTCTATATACAAACAGGGCTACCATAATATGTGAGCAACATGTGTGTAGATGTTTGTATTCTTAAGAGAATAATGTTTATGCGTGGTTATTGAAAAAAATAAAAATGAAAGTTGCTGAAATAAGACCACAAATCTCATACTAAATATGTGTCCACAAGACTTTTGACTAATGGATGTTGTCGCTTCGAGTTCTGGCTTCAAAATTATGTCTTATCGTATCCTATTATAGTCTTGCTTTATTGTTCACATAAAACAATACATTGATTTAAATTGTGTAAGACATGTTTTGCTTGGAAAGCCAATATGCGAGGGGGGCGTGAAGGAGGAGTAGTTTACACCTGAGAATACAATGTCCCACCCATTATGCGTAATGACTTGCATAATGAGCCATTCATTCAGGTGTGACACTGATTGAGCCACAAGAATGAATGCAAGGACAAAAGATATATTTAGAAGAAGACTTATATTGACCATTTAAGATTTTTCTTACATCTATCTTGTAAATATGTTTTGCTATTTTATTAAAAAGTTTACAATTACAACAAAAAAAATACAATTTCAACAATATTTCAAGTGTACGCTTTCTTTGTAAAAAAATTATTATAGGCCTACATTTTATTAAAAAAGTATTATATATATATTATATACACATACACACACACACACACACACACACACACACACATATATATATATATATATATAACATATGAGCAGAAATTGCTAAACAAAAGCTTATTTGATGTGGCAGTATATTCTACAGTAAAAACTGTACACAAATCTAGTCAACAAAATGTTCTCTTTCATATTTCGCCTGACTGTGACGTTGTTTTTATGAAATATTAGGGCATATAAATGTTAATTTGCAGTTTAATACGTTGCTTATACAAATAGCCTACATTTTATTTCAATATATTTCAGTCGATTTTTACTCATCTCAGTATAGCAATACAGTTTGCTAAAACATCATCATTCATTCACACACGCGATTTAAATTTAAACTGTTTTTTTGCGAGCTGTGGTAAACAGCGCGCATCTCTGCTGTTCATTCATTCACACACAGAAACGCGATTCACTTGAGAATGAAAAAAAACTTACTACAGTATTCCTCAGCTTGGATCCGTTGCTCCTCGAAATACCAGCACTTCTGAGGTAAATTTTCCATTATTATTATTAAGATAGTATTATTCCTCACAGCGCTGCGAGACGGTGTAAACAAGTACAATTATCTGATTAAACTTGTGTTTTCTCGAGCTGATATGGGGGTGTTCACAGTTTGCATCGATTGCCTCAGAATTTGTTATTATTAATATCTATCTGAGTATTAAAGGGGGGGTGAAATGCTATTTCATGCATACTGAGTTTTTTACACTGTTAAAGAGTTGGATTCCCATGCTAAACATGGACAAAGTTTCAAAAGTTAAGTTGTACGTTTGATGGAGTATTTCTGTGCCAAAAATACTCCTTCCAGTTTGTCACAAGTTTCGGAAAGTTTTTTTCGAGTATGGGCATGCGTGACATCAGATGAGGCGGAATTTCCTTATACGGGTCCTATGTTGTGCTGAGAGAAGTGATGAGCACGAGCAGTTGATACTGAGCTTGCGCACACTACCGAACGTACAGGTACAGCGGTTCTCGAGTCACCAGTACAGAACCGAGAACTGTTTATTTCAGACGTGTTCGACATACTGAGAACCGATGAGCTGATGAGCTGATCATGAGTGCAATTTTTTCAGATGGACGAAATATGTTTCTAAATTGTTGAACATCAATACGTGTAACACAATAAAACATGTTGGAAACATGTTTATCACATAATGTCTTATCACTGTATTGTTTCAAAGTTTGTAAACACAATGAATGGATTGTAAAACTAAACATAAGTTTATCCCCTTAACGCCTGAATTTATATAGCTGTAGGCTATATATATATATATATATATATATATATATATATAAAAAAAAATTATGAGTGTTTTTGCCTTTAAGTAGATGGTAAATAATGTTGAGATTATCAATTTCACTTTTGCACAACAAATAAATAGAAATTTTGGTATGTTGCAAATTTGCGACAACAGGCATTTAGGGTAATTTTTTTTACAAAATGGTAAAATTAATAAAACACATTTTCCCATCTCAGGTATGTAGATTTTATTCATGGCACAAAGTTGTTAGAACTTATAAACTTTAATTGACAAATTAATGAATCTTGACAACAGCAAGAAACAAAACACTCTCCTACTCCCCAACATTGACAGTAGTTTTTATATATTCCATGTTACACTCTGTTTAACTCTTTCCTTGTTTCTCCAGTGCATACATTATATATTCTTACAGTGTTATATCCTAACATGCTATTTTTTGTGAAAAATAAAAAATAATAATTTTGGCTGAAACCATCTAAATACAGCATTATTATAATATGTAGCCATTAGCCCAATCCAGCCGTTATGGACCAATGTCGCAAATTTGCTACAAACAGAAATCTACAAAGTACGTAAAAAATATTCGTCACATGAAGCCTATTTGAATAACATAGCTATAGAAGCAATCAATAAGCTGGTACATATTTTTATCTTAGCACAACTTAACTCATTTTGGGCAATTTCTCCACATTTGCGCCCTTGATAAGGATTTTGCAAACCAAAATATTAGCTTCGGTGAACCGGATGTAGTTCCCACTCCGACCGCTCCTACGAGAAACCAGTGCGTGCAAAATGTTCCAAGGTATGTATCGAATGTGCACAAACATGCATTGGGGAAAACGCCTGCAGTCTGAATGGAAGGGGTTTGTTGCAAATTTGCGACAGTGGGCGTTAAGGGGTTATATAAATATTTGACATAAACTCTTGCCCAGGTTAGGATGCTTAGTAAATGCTTTTAATGTGTTAATCAAAACATAACGTATTAAACATACTGGAGACATGCATCGACTTTTTAGTTCCCTTTCAAGGCGGTAACTCAACATTACGTCAGCTCTGACGTATGGGAACTCCTCCCTTCTCCTCTTTCGCTGAAATCTTATGGGCTAATGCCAGCTGGGGACAGCTGGCCAATAGACGCAAAGCATGCAAATACTAACAGGCCAGCGGGCAGTATAAAATGCATGGGCGCAAAAATTATGTCAGAATCTCTTTCTTCACGCTAGAAGTCTTATCTAAGCCATCGTAAGGAAGTTCCAATAGAGGATTACTCACCCCTGTTTTCCTCTCCGCTGCTACATGCCAGATATGTGCGGGTTCCATTGACCCGCCCAACCTTCACCAGTTCTGTGTCACCTGCCTGGGCCTCGCCCACGCCGAGGCGGCACTCAAGGATGACATGTGTGCCCACTGCGCCAAGCTGCCAGTGTGCGCCCTCATAGTCAGAAGAGAAGTGGCTCGGCCAACAGCGGGGATTGATGCTGTCAACTTTGAAGTCGTGGTTCCTCCAGTCGAGCCACCGCCAGGCCGCATCGAGGAGAAGAACCCGTTCTTTCCAGACGTGCACGAGCACGTGGTGAAGTCGTGGGCTGCACCCGAATTGGCGCGCACCCACTCTGCCATGCAGGCCATGGTCGCACACATGGACAGGGCGGAAGCCTACGGGTATGTGCGCATGCCCCCCGTCGAGTAGACTGTTGCCGTGCACCTGTGCCCGTCTTCTTCTTCATTGGGTTCGGACGCCATGGCAATACTCCAGGTGTTCCAGGTAAAACTGCTTCAATCCCTCGGCGGCGGCGCAGCTGACGTCATCAGGGATCTGCGTGCGGCAACTGATCTCGCGCTGATGGCTACCAAGCGCTCTGCTCAAGCCATCGGCCGTTCCATGGGGCTCATGGTCGTCCTTAACAGGCACCTATGGCTTACCCTAGCTGACCTGAAGGACGCGGACCGCAAGACGCTCTTAAACGGTCACTCCCTCCGGCCTCTTTGGTGACGCCGTGGAGTCGCTCACGCAGCGTTTCTCCAAGACGCAGAAGCACGCCAAAGCGATGAGCCACGTGATGCCACGTCACTCACTCCAGTCATCATCTGCATGGTCCCGCTCTTCTTCTGCACCTCGCCAGGCTCAAGGAGCGGCTAGGCCCCGCCCCGAACCGGACGCTCGTTTTGGCTGAAACAAGCAGTGGTCAGGGCCTTGAAGGAAATGTCAGAGTCAGAGGAGAAGCACGCGCCTCGAGAGAGCCAGCGCGCCATCCACGGCTTCTATTCCACAATAGAAACATATATCCATTCACAAAAAGAGCTTTTTCTTCCTCTTGCACCCATCACTGTGTCACTCGCCCTGTCTCAGAGCAGCGCAGACCCAAAACTCATGATTATAATGGTCTCTCGAGGGTGCGAGAGTGCCAACACCACACAATGCCCGCCGCGAACCGCCCTCCCGCCAGTGCTTCTAGCCTCGCGGGGTCAGGGCTCCGGTCAAAACACGCCATCAGTGGCTACGGTGACCGCAGAGCTAACGCGTCTGCTGTAATGTGTCACTCGCCCTGTGTCAGAGCAGCGCAGAACCAGGAGGGCGCGAGAGTGCCAGCACCACACAATGCCCACCGTGAACCGCCCTACCGCCTATGGCCGTAGAGCTAACGCATCCGCTGTGTCACTTCCTGGACGCATGGAGGGTTATCCCGGGCGTTTCACCATGGATACTGGGAATAATTCAGCACGGATATTCTCTCCATTTCAAACGCAGACCTCCCCGCTTCAATGGCGTGGTCCCGTCACTGACTTTGCCCAAAACCTTCCCGTTCTGAGACAGGAAGTTCTCAGTCTGCTCGAGAAAGGAGCGATAGAGCGTGTCCCTCCGAGCGAGCAGGAGAGCAGATTCTACAGCCGCTACTTTGTGGTGCCAAAGAAGGATGGAGAACTCCATCCGATTCTGGACCTGAGACCCATCAACCGAGCACTTCACAAACGCGCGTTCAGAATGACAACACTGAAACAGATCTTGGCACAGATACGGCCTGGGGACTGGTTCGCCTCAGTGGATCTAAAAGACGCGTACTTTCATATTCAAATAGCGACACGCCACAGACGCTTCCTGAGATTTGCTTTCGAAGGCATGGCTTATCAGTATTCAGTGCTTTTGTTCGGCCTGCCCCTGGCCCCCCGCACCTTTTCAAATTGTGTGTGGACGCATCGCTTTCTCCCCTCAGATGGAGCGGAATGCGCATCTTGAATTATCTGGACGACTGGCTGATTTTAGCCCACTCAAAAGATGTGCTAACCAGTCACGTGGAATCACGGCTTCGCCATTTGGATACACTGGGATTGCGTGTGAAATGCAGAAGAGCGTGTTTTTTGACTATAACATATCTGGGGGTATGTTTGGACTCGATGACGATGCAAGCCCATCTCTCTCAAGAGCGCATAGAGGCAATTTCATCGAACTTCCGTTTCAGACCGGGCAGGACTGTTTCACTGAGGGAATTTCAGAGGCTTCTGGGACTGATGGCGGCGGCTTCTTCAGTGTGCCATCTGGGTCTGCTGCATATGCGGCCGCTGCAGTTTTGGCTGAAAACTTCGGGCCAGAAGCACATTACGGTCACTCACAGTTGCGTCAGCACTCTGAGACCCTGGAACCAGGCCCGGATTAAGAGGACTTTGGGCCCTGGGGCTATAGAAACACCAAGGGCCCCCTTTCATCTGATTGCCACGCCAGCCTTCTACTGCAATAAATTTGTTTTATTGTTTTTAATCAATGTATTTAATTAATGTTTTTCTTTATCATTATTTATTATTATTATTTTTGCGCACTAAATAGTCCAGGCTATTTAACACATTAACTTAAGATTAAGATTTTGATGGAACATCAACAAGCTCAAACATTTCTTGGTTCATTTTGGGAACATTTTATTGATAAAACATTTTTACCTCCTTCCCTTCCATAAGTGCATTTATGGCTATTTCTCTCATTTTACCTGAAGGGACAAAGTAAGCATTAATAAAACATTTGCTTAAGCCCTATTCAGATGGTAATTGTTTCTCATGTGGATATCTGTAAAAAAAATATTAATACATTTACACTGCATTTACAATTACATAAATGATATGATTGTTATTTTATTTAATATTTAAATATAAAATGATTTCTAATTTTATTTTTTAATTAAAGGGTACATTAAGTATGAAACTAAAACTAACAGTAGGTGGCGGCAAGTCACTGTCTTAATAAGCGAGTCATTCATTCAACCGATTTGTTCAAACGGCTGTTTGATTCAACGACGAAGCAAACGAGGAGTCAATGTATCATTAAATGAACCCATTCGTTCAAAACACAGATTATTCAGTAACGAATCACCACTATCAGTTTCAGAGATTGTTTCTGCTGTGGTTTCATTTTGGAATTTCCATCGGCGAAATGACGATAAACCAAAACGTAACTCTCAATGTTAACTTATTGGTCAACTCATTTATTGTTGCATAATATCACATTAGCAATTGTGCTGATATTTGGGGAAAACTGCGCTTTTACTTGTGTGATATATTTATTTTATATTATGTAATATTACAATAAGACAAAAACTCATCGGGGCAAAAAATGCCCATGTACCTTGGATATTGGACCTTGATGTTCGTCAAAAAACAGTAATTCAGCCGGGGATTTTTACGCGGGTGGGTGGTGGGAGATAAAACACTGACATTCTGGATTCAGACTGCAATAAAATCACCTACTATATAGCCCCTATAAATATTGAAAATACCTTACGACTCCACGAGAAACAATTACCATCCAAATAGTGCTTAACTCATTAACTTACTTCAGCTGCTTGCTTACCTTCTTCAACGTCTAAAACACGCGGATCGGTGACGACGCTGGAGGGTGAAGCTAACTGGGCTGCTGCCGCTGCACTCGGGGTCTTCCACGGGCACGGATGAAAGTGAACCCAAGTAACGTTAGTTAGTTAGTTAGTTAGTTAGTTAGTTAGTTAGTTTAGGAATTTTTGCATCCCTTTTTTGCCTTTCGAGTTTGTTTTTCCTTTTTTGTGCACCACCATCACTTTTTTTCATCATTTTTGAACTCCTGCGAGCGATTTATTCCCATGTTCTATGAAAGCATAACGAAGAGAGGCGTTTCCAAACGTCATAGCGCAAATTGTAGAGTTAATTTGATTGGGCGGTGAATTAAATCAGTCAGGCACATTTTCCAATAACTTCTTGTTATTTTATTATACACAAATCAACCACCTATGACTTGACAATCTCATTTCCTCCAGCCAATCACGGGCCCCCTAGTCCCGTGGGCCCTGGGGCTTCAGCCCCACCTAGCCCTTATGTTAATCCGGCCCTGCCTGGAACAGCCCGGATATGTTCAGCCCAGGAGTTCCTTTGGGTATAGTGATGCAGCGCACTGTGGTCTCGACGGACACGTCAACTTCAGGCTGGGGAGCAGTTTGCCTGGGCGCCTGTGGACGGAGTCACAGAGAAGGTGGCACATAAAGCGTTTGGAATAATGGAAACGGTGTCCTTAGCCCTACAAGTCTTTCAGTCGAAATTGGAGCGGCAACATGTACTGATTTTGAACCGACAACACGTCTGTGGTCTTGTACATAAATCACCAGGGCGGAGTGCACTCCAGAGCTCTATTCTAACAGGCAGTGAGTCTCCTGTTGTGGGCGGACCGACATTTTCTTTCCATAAGAGCGGCGCACATCCCCGGTTTCCTGAACCGTGGAGCAGACATGCTTTCGAGGAACGGGATTCGCCATTTGGAAACACTGGGACTGCGTGTGAAATGCAGAAGAGCGTGTTTTTACCGAGTTGGACTATAACATATCTGGGGGTATGTTTGAACTCGAAGGCGATGCGAGCCCATCTCTCTCAAGAGCGCACAGAGGCAATTTCATCGAACTTCCGTTTCAGACCGGGCAGGACTGTTTCACTGAGGGAATTTCAGAGGCTTCTGGGACTGATGGCGGCGGCTTCTTCAGTGTGCCATCTGGGTCTGCTGCATATGCGGCCGCTGCAGTTTTGGCTGAAAACTTCGGGCCACAAGCGCATTACGGTCACTCACAGTTTTTGCAGAACTCTGAGACCCTGGAACAGCCCGGATATGTTCAGCCCAGTATTTGTAGCTGTATCATACAAATAAATAGTTAAAAAATCATACATTGTGATTTCTGGATTTTTTTTTTTTTTTAGATTATGTCTCTCACAGTGGACATGCACCTACGATGACAATTTCAGACCCCTCCATGATTTCTAAGTGGGAGAACTTGCAAAATAGCAGGGTGTTCAAATACTTATTTTCCTCACTGTAAGTTATGTGGATCGCTCGGCCGCCTTTCGTCAGTCGGACCAGCTGTTCGTGTGCTTTGGTGGATGTAATAAGGAACGTGTTGTTTCAAAACAGAGACTTTCTCATAGGATTTTGGATTTGGCTTACGAATGCCAGGGGAAAAACTGTCCCCTCAACATCAGAGCTCATTCTATTAGGACAATTGCTTCCTCATGGGCTTGGTCTAGAGGTATGTCTATCCAAGATTTATGTCTTGCTGCTGGTTGGTCTTTCCAGAACACATTCGCCAGGTTTTACAAGCTGGAAGTACCCTCTGTAGCATCACATGTACTTCCGGTGAGTTAAGTTTTATTCATGTATTGTGAACTGTCATATCCAGCTATACAGCAGTTACCATGGCTGCTAACTCTGTGTTATGGTTTATAAGGTTATGCAGTTGTCACCACAACCGCAACCGTCGACTCTGTGTTTAACTCTCGTGCTCGAGTGCTTATTGTGTTGTGTCTGCCCTATTCAGTGCAGCCTTCGCATTCATTGCATAAAGATATGCAAATGTTGTTAGGGTAGGAGCAGATGTCTCATTGGTCTAGTTCCGCCCATAGATTTCATAATAATAAAGGCTAGATGTCTCGTCCGCGCTGTTGGCCAATGGAGGTGATTGAAATTCTACCGATTTTCAAACGGTTTGGTTTATTATAAATGTCAGATATGTAGTTATGACACTGCATACATATGAATAATTATGTTCAACATTCAGAATGATAGCCACGTTAATAACATTTGTATGAAACCAAACCGTTTGTAAATCTGTCAAGATTTCAGCGAGATAAGAGGATCTGTGTTCGTGCTGATCACTCACCTTACTTCAGATACCACAGAGCTCGCCAGAAAGCTTCCCTGTGGCAAGATGGCCGCCGGTGATGGCGTTCGAGACTCCGCCTTAAGACATCCAGCCTTATATGGATATCTATGGTTCCGGCTATCAGATGCGAGTCGTACAGAACCGAGAACTGTTTCTTTCGGACATGTTCGAAACGGAGAACTGATGAGCTGGAGATACTGCGCATGCGTGATAGCACCGTGTCAGAACCATAGACGGGGAGGTTGACGCTTGCTCTGAACCGAACTTTCTTTCGGCCAACTGCATGTTGTGCTGATACATGAGCACGGGTCAACCAAGGACTAAATGAGGGGCCGAATTCGGCAAAATGTAGGCCTACGTTTATTTAATAACAAATAAAATAAAATTGATAAAGGCCAGTTTATCCAGTTTATTCGCCAAATACTGTTTATGACAAAACATCAACATAATCACACAAAAATAAAAAAATATCTTTATTTCAGCTGCTCTCTTTCTGTTGGTTGTGTAAAGTGTGTTGTTTCTTAACCCCCGGAGCCGTGTGGAGAACTTTTATCATGGATAGATGCACTTTTATGGACTTCAAAACCGAAACTGCAATTCACTCCCATTTTAAAGCTTGGAAGAGCAATGCAGATTTGAAAATCAAGCTTCCACGCAGTATTGTTGAATCACGGAAGCTACACCAGTTACTTTTGCCAAGAGATTTATTATTTAAACATGTGTCATGTCAGACAGAGAGAAACAGGCATTTAATAATAAGGCTATAGGTGAATAGGTCTTCATTCCAGATTTCTCTATTCCCCATTTCTCTATCTTCTCACCCCATCATGCCAGCTGTAAATGGTTCTGGGTTTCTCCTTCCTTACCCCTCATCTCAATGTTTCTCCTTCCTCTCACCCCCTCATGCCTTTATGTTTCTCTGAGGTGGCACAGTAAGATTGAGCTTATATACATCACAGAGAGACTTACAACTTCCTTGTAAGGTAGCAAAACATGTTGTTTTTGTTTAAAGATAGAATGTATACCTAATGCACATGGTACAATCCACATTAAGAAACTATTTCTTCAGTGTATACATTAGTGGTGTATACATGTGTAGTATACAAATGGTACATTTGCATCAGTTTAAACAGTCATTCTCCTTGCAAAGAGCATGTCAACTGTACGAATTTGAAGTATTGTCATTTTAACATCTCTGCTAAGTGAACATTGTATACCTCTAAGCAAAACATAACTCTACCAACTCCCTGCTCAGCACACATTAGTGATGGGGACGAGACCGCCTATGCCGAGTCCGAGAAAGCAGAAATCGGTCTCGAGACCGGTCTTGGACTCGAGTACTTCATCACTAGATGTATGTACAAACATAGTCTGGCTTCACAAAAAACATCATGAAATTATAAAGAAAATGAATAAAGAAAAATAATACTAAAAAATAACATTAAACAGCAAAGTTTTAGTCTTCAAGGAAGGACATTGTGTAATATAACTCTGATTGTATTCGTCTGAAAGAAGAAGGTCATATACATCTAGGATGACTTGAGGGTGAGTAAATCATGGGCTAATTAAACATTTTGGGTGAACTATCCCCTTTAAAATGCTTTCTCAATGGATGTCCCAGCACTGTGTAGTAATGTTGTTGCGTGATCGAGATCGGCCCACGAGTAAACCGCTGTCTAGTATTGCTCCGAGCTGATAAACTATTTTTTAACGTGGTTTCGTTTGCCGTGTGATGTTTCTCGTATCCGGCAGGAAGAAAAGTCGCAAAATGTGACCATTTACTCTCAGTCATGAGCGCCACCTGCTGCCAGAGAGCGGATTTGTGTTTTTTGTTGTTATTTATTTTTTTTTATTTTTTTTTGCATTGATCTGAACTGACAAATTAAATATCAATCAATGAATAAAGTGTCCTGTGCTCACCACACAACCGCTATAGGTGGAGAGGAGAGATTTGGCTATAGGGAGATGTGTGGCTAACTTACACAGAAGAGACTTTGTTGCTCAGCAACTTACTGTGATCTCAGACTGTGGTGATGTGGTTTCTCCACTGCATGGATCTTCATGTGTATCTTCAGGTGAGTTTTAAAAGAGAAACTTGTTCCACACTGATCACACGTGTGCAGCTTCTCTCCAGTGTGGATCCTCTCATGTGTTTTCAGATGTACTGACTGACTGAATCTCTTGTCACAGTGTGAACACATGTAAGGTTTTTCTCCAGTGTGAATAATCTGGTGCAGTTTTAAACATTGCGCTGTAGTAAAAGTCTTCTCACACTCAAAGCATGTACTCTCTCACACCAGTGTGAGTTTTCTGATGTGCATGTAAATATGGCAGCAGTGAAAAACTCTTTCCACACACAGAACATGAATGTGGCTTCTCCTTCATATGAACTGTCTGGTGTGTCTTCAGGTGTGATGCCCTACGAAATGTTTTGTCGCACTGATCACATGTGAACGGCTTCTCTCCGGTGTGGATCATCATGTGTCTCTTAAGACAACGTTTGTTTGTGAAACTGTTTCCACATTGATGGCATACATGCGGCTTCTCTCCAGTGTGGATCCTCATGTGTAGTTTCAGGTGACCTTTAGAAATAAAACTCTTTCCACACTGATCACACGTGTGCGGCTTCTCTCCAGTGTGGATCCTCTCATGTGTTTTCAGACTTACAGACTGAGTGAATCTCTTGTCACAGTGTGAACACTTGTAAGGTTTTTCTCCAGTGTGAATTCTCTCATGTCTTTTCAGATCTGTTGACTGACTGAATCTTTTGTCACAGTGTGAACACTTATAAGGTTTTTCTCCAGTGTGAATCCTCTGGTGCAGTTTTAAACTGTTTGCTGTAGTAAAAGTCTTCTCACACTCAAAGCACATGTACTCTCTCACATCAGTATGAATTTTCTCATGTCTATGTAAATATAGCAGCAGTGAAAAACTCTTTCCACACACCGAACATGAATGTGGCTTCTCCTTCATATGAACTGTCAGGTGTGCCTTCAGGTGGGATGCCTGAAGAAATGTTTTCCCGCACTGATCACATGTGAACGGCTTCTCTCCGGTGTGGATCCTCATGTGACTTTCAAGGTGTGATGATCGACTGAAACTCTTCCCGCATTGATCACATGTGAACGGCTTCTCTCCAGTGTGAATTCTCATGTGAATCTCAAGACTTCGTTTGCTTGTTAAACTCTTTCCACACTGAGTGCAGGTGAAAGATTTCTTGGCTCTTCTTTTCTTTAAAAATGTCTGTTTAGTCTTTGAGCGACTCAAAGGTTTTTCTCCAGGTTTGACATGATGTTCCTCCTCCACTTCACTCAGTTCTTCACTCTCCTCGCTCTCTTCCATCAGGTCTGACATGAAAGAAAAAATCATTAAATTAAATTCAGTAAATTGAAATAATTCAAAGTGTGCCCTGATGTAATAGTAGAAAGAAACTATTATAATATATTATGATAATTTGATGCCTTTTTATAAATTGACTATATATCCTTGAAACTTTCCATGAATGAGGTAATTTATCTTACAATTATTATTTTTAAAACAATTATAGGCACAAATTTCTTTAGCAAGAACTATTAAATATATCAATGACACAATTATCTAAAATTATATTAACATTAAAATATAGATTACTGCCCTATTTTGACAACAAATTTGAGATTGATATTTATTTTACTAATACGTTTTAATTATTAATGGCCGTTCACACTAGACTTTTCCTTCATAGACTTCCATTCATGCGCATGTGAAAGTGGGACACCAGAAACACAAGCTCAAGTGAATAACCCTGTGAGAAATAACACAAACATTTAGCATTCATGTGGAGTGGATTGTTTATGGAAATTTTTTTATTATTATTTGTTATATGTTGAAAGTGTAGAGTGTCTACGGCTTTAACTATTTAAATGAATATGTTTTATTAGCATTATCTGTGTCCTACATGTTTCACTCAACCCTGTTACTGACATGATTTTTCTCCTTTTAAAACAGAGCTTTTCTAAAAATTGTGACATCATCTGGGCTCTTTCTACTGCATGATGGGAAGACAAGAAAATAATCTCAATCCATTGTCTCAGTTTTTACACAAACTGTAGCATTGACTGTATTCATCAACCCTGTTACCAAAGTTACTGTAGGAAGAATCTCTATAACTATGAATAACTTGTATGATATTTGACAAATACAATGTTATCAGTAACTCTGTGTTTACTGATTATTCCTAAAAAAAATAATTTTGTAAACTATGTTGAAAATGACTAAAATTCTGGTAACGTTGTTGCAAATTGGGAACCGATATAAAATAAATGTCAAATAAAACAGTAAAAATAGTATTTAGCTTGATCTGATTTTGAAAATCAATATAAAGTGTCTCAAACCTCCCTTTACTGACCATTTGTTGAAAAACGTACATTCTGTACCATTTGATAGTTTAACTGTTCATCTAAAAGTGATGAAGAGCTTGAATGTTTCTAACATGAATGTTCTTCAGCATCATGAATGAATGAAGAATAAACACCAACCTCTTTGTTCTTCAGGATCTTCAGTGTGTTTCATTCTGCAGGGTTCTGGATCACTCATGTTCTCACTGTCCTCTTTAATAAACTCAGTCTTTGCAGATTTCAGCTCTTCCTGATGCTTTGATGCTTGTCTTCACTTGTAGCTGATGATGGGAATATTCCAGCATTTATTGGGGAATTACAGTGGGAGGAGCTTCACTGACCATGTGACTACTGTGGGAGGAGCTTTACTGATGATGTGATTGCAGTGTGGGAGGAGCTTGCCCAAAATAAAAATATATAAATTACTGAGTTTGTTTTTATAATAAATTACACTTCTAAGCATTTATGCCTGTCTATCTATTCATCGTATCACTGAAACTGAATGACAATTCATCCATTATTTTTAATGCTAATCCTAACATTTGCTTCTTCATTAAAATACAGGTATCTAGAAATAAAGAAAATAATATAAATAATTTAAATTCTTCCAAATATAATGGTAAGAAAAACAGTTAAAAGCATAAAGAAATAAACGTACATAAAAAATAAAAATAAAAAGTGGGAGGAGCTATTGTATTGGCTATTTGTAGCCAATTGAGCTATTGAGCTATTGTTGGCTATTTGTAATAGCCAACAAATACCTCAGTCTGCTGACACCAATGAAATGAGCTTTAAGTGTCAATTTACAGGAGATCTGAAGACATCAGCATAATAAATGAGGTGAAAACAGGAACTATTGTCATGAAATAAAGAGTGTTTTCAGCAGATCTGTTAATATTGATGAGCCTCAGACTATCAACACTCATTCAACAAGCCATTCAGGATCATCAGCAGATCATCTCGCTTTATTCTGAGTGTTTGCTGTTAGAAACACATTATTTGAGTCAGGATACATGATAAAAGCCTATAAAACTGCTCTATTTAAAGACTTGATAGAGTTTGATTTTATGAAAAATACATTCATTACAATAAAGTAATTAGATCATTAAAATGTGCAGAAGCTGAAAACTAACATAAAACGTATGTACAGTTCTGTACTTATACAACTTATGTATACAATATTATTTATGTACAGATTTAAAGGGTTAGTTCACCCAAAAATTTAAATTCTGTCAGTAATTACTCACCCTCGTGTTGTTCCAACCCCGTAAGACTTTCGTTCATCTTCAGAACACAAATTAAGATATTTTTGATTAAATCTGAGGCTCCTCCATAGGCTTCTATTGTAATTGAAACTTGCCGGCCCAGAAAGTTATTAAACACAATGTTTAAAATAAATTAATTAATTTAAGGACTCAGTTTCATTGATCATTTAAATTTCATTTTTAAAAGAAATGTTTAATGTTCAACATACAACAATTAAAACCACTTTACAGTCTAAAAACATTAAAATATAAGATTAAATGGCTCTGAAGGAAAGAAATTTCAGATACGTTTTGAAGTAGCCTAACACCACAGACGTAATATTGCATAAAAGGTTTAACAATTAAAAGTTTATTGAGCAAAATAATGAAATTCATCACGGGTAGGATTACAAGAAGTATCTACTCTGATAAAAGAACATTTAGAGAAAAACTGCATTAAAAATATAATTAAAACAAACTGTTTCTCACTCTCAACCCGACTTAATAAAGTGAGATGATCTGCTGATGATCCTGAATGGCTTGTTGAATGAGTGTTGATAGTCTGAGGCTCATCAATATTAACAGATCTGCTGAAAACCCTCTTTATTTTGTCAGTCTTGTAGGTTTCGGTGCTTTTGCGGTGCAAAAAAGAACAAAAAGCAGTTGAAGGAGAACGAGCAGAATTTATTTATTTATCTGACTCCATTAAAAGTATTGCTAATCTTTAACCTCTTACTTACTACTACTACTAGTAGACACCACGAGAGTAGGACGAGAGTGACACCACTTCCCATGACAACAGCCGCGTTAGCGAGCATGAGTGGCCAGAATGTTGGTCCCAAGCACAAGTCCGGTATTTCTCCACAAATTACAAGTGGCTGATGAGCAGAAGTCAAAAGTTGGGTTGTAGTGTGTGTAGTCAAGTTTGTGCTCGCGTGGACATGCAGGAGGGGAGAGAGAGTCGCAGGAGTGGAGTGGGTGCTTAATCTCGTCTTTTGGAAGGGACAAGGCTGCACAACAAAACTCACTACGGAAGAAAATAAAAGAGCACAGAGACTCAATTTATCACAAGAAAGCAGTTGAAATAAAAGAGAAGGCAACACAAAATACAATGCAAAAACACATTGAAGATATGAGAAAGGCTGACTACGCTTCAACTTGCAAAAAACAAACAGCTTATAAGATTGGCAAGCATGGGCGTCCCTTTACAGACATGCCAATAGATGTCCAGTTGCAAGTCTTAAATGGTGTCAAGATGGGCAGAGTTTTGCACTCTAATAACTCATGTGCAAATATACTGGATCACATTGCAGCTGAAATGAAAAAGAAGGTAGTCAATGACATAGTGATGAATGAAAGAAAATTGTGTGTTCTCATTGATGAATCCACTACAATAAGTGGAAAGTCTGTGCTTGTTGTGTGCCTGCGGTCAGCTATTTCCAGTGAAAATCCAGACACAATATTTTTTGAACTGATTGAGCTGCAGGGGACCACAGCAAAGGACATCACTGAAGCACTGTTAGGATGTCTTCATAATAATGGCTTTGACCCTCACTACCTACAGGAACATTTGTTGGCATTTGCTTGTGATGGAGCCTCAGTGATGCTTGGGAGGAAAGCAGGAGTTGCTGCACAGCTTTGCTCCAAATTCCCTTACCTGTTTGTCTGGCATTGTTCCAATCACAGACTGGAACTGGCAGTTTGTGATGTTTTGAAGGAGGTAGGAGGAATCAACCACTTCAAAATATTTTTAGATCAGCTTTACTCCCTCTACCATGCATCCCCAAAAAACCAAAGGGAGTTAACCGAGAGTGCTCACAATGTTGGACAACGTCTCCTTGTGATAGGCCGTGTTTTATCGGTGCGTTGGGTTGCTTCAAGTGAGAGAACAGTGAAAGCAGTATGGGAGAACTACCAAGCTCTGCAGGTACACTTTACAAGTGCTGCTGCTGATACCAGCAGGGACTCAAGAGAGAGAGCAAAATACAAAGGACTCAATGATGTTCTCACTACTGTTTCTTTTGTGGTCAATCTTGGCATCATGTATGACGCTCTCACAGAACTCAGTGACCTCTCAAGAGTGCTCCAGAGACGGGACATGACTTTGGATCAAGCCGACAGGCAGCTGGACCGACAAATCCGGGTGTTTAAGTCAATGGTATCCACACCTGGTCCCTACACACAAACTGCCATTGAAGCTGAAAAGAAGAAAATCTTCAGAAATGTATGCCTGCATGAAAATCAGAGGGTTATAAAAATCAACCATGGGCAATTTTTCCGTAGCCTGGCTGAAAATGTTAAGTGCAGGATGACTCCAACCACTTCCTCAAATGTCAGTAGAACCTCATCTGAAAAGACAGATAGTCACCTCCTCTCAGACATCAAGGTCCTCCAGTCTGACTCCTGGCCTGCATCTCTAGATATTCAATATGGTGATGCAGCAGTCAGACGTTTATGTCAGAGATTCAGAGTTGGGGAGAGGGAAAGTGTCCTAGGATTTAGGGAGTATAAAGACCTTAAAGCTGCCAAGACACCAGAGGCCCTGAAGCCTCTTCTAAAAGCTGTCCACACCATTGCAGTATCAACAAGTGAATGCGAGCGAGCTTTCAGCTCAATGAATGATACTTTGACAGATAAAAGAAACTCTCTCGACATCAAAAGGCTTTCAAATCTGATCTTCCTGAAATGCAACGGACCACCCTTGGATCAGTTTAATGCACAAACATATGTGCAGACATGGCTGGCACTAGGGAGGAGAAGTGCAGCATCCACAAACTGCGAAGCCCAAAGTGAAAGGAAAGTGGAGCCCAAAACGTGCTGGAGCCTTTTCTAGGTAAAATGATTTGTACAGTATTTCTCATTTTTCATTTGGTGTAGGCCTACTGTGATAGTATTTTGCTGAATCTGTTTTTGTATATTTTTCAGGGGTAAAGAAATGAACCATCTTCAAGACTCATGTTTATGTTCTACTGTTCTATGGTTATTATGTTATTATGTTTTATAATTTATTTTATGTATATTTTGTTCAAATTTTTTTCAATACCCTTTTGCACATTTTATTTATGTTCAGTAGCTCCTCCTAGCTCAAGCAAATCCACAAACTAATAAAAGGATTTATTATTTTGTATAAGGTCGTCTGTTGACTGCTGTATATAAAACCCCTTCAATATAATTGTTGTTACCTCAGGGGAGGAGGGGAGTCAGCAAAAAAAATAAAAATAGAGTACCGGCACCTCTTTTGGGCCACTTAAAGCACTGGCACAGATGTTTATCAGAGATGTAAGAGACAGTAAACAGTCCTCAATCTGCATAATGACGATTCCCCCACATCTGATTCTCAGCATTAGCATACTGTGATGATGAAGGCCATTGTCCCACGTTTAATTCACATGCATACTTTTAAAGTGACAACTGCTGTACTAGGGCAATAAATAGGCTAGTTATACCTTATATATTAGGTATATATATTAGTATATTTATTATGCTGATGTCTTCAGATCTCCTGTTAATTGACACTTAAAGCCCATGTTGCAGGTTTTTTTTATATTTTTTTATTATTAATATAACCTTGTATGAAAATAACATATGAAAAGTAAATGCAGGATTAAAAATTGTTTTGCAAGACATAAGGGCACAAATTTAATAGAAAACTTGACAGTTTCCTTGACCGTGTTGAAAAAACGCTTTTTTCACCATCGCGTCATATGACGTCACATGAGGTAGTCGTTCGCCGGCTCTGCGTTCACTCAGTGCGGAGTAGGTTGGTATTCAGTTGGAGCGGTCATGATTCAGTGTGTTTTCGGTGCTTATTGTATTTCAATTAATCATCGTCGTGGTAAATGATTGTGAATTATGGCCTGTCAAGACATCCGAGTCCACAGGTTTCTGAATAAGAAAAAGGACGGTGCGATCTTCCGTGCCTGTGTGCGTTTTGTGCCAGGTAAGAGACGGGACTTCACTTCTGCTTCTGCTTTGAATAACGCGATAGTGTGTAGCGTTCACTATAGACCGAATGATTATAATCCAGGCGATATGTGCACACTGTCCCGGCTCCTTCATCGGGTCGCCCGGTGACGGTCCGCCGTCAGCATGTGGTTCGGCCGCCAGCGGGAAACATGACGCTCACAGATCCGTCAGAGATCACTTTATTGTACATCTGTTTTACAAAATGTGCCTTGTCTTAATTTAATTCATTAACATATCCTACATAAACTTATAATGTAATGCATTTATGTGTTTGTTATTAGTCTGCAGCCGACACTTATTATTATTAATATAAATATAATATATTATGTTCTATAATTCATTTTCAATCTGTACAAACCGACTTTAATGTTTGTGTTGGCTGTTTCTACATATAAAGTTTTTTATACAGTAAGACAGTTGTGATTGTGATCATTTTTTTTTTATTCATCGTCACCAAATGGGTCAATTCAAAGCCTTTATAAAGTCCCTCTTCCTCTGGAAACTCTCTCCTAATGGCTGACACACACAACACATGCAGGTAACATAGACGGTATATAAACTGGACACAGCGACCCCATTGGATTCAAAGGAGACAAGTGAAGTCAATTAGAAGCACTAACTTCCTGATGGTCGAGCGTACTGCGCAGACTAAAACTGGGCTTGACGACGTAGATGTGAC
Source organism: Squalius cephalus (assembly GCF_949319135.1). Classification (NCBI taxonomy): domain Eukaryota; kingdom Metazoa; phylum Chordata; class Actinopteri; order Cypriniformes; family Leuciscidae; genus Squalius; species Squalius cephalus. The sequence goes on from NC_137122.1 coordinate 20,524,917, forward strand.
GTGAGAAACCCATCTGTCTTCTAGTAGCTGTGCCGAGAGAAATCTGAATCACTCCCTTGCGAAACTTGCAGAGACGGAGAGTGTGAGTATGAGGTGTCTATGACCTAGGAGCAGGAGCAACTTTTGCTAAGTATTCTGATTAATTATTTTGTCATTTTGCCTCCACGTCCCCCCATTGCCCTCGAGCTTCTCCTCCTGCTGTCCATACGGTAATTTCTATACTGTGCGACAGAGTCGCGTGGTTATGACGCAATCGTTAGCCTATTTTTACAAAAACTGCTTCTACGGGGCCATAATGTAAGATACAAGGTAATGGAGCCTTTTATACATTTTCTTGTTTCTTTAGAAATAAATAATGGACAAATTGAGTCTTTAAACGCCTCAGATGTAAAGTTATTCGCTGTCAAAGTGATGCCAAAATGAATGGGAGTCAATGGGATGCTAACAGCAGGTGATGGTCTGCTAGCCAATGGCGGCGCCCGGGGAAATTTCAAAATAATATGAAACCCTGCCCCCCTGGCAGGTAAGGGTCTAAATACTAGCTTTGCTATTGCCTGATACATGATGATAATAATCTGTACACTATTGTGATCTGAACATAGTGTTGTACATATCGTCGGCTAACGTGAATACATCTATAAGCTAACACGGTTCTCTTGCCCTGTTCTCCTCACACCACAACTCACCGTTGTTCTGTCTAACCCTGGCCTGTCCTGCTCACTTGGCTTCATATCAGGCTCATAATTATATGATATCATCATATATATCAATTATATGAATTATATATATCATACGAGTAAACATTTAGGCTACAATTCCAAATGTCCGAGCTGTCATTGCGATCCATTGCTTTCCTATTGTTTACTTTGACCGCTCTCCCTCATGTTACGTCACATCCGGTTCGGCGGTTTTCAAATGCGGAAGTAACATTTTCTCACAAAAACGAATCCAGAAGCCTAAATAGCGTTTTATAAGTATATGTTTATATTTAAATCTAGTTCCTACATTATTTTTCTATACATTGGCTTACTGGGTACTCTAACCTGCAACATGGGCTTTAATGCTCATTTCATTGGTGTCAACAGGCTGCCTTTATTTATTAAAGGGTTAATTCACCCAAAAATGAAAATTATATCAGTAATTACTCAACCTAATGTTGTTCCAACCCCATAAGACTTTAGTTCATCCTCGGAACACAAATTAAGATATTTTTTGATTAAATCTGAGACCTCACTCCTCCATTGGATTCTATTGTAATTGAAACTTGCCAGACCAGAAAGTTAGTAAAGACTATGTTTATAATAGTCCAAGTGACTACAGTGGCTCAACCATAAGTTTATCAAGCGACGAGAATAATTTTTGTGCGCAAAAAACAAACAAAAAAAAACACAGTTGTGTATTAGCATCAGTTACTTTATGGACAAACAGAAATAAATGCTTATGTGATATTAAGTATAAAAACAAACTCAGTAACTGATATATTTTTATTTTATTTTGGGCAGATCAGCTCCTCCAACTAAATTTACCATAATTAAAGCCCCTCCCACATCAATTACATCATCTGTGAAGCTCCTCCCACTGCAATTCACCCATAAATGCTGTAAATTCCCATCAGTCTACAAGTGAAGACGAGCACCAGAGCTTCAGGAAGAGCTGAAATCTGCAAAGACTGAGTTTATTAAAGAGGACAGTGAGAACATGAGTGATCCAGAACCCTGCAGAATGAAACACACTGAAGATCCTGAAGAACAAAGAGGTTGGTGTTTATTCTTCATTCATTCATGATGCTGAAGAACATTCATGTTAGAAACATTCAAGCACTTTATCACTTTTAGATATGCAGTTAAACTATGAAATGGGTAAACATGTTTTTGTTAGTTAGTTTTCAACAAATGGTCAGTAATGGGAGGTTTAAACACTTTTATGCTGATTGTCAACATCAGGTCAAACTAAATATTCTGGATTCTGGAACAATGTTGCCAATATTTTTGACATTTTTCAATATAATTATCATTATAATTACATTGGCAATTAACAGAGTAAACGACAAACTATATCAAATAAATTAACTTTCCAGAATGGCTGACAGGGTTGTAAGTATAACTTAAGCAAAACTTGATTTATAGTTACTGATAAAGTTGTATTTCGTATAAATAATAGAAGTTTCATATTTATTGAGATTATGAATTGAAAAGTTATGAAATTATGAAAGTTGATGAATGTGATCAACACTGTACAGTTTATGTAAAAACAGAGACAATGGATTGAGATTATTTTCTTGTCCTCCCCTTAGGGCAGCAGAAAAAGCCCAGATGATGTCACTTCCTGTGTCACAATTTTAAGAAATGCTCTGTTTTAAAATGAAGAAAATCATGCCAGAAGTAACAGGGTTGAGTGAAACATGTAGGACACAGATAATGCTAATAAAAATAGCTAATTTAAACCTAGATCAAGCTGCAGTCACTCTTGACTTTCAGAATGTGAAATTTCTATGGACACTGTAAACTTAAACTGAAACACAGGGTTATTCACTTGATCTTGTGTTTCTGGTGTCCCACATTCACATGCATATGAATGGAAGTCGGAGGAACAAAAAAAGTCTAGTGTGAACGGCCATCAGTAATTTAAAAGTCTTAAGTAAAATAAATTAATATCTAAAAGTTGGTGTGAAAATATGGAAGTATTGTAAATTTTAATTGTTTCATTGACCAAATGTAATTAATAGTTCTCACTACAGAAACATGGGATTTGTCTATAATGTTTTTAAAAAATGAAAATTGGAAGATCAGTGTACCTCATTTGTACTGTACTCCAATTGGTGTTCTTAACCAAAATTAGACAGCCAAACTTCCGTCATGAAAAACATGAGAGTCAGAATATAGCTTCTTAGCTCCGTTTAATAGAGACTCTTGTTGAACATGAACAAAGGAGTGAAACAGAAAACAAGCACAAAAAATACACTAAGGTGAAATTGTCTCTTGTACAAATACTAACAAAGCTTAATTACAATGATATATAATGTCTCAGACTCAGGAAACAATCAGTTCACGAATTGAAATCAAAGATTTATACTCATGTATGATTTTAAATCAACATGAAATCGGCACAAATCTATTATTAGAAATACTGTAAAACAGAAAATATATAAACTACTTACAGGCAGTTCTTGCTAAGGAGAAATCGAAACATAGCAGAGGATTATTGAAGCTAGAGCAATCTTCACCATGTGCTTTGACTAATAAACTAACTTCCTGATTCAGCCTGCAATACCATACTTGACCGCTAGAGGACCTAATTACTGTAAAAAGGACAATACCCAAAGAGCAACGTCTGTCTGTCCCTTTTTCAGAAAGGGAACAGAGTCCCATTCAGTCTGTTTATGTATTCTGGAGCTGATGGCCTGGACAGTTTCTGTCATTTCACTGGGATTATTGCAAGCGAGAGAGTTTCATCACTGGGTTAGCGGGACATCGCTGGTTCCATCACTCTGCATGTGCGCTCTCCGTCACTGGAGGGATTGTTTTTCAGAAACTCTGCGGAGGGCAGTTTATTTAAGAAAGGTGGTGATGACTGATGCGTCGCTCACAGGTTGGGGTGCGAGGCCAAACATTCTTTTTGATCAGATCAGACAACAAAATGGCGGCGTCATACATACTGTAAATCGCCAGGGGGCACACACTCCCCTCAGCTTTACAGTCTTGCACCATAACTGATTGTATGGGGCATGACTCATTTCCAGTCATTAAAGGGCAACGCATGTCCCGGGAATAATGAATGTGAGGGCAGATCTCCTATCCAGAGCAAATCCTCTATGGAGAATGGACTCTCCACCCTCAGGTAGTAAGCCAGTTGTGGGAGAGGTTCGGCCGAGCTGCTGTAGATCTCTTCACCTTGAATAAAATCACTCACTGCCCCCTATTCTTCTCTCTGGGGAGTGTGCCTTCAGGGCAGAACATCATTCATGATGGGATTTGTCTATAATGTTTTAAAAATGTCAAGATCGGTGTACCTCATTCATGATAATATTATGTAGCAGTTGTCTTACATCATTTTTATGTCCTTTCACTTCATATTTCACTTTTTGAATTAATTTAATTGAATAAAAATTATATCTTTCATGTCAGACCTGATGGAAGAGAGCGAGGAGAGTGAAGAACTGAGTGAAGTGGAGGAGGAACATCATGTCAAACCTGGAGAAAAACCTTTGAGTCGCTCAAAGACTAAACAGACATTTTTAAAGAAAAAAAGAGCCAAGAAATCTTTCACCTGCACTCAGTGTGGAAAGAGTTTCACAGGTAAACATAATCTTGAGCGTCACATGAGAGTTCATACAGGAGAGAAGCCGTTCACATGTAATCATTGCGGGAAGAGTTTCACACAATCAGCACACCTTGAAAGTCACATGAGGATCCACACCGGAGAAAAGCCATTCATGTGTGATCAGTGTGAAAGGAGATTCTCGCACAAACAAAATCTTGAGCGTCACATGATGATCCACACTGGAGAGAAGCCGTTCACATGTGATCAATGCGGCAAAACATTTCTTCAGGCATCCCACCTGAAGGCACACCTGACAGTTCATACGAAGGAGAAGCCACGTTCATGTTCTGTGTGTGGAAAGAGTTTTTCACTGCTGCTATATTTACATGAACATCAGAAAATTCATACTGGTGTGAGAGAGCACATGTGCTTTGAGTGTGAGAAGACTTTTATTACAGCAAGCTGTTTAAAACGGCACCAAAGAATTCACACTGGAGAAAAACCTTACAAGTGTTCACACTGTGACAAGAGATTCGGGGATTCATCAAATCTGAAATCACATGAGAGGATCCACTAGCCTGGCTCCGCCCTCCTACGTCCGTCTGCACAATTTTCATTTTCCTTCAGTACTCCGTCTGGGTTTGTTATTCTTGGGTTTTCTCCGGCCAAATTTTTGGTGGTCCTATCAGCGAACAGAGGGAGTGACTGAGAATGATGACGTTGAGGTCTTATGCTAGTTTGAGTTGTAGGATTACGTCATGACCAAAGGTTAGCGATTGGTTATGGCAGATCCAATAGTTTTAAACTTAAACAGAGTACCCGCCTACAAGGAAGTTAATGCTTGTCAATGGAGAGAGGCCAGACTCTCTGTACAAATGAAATGTACGAGAGTCTGGTAGAACCAGGCTAAGTATCCACAGCAGAGAGAAGCCGCACACGTGTGATCAGTGTGGAAAGAGTTTCTTCATTAAAAGTCACCTGAAGCTACACATGAAGATCCATACAGTGGAGAAACCACATCACCACAGTCTGAGATCACGGTAAGTAGTTCATCTTTATGTGCTGAGAAACAAAAGTGTCTTTTGTGTAAGTTAGTTTCCCAACAGCCACGATGATCGAGAGGACATTATCTACTAACTCATGTTCACACCAACACGAAAGTTCAGACTGATTTTCACATGCAGTTTGTCTGTTCAGACCAACGCAAAGAATAGCAGTAGAGTCAAATTAACTCTCTCACTGTAGGTGGCGCTCCTGGAAAAGCAGAAATAAAGCACTATACGCAGCAGCGCAGCACAACTTTCTGTTTCTGACACCGACTTGTTATGCAGAAGAAGGTCAAACAGTATTTTCATGTTTTCAAACAGCCATTCAGAATTCTGTATTTGCTATGGGTATTATTAAAATACACAGATGAGAGAGGCTTCCAGACTATTTCTCTATTAATCAAGTATATTTTGGTTTTTATGTGTACGCAAGGGTCCGCATAAAGTGCATGTGATACAAATTTCATCAGTATAGAACGTGCGCCACCTGATTTAACGTTGCCACGCAGGTCGCACATTGAATTGCATTGTTTTGCAGTAATCAGTTGTTCCACAAGGTGGCAGCACTGGCATGGGCTGTTTATTCCCAGTATAAAACCAAGGGGGTAATCCAGTATCCGGAAAGCATATCTTCTATGGGGGCATCCATTGACTAACAAGCCATCAACTGCTGTTAGCATCCCATTGACTCCCATTCATTTTGGCGTCACTTTGACAGCGAATAACTGTACATCTGAGGCGTTTGAAGACTCCATTTGTCCATTATTTATTTCTAAAGAAACACGACAATGTATTAAAGGCTCCATTACCTTGTGTCTTACGTTATGGCCCCGTAGAAGCAGTTTTTGTAAAAATAGGCTAACGATTGCGTCATAACCATGCGACTCTCTGTCGCACAGTAGAGAGATTACCGTATAGACGAGGATAAGCTCGCGGGCAATCAGGGGGACGTGGAGGCAAAATGACAAAATAATTAATCAGAAAACTTACCAAAAGTTGATCCTGCTCCTAGCTCATAGACAGCTAATACTCACCCTCTCCGTCTCTGCAAGTTTCAGAAGGGAATGATTCAGATTTCTCTTGGCACAGCTACTAGAAGACTTACAACTGTCAGACAGGTTGCTCACGTCACATCACGTAACAAGCTCAGTTTGAGGCTGCACAGAATGCTCAGGAAGTGAGAGCTTCTAATTGACTTCACTGATCTCCGTCGAAGTCTATGGGGTCGCTGTGTCCATTTCTTTTACTGTCTATGTATAAAACCAAACTAAAGGGACGGAACAACAACAACAGACACCTGCATTAACAAGCGAGGGGGTCAAGAGATAGCCATAACTTTAGTTTAAAAGATTACAAAACATGGTTTCACTTTATTTTGATGGTCCCTTTAACACATTCTGTCGACTATAAGTAATGTTGCACCTTCATGTCTTACTAACTCTCATTAGAGTGTTAGTAGAGTATTGGTAGAGTCAGGAGAATGTCTAGAACGTCACTTTAAACTGCATGAGTAAGCCATGATTAGCTGGTTGTTTGCATAAAATAGTCCAGAGAAACTCACTTGATTTGATTTGTCTTTTACACCTGATGGATGTGATCAAGAAAGAAAAAACAGAAGCCAAAAAATCTGTCTCCTGCCCTAAATCAAGGCTGAAGATTCACATGAGGATCCACAGCGGAGCAAAACCTTACATGATCAATGCAGGAGCTGAAGAAGAGCACTTTTAAGAGAGACATGAGTCTAATATTAATTTTTAACTCGTTCTTCATTGTTTTTCTTTAGAACATCTAGTTTCTCTTCCACTTCTACTCTTCCATGCAAACGCAGTATATACTTTCATGTATCGTTTAAACTGGACATTTCTCTGAGATGCTTTGCTCGTCAGCAAAGCATCATGCAAAATGGGAGAGGGACGATTGATGTTAATAAAATTCCCAGTTATTAATTTTATGTCTCAGAATGTGTGCTTGTTTTTAATTTCACCACTGTAAGTTTAACCACCGTGCGCCTCTTCCCTGGATGTGCTGAATCTGTGAAACGCGAGTCTGAGGGGATAGAGAAGGAGAGGTGGAAGCAAATGCATAGGCAGAGATCATATTTTCTGTCTACACCTGTTGATGTTAGCCTTACGTTGACTGAGCTAACGTTAACATACGCTGCTGCTTGGTAACTTCAGACTGTTAGCTAAATATTTAATGTAGAACATTCTGTGTAGCCTCCTGAAGAAAAACATTTTGTAGGCCTACCATGAAAACGAGTCCACTTAAAACCGCAGCATTTTCTGTCAGCAATGTATGACAAGTAGTGTGTAACAGTCATGTTCTTTTAGTTTTGTTCTCATGGACTTTTAGTTTGTATTCTTTAGTTCCCATTTACCCATGTCTGAGTTTCCCGCCATCATCAGTTACCATGGACACCCATCTCACCAGCTGTCATTCATCATGTTCGTTAGCTCTGTGTATTTAGTTCCTCATTGTTTTCTGTTTGGTTATGTATGTGTTCTGCTGTTAAAGCCTGTTTATTCTTATGTCGTCTTCATCGTGTTCCTGTTGAAGCCACCCTGAGCCATAGTGCTGTCAACATTGATTAATTGAGTGATGATTGACCATTATTGAAGACACGTGATGTTAACAAGCAGAATCACCAAAGGAGAAAATCACAATTTTAAGTGTATAATTTAGGGTGACCCCGTGGCCTCCGCTGGCACTGCTGACCTCCTCTCAGCCAGTTATGGCCCATGTGTAGCCCTTGTCTTTAATCCAGATCTAGGCCACTCCAGGACAGTCATTATTTGCGGCATGAGGACCGAGGTAAAAGGGGCTTTGTGGACCGGAGCTGGGCCAGAAAAACATTGAAATGTGATATGTGGGAAGGTGTGATGAAGTTATGAAACTCCCATGAGGTTTTGTGAACAGAGTTTGCTTCTGATACAGTAAATATTGTCACTGTACCATATGACTGAATCTATACTGTAGTTGATCTTTACAGATGAAGGGTGAGTTACAGTAATGTCTCTACCATGGTAATCTGTTTACAGTATCACATGGCATACATACTGTAATGTAAAATGCTGTATTTGATGCCATCGGTCTGCCTTCGACTGATGCATCTCTGATCAATCTGATGTTATACAGTCATTTACTGTTTACTCTGTCCTGGTATATGTTCACAAATCACCTCTCTCTCTCTCTCTCTCTCTCTCTCTCTCTCTCTCTCTCTCTCTCTCTCTCTCTCTCTCTCTCTCTCTTGAAAACATGCTGAAATGTTTGAAAAAAGTGCACTTTTGATGATCTGTTGTGATATTAGAATTAAAAGTGTAAACGTACAAAATGTTAAAAATGTTCACCTTACTTGTGAAAATAGTACCAAAGCGAATTAAAAAGAAAAATCTGTATGTAAACTGAACAAGCAACACAATGTGTTAGTGGTGTGATGCAAAAAGATTGTGTAAATGAAGAAAAAAAACAATTGGCATAAAAATTACTCTGAGAACACTGTATTGGGTCACTTAAAAATAACTATATTTCATTATGTTGAAATTGTTTTCTCTGACAAATAATCAGTAGCTACAATAGCTGGGTTTCCATCCAAACGTAAAGCGAAGGCGTTATATGCAAATGTATCTTCTAGTGTCGTAGAGCCGTAAAGCTGTAAGATTCAAAACACAAACGACTCGTAATGGCGGTTCAGAGACGATTCTTTCTTTTGGGAGACAATGACTTTATTTATTGTGCACTTTCGAATTAAAAAAATTGCAGAAAGGTTACATTCACAAACAGCAATATTACACTGCGTGAAAGGGAATATTCGAAAAACCATAATTGGGGAACTTTTTAACTCGCAGAAGTCAAAAACCATGTCAAGCAAGCGTGAAAACCTTTTTGCAAATTAAGGGATTTAATCAGAGATTAGACTCTAAATGAGTTTAGTGATTCAGGTCAAATTATGAAATTATGAACCACCTGATCAACTTTTCTCCTGCTGCTACTACTTAGTCGACAGAAGCTTTTAGGAGCACAAGAGATCTATTCAGGTGTAATTGCAGGCCTACATTAAAGTACTGTATATAATACGTAAAATATTGTCGTGTCCAATGTTTTCGGAGAATATTTGTATATTCCTGATGATTGCATGTTAGGCTCTGATTAGGTTGAGCTGTTACAATTTAAAGAGAATACTAACAAATGTGTGTGATATATTCAGCCGTCAAGAAAGTTTCACTTCAACCAGGTAATCAAGGTTGGCAACCATGGCCATTACACTACTCATTGTTAGCATGATATACATTTACACCATCAAAATTAATGATCACTTAAATAAGAGGAATTTAAACAATATAGAAATGAGTTGTGGCCTGCTGTCAGATGATACAGACCTCAAAGGGCATTTCATTACATATGTCACACAAAGAATGTTCTTGTTGCCATTTTTTTTTTTACATTGATAATTGTATTTAGTTATTTCATTTAATTAACACTATCTTCTAACATTTAAAATTGTAAATATATTTTAACAATCATCAACCGTTTCAATTGTGACTTATACAACAACCAGTTAAATGAATGTAATTGAAAATATGAATTCAAATAAATGTACATTCTTTATTGTCACTAAAGCATATACACAAGTATCAGAGTGAAGGTCTTGGATGCAATTATGTTGTGACAGGAAACACCAGAATCCACAAAACATTAACTGCATACTATACATGTAATGCACAGTATTCTCATCATATACATTACTATACTAAATGCACAATTACAAATACAGAATACATATTAAAAATTCATATACATTTTAAATGTTGCAATTATTCTTTGAACAGTTCCTGTTGCAGTACAAGTAACAAAGCAGTGACTGGATACAAGCAGTGCAAGGATAGTCCACCCAAAACATGAGCATTCTTTCATCATTTACTCACCTTCATGCCATCCCAGATGTATATGACTTTCTTCTTCACGTAAACATAGACAAAGATTTTTAAGGAAATAATCCATCTCTGTGAGTCCATAATACAAGTGGATTGTAACCCATGTACGTAAGACAGTTGGTCGGAAGTGATTTTTAATAGTTAAAGGGGGGGTGAAATGCTCATTTTCACTCAATCTCCTGTTAATCTTGAGTACCTATAGAGTAGTATTGCATCCTTCATATCTCCAAAAAGTCTTTAGTTTTATTATATTTATAAAAGAAAGATAGGCTGTACCGAGTCTTTCCGGAAAAAAACGAGCGGCAGGAGGCGGGCCGTGTGGGCGAAGCTAAAGCTGTGCTAACGCGCCGAGCTAACAACACATAGAGACATTTGAAGCAGTTTTACTCACCGCCCGGTTCCAACGCACGACCGCGAACCTTTATCATTGTGACTGCTCGATCCTTAAGCATTAGACGATCTGCAAATCCGGCGTCGAACTGGGCTTTGTTTATAAAACAATCATCGTCGAAATGCAGGGAACAAACAGTCTTGCACAACCTTCGTTGATGCTCTGGAAAAACAAACTCCATCCACTGCTCACTTAACGCTGGGTTCTTTGGGAATCTGTGCATGGTTATCTTGCTGTGGCAACCAAAAACCCACTTCTTTGGTGACATTGACTTCCCTAAAGCCGAGCATAGCGCTTTGATGGGCGTACTGCTTTCGCTCTCTTCTCTCTCTGGTCTACGGTTTGCGCGCGCGCGCCCGCGTACTTCCGGAGAAGTGCCCTTAGGACCCGTATAAGGAAATTCCGCTACATCTGACGTCACACATGCCCATACTCGAAAAAAAAACTTTCCGAAACTTGTGACAAACCGGAAGGAGCATTTTTGGAACAGAAATACTCCTTCAAACGTACAATTTCATTTTTGAAACTTTGTCCATGTTTATCATGGGAATCCAACTCTTTAACAGTGTAAAAAACTCAGTATGCATGAAATAGCATTTCACCCCCCCCCCCCCCACCCTTAAAACAGTCATATCTTTAGTATTTATTATTAGTATTTTTCTTATCTAGCCTATTGTTTGACTTCAGAAGGCATTGATTCATCCACTGAGGTCGCATTGATTACCGTCACGCTCCCGTGGTTTTTAAAGCGTCTTTAGGACTCACAGAGATGGATTACTTTCCTTACAATCTTAATTTGTGTTTATCTGTAGAAAGAAAGTAAAATGCATCTGGGACAGCATGAGGGTGAGTAAACTAAGAGAGCATTTTATTTTTGGGTGAACTATCCCCTTAACGTTCATATGCTGTTGGTATGCTAATCCATGATCAGCATAGTGTCATGATTCTGCCTTCTTGTCTCTGTTTTTCCCTGGTCTTGAGGCTGGATCATGACAGGCCCATGTTTTATGTGCAAGCACATGGCCATTTGTTTGGGCCATGTGCTTGTGTTGTCTCGTCACCCAGCCCCACCCCCTTGTTATCCTCGTTTTGTCATTATTGCTTTACCTGTGTCACCTGTTTCCCTCATTAGTTTCTCCCTTTTTAATCCCCTTGTGTTTGCTGTCCTGTGCTGGTTCATTATCTATCCTTGTCTGATACCTATCGTGAGTTACCAGTTGAAAGTCTTGTCTTGTAAGAAGTATTTGATCCTGTCTTTATTGTCTAGTTCATCGTCTGAGTCTTAGTCTAGTGTTTTCTGTCCAATAGTCTATTCTGTCTTGTTTTGCCCCCTCGTGGGCTTTGTTTTTCCTGTTATTTGTACAATAAACTGTGTTGCTGTGACTACTGTCTGCAATTGGGTTCATCTCCACACACCCCCATAACACATAGACTAATAAGATTAAAGTGCAACCTCTTGTGTACTTATGAACTGTGTTTGTTTTAATCTAGAGGAAATTAAAATATTTGCTAGTTTATATTAAAATAAAATAAATCAGGTGTCTGAAAATCAAGATCCCAGTCATTCAAGATTATTTTCTGACAGGGACAGTGGATCTCTGGTACTATCACTCCATCCTGTGTCAGTATGGGAGAAGCCCATAGAGAATAAAGTTGCTCCTGCTCCAAGCTCATGGACAGCTCCTACTCACGCTCTTCGTCTCTGCAAGATTCAGAAGGGAATGATTCAGATTTCGCTTGGCACAGCTACTAGAAGACTTACAACTGTCAGACGGGTTGCTCACGTCACATCTACGTTGTCAAGCTCAGTTTGAGTCTAAGCAGTTTGCTCAGCCATCAGGAAATGAGTGCTTCTAATTTGCTTCAATTGAAAACTCAGGGAGCGTAAACGAAAACTTCAGAAGCGTAAATGAAACCTCTGGAAGCACATTTGTAAGTTCAGATAAGCAATTGAAATATGAGAAATAGTTCGCAAAACATGCAGTGTATTAAAAAAAAAAAGTTGAAAAAAATTTGCCTGCGACAAATGTGCCACATATTGCCAAAACATATTGATCGCCCCCTGGTGGCTTGATGCAGTATAGGTCATAAACCCTGCCATCTGTGCTAAAACTAAACTACACTTCAAATAATTTCTTTCCAAAGATGGTGTGATAGAAATATTTTATGTAATGGGTATTTGCAACATTAAATGTGCAGAGAAACGCAGACTAAGGATGCTCAGGTCAAAGGCCATACTTAACCAAAAAGTGCTTAACAACACAGTAGAACTAACAGTCATATGACTAGCTCAGATCATTACAAACCAATCACCAGAACAAATCACAGTGAAGAAGACTTGAGTGACATTGATTTTTACCCGACTGTATGATATAAATGTACATGTATCTTTCTATTCATGAGACTCACTCGGTTGTTGTGGCCAGTGATCTCCCGGCTGTGAATACAACTTAATTTCTACAAAGAGCAACTTGGGAGTCGTGTCAGGTATATGCTGCACAGCTGAGAAACAGATTCTACGCTCAAAAGAAAACAAAAGAATATCTATGTGTGATTGAGGTAGGAATAGAAGTACTAAAGATTCTATGCTCAAAAGACCACCGCAGAGACAGGGATAGTGTTGGAAGACTAATAGAGCCGCCCTCGGGGTGAGGCTGTAATACTCTGAGTTAGTACTAATGATCCTGTGTCGGACTCCTGAGAAGGACGGTGAGAGTGTATAGATGTTAAAGGCCTGTGTGCTCATGTGTGATTGAGGTAGTGATAGTAGCTTCTTGACGGTACGCCGTCACCTTACTTCAGGGAACTATTGTATTGTATTGTAAGTATTCAGGTAATTCAGGGAATTACCTTGAGATACTGTAGTTATTATTTTTAACAACTTACTGCAAGTTGTTTAAATTGTCCGTGGTGAAGAAGTCAGATTAAGTAGGTTGTATTTGTATTAAGAATTTCCACGACAATGGTTTCTTTCATTTTTGGTAGCTCATATAACGCTGATGTGTGTTCAAGTGCATTTCTAATAAGTTTGGATTTTGTTAGTTATTTGATACTATAAAAAATGTGGTATAATGTCCAGGGTTTGGTATCTTAATTTTAGCTATTCCAATTCTGCTTATCGATCTCAATTATTATCGATTCACAGTTTTAATTCCAACAAGTAAAAAATGAGTCAAACATTTAGATATCAAACCTATTCTGTCTTTTTGCAAAACATTAATTTGCAGCTGAATTCCATATACAAACATCTTCAGCATAAAGAACATTTCCGAGGAACTTTTGCCTATGGTTTTAACAAAAATACCACAGAAAAAACAACTAGACTAATACGTATTTCAAACATTATTAAAGACAAGTAAACAGTCAGAAATGAAATATGAACAAATAAACAAATTAGCAATAGCACAAATAAATACAACTGAACAAAAAATCAAAAATCTGTACTGTGAAGGAATGATCTTTAAACATTTTGAAAAGTAAAACTGATATAATTTTAGTAATTTTATGTAATTTTAGTCATTTAATTTAATAAATATCATAAAGGTTCTGTAAATAAAAGAATTTTAGCATAACGGAACACTTTTAGTTTTACTTTCTGTTATGTCATGTGACTTCAAGGAATTGGTTACTTGTGTCTATATAAAGGTCTGCAGAGAACTTTCACTTCCTATCTGGAAATCAAAGAGGAGGACAGACACACACAGGGAGACATCAACACTCAGGTTTGACTTAAAATGCTTAATTTGATAGATTTTTCACAATAAACCACTTTTTAAATAATTTATAATGAAGATTACCAAAGCCGGCTGATAAAATGAATCATTGTCCTGTCATAGACTACTTTATACATTGGCGTGACAGATTTTCTGCAACTAAATGTAAAAACGGGGCATGCTCATTGATTTTTGTTTTGCAAAACAACAATTGTTTTGCAAAATTTCATGTTGATAAAAGCCTTATGATACTCTGACAAATTCTACACTGAGTGTGTATTAATGTTTTCTGTAACATACTGTTATGGAAATATCAGTGGCAAGGTAAAAAATGCTCTTTTTAAAATTATTATGGTCAGTAAGATTTTAGTTATCCAGCCAAGTAATCTTACTGACCTTAATAATAACCATGTGATACGGAAACCTAACTCCATCTTATCAGTTAGTGCCCACCCCCTCTACTATGAGCTCAAGATTTGTTGGTGTGTGTTTTAGATTCCCTGCTGCAAAGAGTAATACTGTAGATACAGATATTCATTCCCACTATACCACCTATCAAGGGGTGAGCTCCATTAATACTAACACTTTTTTTTCTATTCTATATCTATTTTAAAAAAAAGTATACTGCGTTGGACTAAACTGGGAATTATCACAGCACTTGCATATTGTTGTCCTATTGTTAGTTTAATTGCTTCTATTGCTCTCGTCATTTGTAAGTCACTTTGGATAAAAATGTCTGTAAATGTAAATTATTAATGAGTGAATGTTGACATTATAGGATATTGAACAATCAGCAGAAGTGAAGACAACCAAACCTGCTGACCATGCAGAAATGATCAAGGCACCCGAACCGTTTGACTCATCACACAGTGACATCATGGGTAGGAACAACACAATATTCACTGCATCCAAGCTTTAACCAAAAAAATAATCAATAATGATCAGATAAGTACTGATATTCTGATGAAAATTCTGAGAGATTTTTTTTGTGTGTGTTTATTCTAGATCACGCGTTTCCCAGTGTGACGGCTGTGTTATTTGGAAATTCTTCATCAGTCCAGTTTGGACATGAAAACATTCTTCTAGGAGAAAAACAGACTAATGTGGAAAATGCAGAAATGTCCAGAATTGTTCATTTACAGAGGAAAATATCAGAACGCCATGTCTCTGTGATCAACATGACCAGTTTACATGAGGCTGAACTTTACCTGGACTCTGTGGATCATCTCATTGATCAACTAGTGAATGAAAATGAAATCCATGCCTTTGTCTTTGTTGTGCGACTGGGCCAGTTAACCAATGATGATCAGATGTGTCTTGAATGGCTTCAGAAAGTGTTTGGAGACAAAGTTCTTCAGTTTGTGATGATTCTCTTCACCTACGAGAGAAAAGAAGAGTGTGACACCATAAAAGATGATCTGAAGAAAAACCCTGTTCTGGAGCAACTGCTGGAGAAATGTGGAGGAAGATTTCACTCCTGCAACAAGATGATGAACAACCAATCAGAGATGAGAGAACTGATGAACAAGATTGAACGTCTGTATAATGAAAATAAACAGCAGTGTTACACAGGAGATATAAACAATACAGCATTAAGACAGATTGAAGAGCTGAAAAAGAGTGAATGTGAAAGTGGTGAGACAAAAGATTCTTTGTTGATATTCCCCATGTTTAGACCAGACTGTGATCTAGCATTCTGATTTTAACTGATTTTATCCAAACGTCATATAGACATTTGTGGATAGAGACAGGGCTTCAAGATATATCAGTAAGAAATGGTAATTGTTTGGAAAAAAATGTGCTCCATCAACCAAGGATTGTCATTTTGAAAATGTCATATTAAAAAAGTAATAGTAATTTTATTTCAGTTGTTTTATTACAACTTATTAAAGCAGTAGTTACAAATACAGATAGTATAGTGAACAGAGTCAAAACAAATCCCAACCACCTTATATCACATATGGTATACCCAGTTAAGTGGAATTAGGCGTCTACCCGGATCTAATGAAAGTATGACAGGAAAACTGCTATAATATAGTACAAAATCTAAAACATTCATGTAGTTTCTATTTATTTTTATTTCATATGATAAACCTTCAATCAATAAAGAAACAAAGGAGCACACCGCAACAGAGTCAAGAGACCCACACAAGGTAAGAGCTGGTTTACAGTATGTGCACATTTATTAGTTGACTTGTATTTTCTGCTTGATAGTTACGTCCTCCAATTCCAACTTCAGTTGTTTTAATGATAAAACAAGGCTGTATCCGACTAAAGATGTTCCTAGTCAACTGTTAGCAGTTCATTTAAGCTATTAGTCGATGAGAAATACTAAACCATAATAAAATATAAATTAGGCCCTCCAACGAGCACATAAAGCGACCTGCAGCGACACCAGCAAATATTGCATTAACTTTTATGAGATCAGAATGTAAAAAAAATAACCTATAATATAAATAACCTTACACACACGCACACATACATGCATATATTATATATATATATATATATATATATATATATATGTATGTATGTATGTATGCCTGTATGTGTGCGTGTGTGTGTGTGTGTGTGTGTAAGGTTATTTATATTATAGGTTATTTTTTATATATATATATACATTTGCTGTTTAGAACCAATTCAAACAGAACAGTAGCCTAAGTGTCAAAATTGTGTTTACTTTTTCATGGACTGTGCTTTATAATGCAGTAGCTACTAATACCCCATATTTAAAAAAAATATTTTTTTATATTTATTATGTTATTTTCTCCTTGTAATGAAATAAAACTATAGAAATGTGAATTATATAAAAACTGTACGTAATTTTAATGGTAAAAAACTGCAAAAAAATGCAACGGAAAAGACATGTTAATTGGTTAACAGTATGTACCCTTACTATACACAGTGAAAAAGTTTAATAGCTCTCAAGGGACATTTCGTGTAATTTTACAGTAAAATACTGTTAAAAGTAAGGATTTTGGAAGTACACTGTAAAAAAAGAAACATACCGTTGCATTTTCTGTACCTTACTGTAAAAAATACGGTAGCAATTTTTATGTTTTACGGCATTGAATTAAAATTTACGGTAAAAAAACTGGCAGCTGTGGTTGCCAGTACTTTACCGTAAAAAAATACAATTTTACGGCCTTGAACTAAAGTTTATGTAAAAAAACTGGCAGCTGGTTTCAAGCGCTTTACCGTAAAAAATACGGTAGTAATATTTTAGGTTTTACGGCACTGAGCTAAAGTTTACAGTAAAAAACTGGCAGCAGTGGTTGTCAGTAATATACCGTAAAAGATATGGTGGTAATATTTTAGGTTTTACGGCATGGAACATCAATGTATGGTAACTCTCACGGTATCCTGAGACCCCGGCCTGGATATGTGCCCAAGGTTCCTACCTCTCCCTTAAAACGGGATCAGGTGGTGAGCCTGCAAGCGCTACCCTGGAGGAGGTAGACCCAGCCCTGGCTTTTCTTTGTCCCTTCCGCTCCTTGCAGTTATAACTGGACAGAATGCAAAGCCTCAGGACCTCAGATCAGCTCTTGTCTGTTACGGAGACCAGCAGAAGGGAAGGCTGTTTCCAAGCTGAGGTTGGCCCACTGGATAAGTGGTTTCCATCATCTTGGTGTATATTTTCCAAGGTGCACCTTGCCCCCTGGGTGGTGACCCCCTGCAAACAGAAAGTGTAGCTCCTTCCTGGGCGTTGACACAGGGTGCCTCGCTGACAGATGTTTTTAGAGCTGCGGGCTAGGCGACACCAACACATTAGCTAGAAAAATAGCATATGTGTCGAGCCTGTGCTTCCCGTGGACTCCCTTTACATGAAGCCAGTTTCACTGTAAGCCTGGTTCGAAGTGTCGGCTTGCTGCGCCATTCCCCTCCAATGGACTGGATATGTGCGCCATTTTTGCTCGGCTGGGTCCATATGTTGTGATCCCTATGACCGGTTGTGTCTTCCCCCTGTTATCGGCTGGAGCCACCTCAGTGATATTTCATATGTTGTACTGCCCGGTAAATTGCCCAGTCCATATGTGTTAGTCCCCACATGTTACCTCCCTACGGGCAGGATGTGGCTTCCGCAGCGCATTCCTTCCAACGAAAGGATAACGCTCTCCCAGTGGTCTTGTGGAACAGCATTGACTTCCCTGGCCTAAGCCCTGCCCTATCTCTGCCTCAATAATGCGGGGGGTTCAGGAGGCTTTTGTTTAGGCACTGGAAGGTGGCAGCACTAGTGGCATTTTAATAGGGACTACGTTGAACGTGAGCGACTGAAAGGGAACGTCTCGGTTATGTATGTAACCCTCGTTCCCTGAAGGAGGGAACGGAGATGTAGTCCCGTCGCCACTATTGTCTCGCTCCGCTCAGCTCCACAGCGAAAAACAACTAGTACGTGCATCCACTTACATATTTATACGCTCCGTGGCGGAGCGTGTGATGCAATTCACGCACGCCAATGTGCATTGGCACGTTTTAACAATGCTCGAAGATGACAGGCTCCATAAGCGCGATCCCAATTAATCGACATGTCGACTACATCTCTGTTCCCTCCGAGGGTTACATACCTAACCGAGACGTTCCTCAACATATAGAGCCTTCGGAAAGTCTAAAACAATCTATATTATATTTTTTATATGTGACTGTTATTTTCCAGAAATGTTTAGTAGTGGAAAAACAACAACCATGCGACCTAACAATCTCAAAATTTGCTCCAAATTTATCATGCATGAAAAGTTTGTTAAGTGTTCACAATATGAATTAACTGTTACACTTGTTCTAATTAAGGAATAATAATAATAAAAGTAACAAAATGTATAAAGAAATAAAAATAACAAAGTAACAACAGTATTTTCTTTCACAGGGAACTACAGAAGAGCTTAAACAACACAGAGAGAAACCAGAAAAAGAAATGCTTGACAGACTGAATCTTAAAGGCAGGAATGATCATAAACTGAGAGCTGCAGACATTCTTCAGTTAACTGAACATTCATTACAGTCCCATGAGTCTTGTGCTGAAGAGGAGCTGATTCAGACGTTTATACAAAAACTACTGATGATGGACTACAGAGCAAGATATATTCATGTTAATAAGGCCAATGAATGGGATCAAATACAACAAAGAGATAATGACTCAAAATATGAGGGTGACATTTTTGAAGAAATGTTTTTGTCTAATGAAGGATCAAATCATTCTGAGCGAATTCACCCGATTGATGTTCAGATGGCTGCATTTTATTGTGCTGATGGTTTCCTGAAGCAGCTGATGGTCACTAAATTGTCCCAGTGTCAGTATGCTCTGCCTCTGCTTGTTCCTGATCCAGACACACAACAGATTGAGTTTCCTCTCTGGACATTCAGACAAATCAACAAGAGCTGGAAGATGAGAAACACAAACAATGAGATCATCAGTCAAACCCATCCGATCTACAAGGCACAAACTCCAATGGTGTCGTTCTTCAGGTTTGGCTCTGTGTCTTCATCCAAGTCTCATCTGATGAACAGTCTGATCAATGAGAAACACAACACGTTCTTCCACAGGAACTGCCCAGGCAGCAGCAGAACCAGAGTCCTGATGGATGGAGTGGTGGAGATCGCCTGGTTCTGCCCCTCTGGGAAAAACACGGATAAATTCACGGACTGTGTTGCGTTCTGTAATCTACATGGTGATGCAGGAGACCATGAAAAACAGCTGCAGATCCTCACTGAAATGGCCTCAGTCAATGTTGTTCTTCTACCACAACTTCAGAGGAATGACACAAGCTTAATAAAAGTTCAAAAACTCTACAAGGACTCAAAGCCACTTATTTGTCTTTTTACTGAGGATGTTTCAACTCTAATTGAGACACGGAAAGGAAAATACAAGATTGGTCTGAAAGACAGAAATCAATCGGATGTATCTGAAGAACTCAGAAGAGCTATAAATATTTGTCTCTCATCTTCAGAATCATCTTCTACTTTCAGACTTGAAGATTTGTCCAAACACTCAGACATCAGAGTAGATGAGGAAGATGATGAAGACTGCAGGAGAGGAAGAGAAGCAGCACAGCAGATGATGAGTTTACTGGAGAAGAAAGATCTGACAGAAATCAAAGACTCATTTCTGCCTCATCAGGGGAAACTGTGGCATCAGTGGAGTCAGAAGAACAAAGAACTTCATCGACCTAAAGCAGATGAGATTGAAAAGGAAATAAGTAAAAAACAGGCAGAAATGAAGCAAATTCGCCAACAACAGCATAAGTATGACATCAGCAAGTTTATGAACCGTTTTATTGAAGAAATGAACTCAGATGCTGCATATAAGAACATCTTTTTTCTAAAATGGCTCAGAATCCTCCTTGAGGAATATACATCAGCTGACCTTTCTAAGCTGCATCAAAAATATGATGAAACATGGTCAAAGGTCTTAAAACTGAAAGAGAACAATGATAATTCTGAACAACTTAAAGCTGAACAAGCAGAACTTGAGAGAATATCTGAGGATCTTCAAGCTGCAGCGTTTGGTTTGGAGCACATCATGAGGGAGATCGGTCAGATCTATGAATCATGTTCATCCGAGGAGAAAAACAAGAAAGACATGCAGTTTGACTTCTCTTCTCTCCCGAGTCTTGCAGCAGAGATGATGATCTCTGGATTTCCACTGGAGCTGATGGATGGAGATGCTGCTCATGTTCCTGTGATCTGGATCTCTGCTGTTCTAGATAAACTCATCCAGAAACTGGGAGATCGGAGAGTCTTTGTGCTGTCAGTTTTAGGGATTCAGAGCTCTGGGAAATCCACCATGCTGAATGCCATGTTTGGACTCCAGTTTGCCGTCAGTGCTGGCAGATGCACCAGAGGAGCTTTCATGCAGCTGGTCAAAGTTTCAGACGAGATGAAAACACAGATGAACTTTGACTATATTCTGGTTGTTGATACTGAGGGTCTTCGTGCCTTAGAACTGGCTGGACGATCAATACAGCATCATGACAATGAATTGGCCACATTTGTTGTTGGTCTTGGAAATCTGACCTTGATCAACATCTTTGGAGAAAACCCGTCTGAGATGCAGGACATTCTTCAGATTGTTGTTCAGGCCTTCCTGAGGATGAAGAAGGTCAGACTGAATCCCAGCTGTATGTTTGTGCATCAGAATGTTTCAGACGTCACAGCTGGAGAGAAAAACATGGAGGGAAGGAGACGACTGCAGGAGAAACTGGATGAGATGGCAAAACTTGCTGCAGAAGAGGAAGTCTGTGATGCAGAAAGTTTCAGTGATGTTATTGAATTTGATATACGGAATGATGTGAAGTATTTTGCTCAGCTCTGGGAGGGCAGCCCACCGATGGCGCCACCAAACCCAAACTACTGTGAGAATATTCAGGAACTAAAGAAATCTATCCTTTCTCATGCTTCAAGATCAGATGGAATGGTGCTGAAAGACTTCAAAAATCGTATTCAAGATCTCTGGGAAGCTTTACTGAATGAACGATTTGTCTTCAGCTTCAGAAATTCACTGGAGATTTCAGCCTACAGGAAACTGGAGATAAAATACAGCAAGTGGTCCTGGAGTCTTCGTAGTGCCATGATGGAAACTGAGAACAAACTACAAAACAAAATAGAAAATGAAGCAATTAATGAGATTGAGGTAACTTATCTTCAAAGAGAACTGAATGAGACAAGTGAAGAGGTGAAAAAATCAATGTCTGAATTCTTTGAGAAAGACACAGATGCTAATATACTCATTCAGTGGAAAACATCATTTGAAATCAAAATCAAAGATATTGAGGAAAACATTGTGAGAGAAACAAAGAGGAAATTAAATGAGATTCTTCAGCAGCGAGACCTGAAGAAAAAGATTGATGATAATAGGACACATCATGAAAACACTCTCTTTGAGAAGAGCAAGGAACTTGCCTTAAAACTCAAAGACAAAGCAAATGATGAAGAAACACTGAAGACAGAATTTAATTTGTTTTGGAAACAGTGTGTAAAGAAGATCATTACAGACACTCCTCTAATAAGAGACATTGACATACTCGCAGATGTGAGAGAGATCCTCAGTGATGTCTATGAAAGTGCTCCTGTAGACCACAGAAAAGAGGGAAGCGAATACAACAATATTTTTACTGTATCAAGTTTTTCTGAATATGTTATTTTCAAAAGGTCCACAAAAGGTGGGATTAAAGGGGCTGTGAAGGGTGCTTGCAGAACAGTAATAGAAACATTAGGGTTTTCTCAAACTCTGTCTCCAACTGATGAAGCTCAGATAAGATCATTAGTCTCCAATGTTGCTCTGCAGACAGACACAAAGATTCGGTCATTTAACATTTCAAAGATGGGATATAACATCAGCTGCATTCAACAGCTCATAGATTACATCAAAGCAAGAGAAATTGAACATCAGGAAGGACCAGTAAAATATGTGTTCAAGAATGAATTCTTCATGGATTTGGTTTTTTCCATTTGTAACAGAGCAAACAAAATGATCACTGACCAACACAAAATGTTCAGGGAAGCCAATGATCCTGAAATGTATGTTGAGAAGAAGAGAGAAGAGTACTATAGTATTTTCCAGAAATACTGTCATGGAGCAACATCAGCTGCCATTTTTGGAGAGATCATCTGTCAGAAACTTAAAGAGCCCATTGAGCAGAGTGTCTACAAGAAGACTGCCAGAGATCTGGCAGGTGAAATGAAAACAAACTGTGAATCACTAAATGGAAACAGATCAAATCTAGAGAAACACATTTTGAAGACACTGGCAGAAGAGGAGGATTTTGACAAATACATGGATTACATTAAAAATCCCAGAGATCATTTCAAGAGTTTCATCAGAGATGTAGTCAGTCAGTACATCTGTGATAAGTTCAGAGTCAGTGTTTTAACCAAGATGAAGGAGAACATTAAACTCCTGCAGCAGAAGATCATGACAGCAGCACATGAATCTACCGAACATGTTGAAGTGAAAAGTGGAAATGTGTGTTTGTGGTTGAAGAGTTTCACACAGCAGCTCTCAGATGAGCTGATCTTCTCTGAAAAAGACCTCAATGGAGTTAAACATGATAATGTTGATGATTTCAAACTCCTAGAAGATGTGATAAGAAAAGAACTTACTGCTATAATGTCTGCCATCAGCAGTAACTTCAGCAAAAAGACATTTCCAGTAAAGCTGGACTATAAGTTCAGACCAGCTGAGATTCTGATTGATCACTTATGTCAGTGCTGTTGGGTTCAGTGTCTGTTCTGTAAAGCCATCTGCACCAACACCATAGAAGGCCATGATGGAGATCACAGTGTTTCATTTCATCGTGTTACTGGAATAAAAGGGATTGCGTACAGGAATACAACAAACTTGTCTGTTAGCATCTGCACATCCGCAGTAGCAAGCAATCGATCTTTTTATCCCAGTTCATCAGATGATAAAGTCCTCTGGAGAGAATACAGAAAAGCAGGAGAAGATTATGCAGACTGGAGCATCACCCCTGATCTCTCTGAGCTGCCCTACTGGAAGTGGTTTGTGTGCAGATTCCAGAAAAATCTGGAAACACTCTACAATAAAACATTTGAGGGAAGTGGTGAGATCCCAGATGAATGGAGAAAATACTCAAAACATGAAGCTTTGGAAAGTTTGGATAAATACATTTAATTTAACAAAATTCAACAAGTTTCTTTGATTCACAGGACATAATATGAAATGACTTTCTGTTCCTCACATCAGTGACTCTGAAATCGCCAAATCATCAGTTCACAATATACATCAAAGAGAAGAGTTTAAGCATGTAAAATGATCTATTCCAGTAAAGGTAGAAGTGGCACAACTTTAACCACTCACAAGGTGCATGTAAATAAACACTGCAGCACTTGCAGAGAGAACTTTTAATCATATGCCAAAAAATATAAACATTTCGGCTTGAGAGCCTTCCTCAAGTGTTCTGTTTAAAAAGCTTGTATGTGTACCAGTAGCAATTAACTTTTGACCACATGATCCTGATCATCTTCTGCTCAGAGATGCTGCTCCGCTTCATTTCCTCCTTGCAACTGGAGATAATCTCAGTAAAAGAAACTCCCAGATGGGAAAAATCAGAGAGCTCCTTCAGCCCAGCGTCAGAGAAGCACTTGGAGAAATACTCATAGCTGCGCTTGTTCACCAAATTAACTTTTTTTTGTTTAACTTTTAACTTTACTTTAAAACAATAGAAGATGAAACAATTACCTAATTTTTGAGAAAACGATAAAAGTACTGCAATCAAGCATGATGACTTGTGTTTGTTGCAAACTGAGTGTTTAGTAGAGTGTTTAGTATTCATTTTAATGGCATCTCTCATTCTGACAATACTTATTTTAAAGTGCCCCATTATGCTTTTTCATGTAGTATACCTTTCATGTAGTGTATAATATAGCTGTTTGTGAATGTAAAATGTTTTAAAGATCAAAGTGCATGATAAATAAAGTTATTGTCTCCCAAAAGAAAGGAGCAATTCTGAACTGCTGAAACTGAACTGCTCATCAGTAATTCCAGTCTCACTTCTGCAACGTTCCTACGTAACAATGAAACAAATTTGTATAATTCCCAAATACATAGTAAAACTTAATTAATGTTCTGGTGTTGAATTTCAAGGGATTAACACGGCTAGTGTAAACAGCACCCTCTGGCTGGTGAAAAAAAAATAGAGTTAAAGCTCAAAAACACTGAGAGTATAATTAGTTCCCTGTCTATCAGTTAGTCATGTTAGATGTTACGTCAGAACTGAACTGATTAATTAGGATCTCAATCACCTTCGCGTGGTAACAGAACTAGCCAATGCACATTGGCAAGTGAGATTTGCATCACAAGACGCTTTCAGGTATATAAGGCAGCGTGCGAATACTCCCATTAAGTTTCGCTTCAGAGCTGAGTGAACATTTGTCTTCACTCTGCTCTCAAACATTGTTCAGTGTGTCTACAGAACTAGAGGAAAGCAGTTTGTGTGTTGGTGTGATGGTGCCAGCGGAGGTCGCGGTTGCTCAGTGTGTGCACGATCAAGTGCAGTGGCTGTTCCCCTGGGCACTTCAACATTGAAAGAGCAATTTTACCTAAAAGAGTAAAGACAGGTGTGGCGTTACGACTTTTTAAAGATGTCATTCAGAGTTTAATTTTATTTTCATTCCTCTGAGTATTTAACAATTGGTGTGAGGGCCACAGGGTGGAAATCATTAAAGGGGTGGTTGATTGCTATTTCACTTTTTTCATTTTAAATACTGTGTAATGTTGCTGTTGGTGCATGAACAGTATCTGCAAAGTTGCTGCGCTGAAAGTTCAACGTAAGCAGAGATATTGTCTTTTAAAAATCAGGAAGTTTAATGCCTACAAAAACGACTCGAATGGGACTACAACGAGATACTTCCCGGGTTTTATACGTAACTAACCCATACATTTACATCAACCCTCCCTCCGGAACATGTTCTGCTGTCGAAGAGGAGGAGTTATAGTGGAGAGCTGTAGCTGTCAGGTCTTCTGTGTTCAGGCTTCCTACAGACGCTGTAGTTCGTCAACAATGGTTAAAATTTAAGTTTGATTATGTTCCTGACAATTACAATCGTAGTTTAGCTCTCTGTGCTGCGCATTTTACGGAAGACAGCTTCCAGAATCTACACGAGTTCAATGTCGGATTCAACAAGAAACTATTACTCCAACATGAAGCAGTTACAGCTTTAAAACCAGAGGCCACAACCTGCAAGTAAGATTTAATCATTTTAAATGTATTTGCCTGTATAATTTAAGACGTAATGTTTTAGTTTTATCAAGGATGTAAAAAAATGCCAGCGCTGGCTTTAGTATATGACAGATGCGTATACATTTTGGACCCGAATTTGTGTACAAATTTTGTAAACGTATTTTCCATGTATACTTTATGACGTAATTTTTTGATTTGATCAAGAACGCAAACCAATGCCAAAGCTGTTTGGTTATAGTAGCTAGTTAGTTCGATGTTATTTTGTGTGTATAAGAAACGTGTACAAACTTAAAAAAATTATCGCAACAGCAAACTTCAGCTGCTGTTATCACATGTACACCTAAAGAAAACGACAAACTGAGTAAACTACCGGTAAGTTTTGTGAATAGTTAAACGGTTGTTCTTTCTTTTAATAAAACAATATCTTTAAAAAACGGTATTACTCAGTCATGTATTCAGTTATATTAAATGTTGAATCAGGGGGAAAGCGTATCTCAAAAGCTAACAAACAGCAGTAACTTAGCATTTTCAAGTAACAGCGTGTGGAAATTCTTTGAGAAAATAATAATAATTAAAAAAAATTACCATTCAGAAACGTTTAGTAAGAGCCGTGTTTGCGGAGGTTCTGCTTGACTCTCTTCATCACCGCTCTCTGGGTCTGATTCTGGCTCAAACTGATGAGGCAATATTGACACCATTACATTTGACCGGAGCACATGCAACTGTCGCCCGTAAATGTAATGGGCATGAAGATTCCGGACGCAGTTTAGCCAATTACAACACACCGGCCGAACTAACCAGGGGTGCGTTTCCCGAAAGCATCGTTGGCCAACTATGGTCGCAAGTTCCGTCGTTACCAATAGAGTTCAATGGACATTGCGATGAACTTGCGACCATAGTTGGCCAACGATGCTTTCGGGAAACGCACCCCAGTCTGAGCTCATTGCCTCTTTCTGAGGGAGTGGTTTCATAGAATCAGGAAGTCAACCGGTCGTTCAAATGACAGAGGAGGAAGCGGCTTACAATAAAGGTGAAATTTATGAAAAATAAGGCGTTTTTTAACAAACGAAACACAAAGACATGTTATATTGCAGCCGATAAACACAATCAAGCAAAGAAAAAAGGCAGTAAACCACCCCTTTAAAGCAAGTTGGGTTAGGCTTCTTCGGAACAGGAATGATGGTGGCACTTTTGAGGTAAGTTGGCACTACTGCTTGACTGAACGAACTATTAAAAATGTCTGCAAAAACATAATTTAGTTGTTCTTCACAATCCTTTAAAACATGTCCAGGGATGCTGTCCGGCCCCGCAGTATTTTTGAGGTCAGTAGCACCATTCAGGCACAGATGCTTGAACTCTGACTGTCAACGGGCCCTTGCCAGAGTTAATACACGGAGTTTATTGCCCCGTGTATTAACTCTGGCAAGGGCCCGTTGACAGTCAGAGTTCAAGCATCTGTGCCTGAATGGTGCTACTGACCTCAAAACCTGAGTAAAAGTAATTTAGTTCATCTGGAAAAGAGGAGTCCATTATGACATACCTGCAGGGGAGGGGGCTTGTAGTTGGTTTTATTGTTTATTGTTTATTCACAGAACACAACAAGTTAATATTTACAAATTTAAAGAAAATACCATTCTGTAAAAAAGGACTACCCAGAAGCCATACTGGCTTATAAATAGGGCCCTTCAAGACACATAATCAGCACTAATAACAACAAATAATAATCCACCCACCCAATACCCATCCTCAATTGGTGATGTTTTGAAAACCTTGCCACAACCACCGTGGGTCTTTGTCATTCATGAAGTGGCTGTTTAGTTTTTGTGCGCACAGCCTCTTTGCCTTCCTGGTCCCTTGGGACACATTATTCATTTTTATTCTGTATGCAGCAGTATCCCCAGATTTAAATGCAGCATTATGTGCCCTCAACAGTGAACAGACTTCTCCAGTTAACCATAGTTTCTGATTGGTGGCACCTTTTGATGGCATTGACCACTGAATACCCTATATCTACTCAATAAAATTGTGGCAACAGATTACAAGCAATATTATTAATCAAATGTAACAAATTAGAATTGAGTAATAATTAATCAAATTAATTCCTTAAAGGTTAACCATTTAAAATGAGTAAAATTTACAAAAAAAAAAAAAAATGTTTTATACAAAATATCTGAATAACAGACAGACGTCAAAGATGAAATAAGAACTATTTATTTTTTATTGCCAAAATTGAAGACACTTTATGTTAACAAGTAGAATCATTGAAGAGAAAACAGTCATTTAAAGTCACCGTTATGGTGATCTGTGTTTGTTTTAGTTGGGCTCTTGACCCTTAAATCAATAACTTTAGATTTTTTTTTTTTGGCTGGTGTACCTGAGTTATAATAGCCAGATGGACAAAGAGAAAAGGTGATACATCATCATTATTTCACAATCATTTGACCTGAATGACTGATCTCATATAGAGCCCATTTTCTGAGTTAGGTTTACTTTATTAATTATAGCAGCACTTTCCCAGCAGCAAGACCTGAAGAAAAAGACTGATGCTCAGAGAAAAGATCATGAAAACACTCTATGAATAGAGCAAAGAACTTGACTTAAAACTCAAAGTCAAAGGAAAAGATGAAGAAACGCCGAAGAAAGAGTTAGATTTGTTTTGGAAACTAGAACACACTGAGATTAGAAGTGAGAAATATAAATTTGAGTATTCCCATCTTTGACTTTGTCACGATACACACACGGGAAAGATCCAGTAGCAATTTATTAGGGTAATCCGTAATCATAATCCAAGTCAGGCAAAAGGTCAAAATCCAACAAAGGCAGTCCAGAAAACACAAAACAATACAGGCATGGAAACATGGAAGTGTGCGGACATCAAACAAGGACTCCATGACAAACACTGAAACAGACAGGGTATATATATATATATATATATATATATATACACAGATACTAGGGGTTGCACGACTACTGATTTCTGCTAGTCAATTTCTTATAAAAAAAATAGGCTTACTCGAGTTACTCGACTACTCGTGGTTCATGCTACTGTGAATGAAAAGACATGAAATATAGCTAGATCTTATCAATAAACATTTATTAATTCATAGCCTAATGCAACAATTACATAAGTAAACTCTCAAAACATAATTATGACATTTCATTTTAAAATTTTCATGTAAGTCTAAAGCCAAATAAATAGCCGTTCTTGCCTTTCATTTCAGACGTCTGCTGCTAGGGGCCGTTCACATATCGCGTCTTTTTCGCGCTCAAGGTCGGTATTTCAAATGTAGGCGTGGCCGCAGCGCACTCATAATGGAAGCAACGTGGTGCGCTAGTTTTTCCAGGCGGGTTTTTTCTTCTCATCTCCAGAAATATATCTAGTAGTAAAGCTAATGCACGGGCTAGAAATCAATTAATCCTTTGCTGATACTTATTCATCGTCATCATGGAGAGCGCAGTTCATAGTTGCATAGCAACGACAGGCGCCACGGGAGCTCAAGCGCTTGTAGGAGACAGCGGCACGTCTGCGCGCGCTTTCCACACGTTTTTAGACACAATATGTGAACGGCCTCTTGCAGAGTTGGCCAATTACAATATTTTTGTCATCCTTGATGAAATACTTCCACACATCTGACGTGTGGTGTCTGTTGGTGACGTTCGCCATTTTTAATTAATTTATGGTTAATGGACGCTCGAGTAGTCGATTGTTTCCGACACCGTCGACTAGTGGTTAACTTAGTCGATCTATCGACTACTCGACTAGTCTATGCAAGCCCTAACAGATACAAACAAGGTGACGGGAAACAGCTGTGTGTAATGATCAGTGAGTGACAGAACAGGATGATGGGAAATGTAGTTAAATGAGTGAATGACACTGTGGAGGAAGAGGACCTCTTGTGTTTACCCAGGGAAACCCAGACCAGACACTGTGACACTTTGTCTGTAATGTGGCGTAAAACAATTGGTATTGGAACCAAAATGTCTTAACGTGAGGAAACAATTTGTTCTTTCAATTTACTTTAATGTTCAATATTTTCAGTGGCATAAAATTTTTTATTTTTGGGCTGTCAAACTACATTTTTTAATGATTTAAATGTGTTTAACTATGTTAAATGGCTATCTAGTTCTAAAATATATGTAGTCATTGTTAGTTTTGGAGTTATGAAAATGTATTTTTAAGTGTGCAAAAATGTTTGCAAAATTGTAACAAAAAATTAATAAAACTTTAAAACTGGTCAAAAATACAACATTTGTATCATGTAATACACACATATTTTTTTATTCTGCTCTTGATTGGTTTAACTGTTGAAGTAATAAATTAGAAGTAGATATTAGGCTACCTATCAAGCCTTTCAGTAGCCTACAGTAAAGTAAAAAAGAAAAAATAACCCCTAAACAGCTGTAAATATCAAACAAAAATATTGAATTTAAGAATGAAAAGTGTTTTTTTTTTTCTCACTGTTTGTAAACTAAATTGGCACAATCATAAGAGAAGAACCAGTCAAAAGTTCTTAGTGAGCGAACACAAGGTTTCTCGGGTGAACACTAGGCAAAACTTTTCTGAGAGAACAAAAGCATTGATTTCCAAATTCAGATAATCCAGATTAAGCTTTTCAAACCTCCGGCCCCAGGATTTAACACAACTGATTTTGCTGTGAAATTTTCCCTTTAATGTTTTACAAATACAGCCAATGGGTACATTAAGAAAGAGAAATAAATATTTTAAAAAAATATATAAATACTTAGGCAGAGCAGGTTTGTGTCTTGCATCATAAATATTCAATTATATGTTAATGAAGCAAAAGTCCGTTGGGTATTTTTAAATGTTTTCGCCTTTGGATGGATGTGATTTAAAAATAATACATAGTAACAACATGCATATTGCGCCTTTTGTGCCAATTCTGGGTGGCTCATCTTACCCCAAGGGTCTAACTTTATCTTTTTATTTCATAATAAATTTATTTCATAACTTTTACTCCACAAATCCAAAAACACTGATGTGTGTGTTTAAAAAAATGTGAGTGTGTTTAAAAAAATTAACACAAAAAACTTTGACATTCAACATTGCAATGACACAGATCACTATATCTGTGTAGACACAGAATTAGATAAAAAAAATAAAAAAAACTGTTTCAGCTGACTACATCTCAGATCAAATTACAAATAGCGTAGCCATTCATCAAAAGTGCTGAGAGGAGATTGTGTGCCATCTATTGCCAGGAGATAAGATTAAGGTGTGTGAGAGTGTGTGTGTGTTTGGGGGTGGGGTATCATCTTAGCCCATGTTACCCTACTTGTTGAGACATGCCTTCACAGGCACCCGTAACGCCAGGTTCACACATACTCTGTTTGCAGTGCGAACAAACTCAGTTACAGCAGTCAGAGAAAACCTAACATAAAGAAAGTCAAGAGTCAAGAGTTCAACTAAAGCAAACACTGATAACCAATGATGACTAAAACTTTATTATTTTCAACAACTAAATCAAACCAAACTTTTATTTTCGATAAAACATCAACATCTAAACACCTGTTAATTCTCAAAAAGAACTTCTGTAGAAGTCTGACAGAAATAAGTTAATCTGTTTAGTAATAAGTGAAGCTGGTAATGCTGTCTGTGGATTTGTTTTAAATCATTACAAATCACACTGTACGACATGGATCTAATGAATGAATGAATGAATGAATGAAAGAACTGAATGAATTTAGAAGAATAATCCGTCATCAGCATGTGCTAGTCATATACAAATAGAGCGAGATGAATCACTTTTTGGCAATTGTGGTTTGTGAAAAATATATACAGTGTGTACCGCCGGGCATAAGGCTGTGTCTGGAAGTCAGTTGTAGTTCTTGTGTTTCTCTTCCCTTCAGTGATTCTGCTTGTTATCATCAGCTGTCTTCAATAATCAAACAATCATCACTGCAATCAATCATTTAATTATCTAATTAACTCTAACACTGCTTTAACACCCTGCTGGTGGTTCCCATATAAACACTGAGCAGTGGTAATTTAACACTGGGGATTTTGTTGTGCACTTATAGAAGAATTCACTTGCAATTGTTCAATATTTATTTGCTTTTTTTTTTTTTCTTATCTGGTCTCTCTTGTGTTATTTTGAATGTTTTTCCCCCTTGTGCAGAACCATCCTCTGTAGATTGTTTTGTCGTCTTGTTTTGTCCTGATACGTAAATCTTTTCACATGCCGGAGGGTGAAAAGGCAACTGAAGTTCACAGACTCCACCCTCCTGTAAACACTGAGAAACTTCTTCCTCGTTCAAAGAGATTCAACAACACCTTGACACGCAGGTATCGCCTTTCTTTATAGCTTTCTTTATTGAATATGTTTTAGAATGTAAAACATTTGATGTAAATATAGAACAGTTTAAGATATAACAAGCGTTATAAATGCAAGTACTGTCTATAATTGTAGTGTCTTTCATTTTGATCTAGATATTTTTATCTCAAAAACAAATTTGTGTGTCAGTGTTTTTTTAGTGTTGTGAACTAAAAGCATTTGGACTAAAAGCATAAAATCTCATAAAATTTAAATGATTTAAAAAACAAATTTGTAATGTGTAGCTGAATGTTTAAATGCAAATATTGTCATTGGGTGTAAGGCAGTTTAATTCAAAACAAAATGTAAGTAGTGGAGAAACCCATCTCAGTTCTCCTCTGGCTTTACAAAATGAGCACAGCGTGACTGATGATAAAATCATAAATACAACACTAGGTCAACGCATGTGTAGTGCCCAGAAAGCCACCGCAATAATGTCACTGTGAGTCAGTTGTTTACAGTGCTCCTTTAGCAGAATGCAAATTTGGTGTAAGCGAAGAATTGGTGAGAGACTGGTGAGAAGGTGAAATAACACTTGAACAATTGAAGAATAAAGGAGCCAACAAAGCCTGTTGGCCTGAGCTGGAGGAAAAGGTTTACAGAAGTGTTTCTTGAACGGGGCGCTGCCGGCAGAGGAGTATCTGCTGTACAGTTACATCTCTGTGCACGTCACTTTTGTTTTGTAAATTAATTTAGGCTTGGCATTAATAATAAATACTGTTTATCTGAAAAACATTATAAGTTATGCTATGCACTGGTATTTCACATTAATATGAATGTAATAAAAAATGCGACATATATTTTTATTCTCAATGCAATTTTGCCACGGTGCGACTTTCTGGAAAATACGGGTAAATACTCAGATTTCCACTGACCGGTTCGTAAGACATGAGACGTAAATAATCATATGCATGTTTGTGTGACGTAAAACATGTAAACATGCACATCATGACACTGCACATATGTGCAAGGTATTTTTGAATCCAATTGAGAACATAGTCAGATTTAGGAATTTACATGTTTAATTTTGTCCTGTTGATCGGATTATTTCAGGTCTACATGACCCCTTTCGGTTTTTAGAAATTTCGGATTGAGCCATCTGTCCGATTACTAACATATTATTTGAGTGCATGTAAATGTAGTAACTGATTGTTGGGGTCTTTGCCGAAATCCGTTGACAACAAGGGTCTGTGTTGGTCTTTTTTTGGGGGGGCTGTAGAGGACTGTGTTGTAAGTATGGTCAGACTGACTCTGGTTATCTTGGGATAATCCTGAGGATGTTTAATCCAGATGTTTTACTGAACCATCTTTCCTACGCTAGAAATGTTAGACTCTGACGAATGCTGACCAGAGACAATCAAACAGACAGAAACTGATGTGAACGTAGAAGCTGTTAACTTTTAAACCCGAGGTAAAAGTGCACGGGGTGTTTTGTAAAGTGTTTCTGCACTGTAAAGTGATCTTTTAGAACAAATGTCAGGAATGCCTGCTGTTGCTTTACAAATCATACACCCAACCTCCAAACCAGTTTTACATGTCACTTGTCTTCTTTATTATGATGCATTTCCTAGCCTTTTTCTTTTCTTTTTTTTTTTTTTTTTTGGTAAAGTATTACAAAAACATCTATTGTTGTGCTTCCAATGTCACTTCTCAAATATTTAGCTTATTTGTTTTATTTATTTATTTTGGTAGAACCAAACAGTTGTTCAACCCTGAATGAATGTAAATGCCAGGAGGACAATGAGCAGTGAAACGGCTCACAGGAAGCGCAGATGCCAAGTGTGTTTATTCAGCACTAAATAAAGGCACCGATGTCATCAGGGGAAGACACAATGGCCAACAAGGAAAGCGAACGTGAGTACATAAAGTGTGCATGAAACTTTCTTGATCAGTCCTCCTAATGTGATCTTGGCCTATTCAGCTGCAGAATATGGTTGTCAGTCCTGTTGTATGGTGTTAAATATGTTCACACACTTCAGTAATTATTGGGAGTGACAACTGCATTTGATTACCAAACCGATCGGGCGGTGTCAAAGTTTCAAGGGTCCAAAGAATGTTTTGTGTTGCTCAATAATGCAATTGAGTTAAAAAATAAATAAATAAAGATTTACATTTTTCCTTTCTGGTAACTTTTCCTTTTCCGGGTAATATTTCTTAAAGTTATGATTTGTTAAAAAAGCAAAAATGCGAAATTTGAACGATGTCTAAATTTCGACATTAAACTTAATAGTACAAAAAAAAATAAAAAAATCCACCAGAAAATAACACGTTTCCCACGTATGAAAAACCTGGAAAATTGGGTTCATAGATTTGTGATCAATAAATGGTCATGCAATCCATAAAAAGTAACAGATCATTCACATTTAACTGTAATTAATTGACATTCATTTTAATTAAAAGTATTTGATTTATGTAATTCACTTGCATAATCCACACTGCATTACTACTCAACATAGTATACTGACTTCAAATCTGTTTAAAGCTTTGTTTTAATGCTTTTT
This sequence comes from Squalius cephalus, assembly GCF_949319135.1. Lineage (NCBI taxonomy): Eukaryota > Metazoa > Chordata > Actinopteri > Cypriniformes > Leuciscidae > Squalius > Squalius cephalus. The sequence continues at coordinate 20,559,784 of NC_137122.1, forward strand.
GCTCTGCAGCAGTTGTTCAGACTTCTCGCAGAAGAAGAAACAGCATGGAAATAAACCCCCCCAAGTGTAAGTATCTGAAATTATAAGAAATTATTAACTTTGCGATTTGGACCACACAGACAGTAAGACAATTTAATTATTTTATCGCAACAACAAAGTGTGATATACAACTAATACTGAATTTGTATGACATTTTGCAAAACTGATCAGATAATTTATTGTGGTGCATTTCATAGTGTGGATTAAATTCTGGATTTCTTTGGTGTTGTTTATTTAGTTCTGACAGTTGTACTGTTTGGAAACTCTGCATCTGTCCAGTTTGAACCTGAAAACATTCTGCTTGGAGAAGAAAATCCATTTAAAACTGTAGAAACACCCAGGATTGTTCCTTTACAAAAGGAGAAATCAGAACATCACATCTCCTTGATCAACATGATTGACTTACATGAGACTGACTCTGTGGATCATCTCATCTATCAACTAGTGAATGAACATGAAATCCATGCCTTCATCTTTGTTGTGCGACTGGGTCAGTTAACAGATACTGATAAGATGGGCCTTGAATGGCTTCAGAAAGTGTTTGGAGACAAAGTTCATAAGTTTGTGATCATTCTCTTCACCTACGAGAGAAAAGAAGAGTGTGACACCATAAAAGATTATCTGAAGAAAGACCCTTTTCTGGAGCAACTGCTGGAGAAATGTGGAGGAAGATTTCACTCCTGCAACAAGATGATGAACAACCAATCAGAGATGGGAGACCTGATGAACAAGATTGAGCTTCTGTTTAATGAGAATAATCAGCAGTGTTACACAGGAGAGATGTATAACACAATGCTAAAACAAAGAGAAGGCCTGAAAAACAGTGAATCTCAAAGTGGTAAGAACACAGATTTGGTTTCCTGATGTTTCACATGTTGTTTATTCTGATGTGTTTACCCCTGATGCTACTCTATTTTTAAAAAAATATTCAATAACCATAAACTTATAGAATCAAATATACTAGAATACATGGACCTGCATCTGACACACCAGCTCAATGTTATATTTCAAATTTCAAATTTAAATTTTTTTTTTAATTAATTAATTTAATTAGGCTGGTAATTCAGTCAGTCGGATAGTCTGTCTAGATTAGACGCTACCTATGTCTGTTTTAAATAATTAAACTTTTCCATTCAATCATTTCAACAAGAAATCTACCAGGGATGGAAATATAGTATCAAAATAATAATTTAATTAATAAAAAATATATATATAAAAAAAACATTAATTTCTTGAGGGAATAATTATCTCAGGATTTTATGGGATACTTACAGTAACTTTATAATTTGCCAGAACTGTAGATTAATTTAAACACAGACAGCTGTGCAACATATAATTTATTTGTACTGTAATCCTTTTCTAAGATGGTAAAAGCCTTTTTTTTTTAAGCCTTGTGCACCCTTGTGGACATTTTTGTATTTTTCAGTTTTTTTGATAACTTTGATAATCTGGCACACGTATGTATTTTTATTGGAGATTTATTTTTTAATATTTATTGGATTGGTATTTTACTATTTCACCATCATTTCCTTTAAGAAATCAATTTTGCACTAGGTACACAAAATAGTTCCTCTCAGCGCCTTTTGGACAAAAATGTCTGCATTGAAACCCAGTAAAACTGCATTTTTTTTTATCCCAGGGCCATTTAACTATAAAATGATGCAATATTTGTTAAGAGACTTTCATTCTGTTGGCAATGATTCAAAATTTTCATTTTTACAATTTATTTATTTATTTTTATTTTTTTACCAGATGGTGCAATTTTTTTCAGGTTTGGCCTATAAAGCAAATACTCGCTTTATTCCTGTTTTCTGCTTCGGCAAATTATTGAGCCAATTGGATAAGGGGGTGTTGGTGTGGATTTCAGAGTGTGGTTTGCACCCAAACAAAACATGTGGTACTGTGGTACAAACAGTGGAACTGCGCCCAAACAAAATCTTACTGAAAGCAAATTTTTTTGAGATATCAACCTCAAATTTGGAACACAACTTGTTTAGATTTATGGCTTTGTTTTTCTAGCCATTTTAGAGTTCAACATATTTCATAAAATATACATTTTAAATAAAATAATGTTCATAAATAATTTTCATAAACTTTAACCTATATAACTTTTTTTTTTTTTTTGGTTTTACTTTTTACATTTTTTTACTTCAGCAATAATCTGCCAAAAGGGTCTTCTTTAAAATGATACCAAACTTAAGTCTGTGCTCCTAGGCTTCACATTTTTTATGACAGTGTTTTGACACGGACATTTTTGTCCACTATGGACCTATGTGTAACTTTGTTTTAATTGATGCACAAGAATTAAATTGCATGTGTTTTATTTCTGCTCCCTTTAAAGCAGATTGTTGTTCAGAACCTACAATCAATAAAGAAAGAATGGAAGACACTACAACATCAGAGACTGGAGAAAAATATGGCGTGAGTGCACATTTTTAATATTGGCTGCATTGATAAAACAATTATAGAAATATATATATATATATATATATATATATATATATATATATATATATATATATATATAAAAATTATGACTTTTAATTTAAGCAATACAGTGAAGGAGAATATTTAAACCATTACATCCATATTCAACACAGAACAACGAATGAATAAAGGGGATGAGTGTATACAAATATACACAAAACCAGTGACCACCAAGACTAATTTAATAGACACCGGCAACCAATCATAAAGAAGAAAATAAACTGAAAAATGTACCAAACTTCAAAACAGAAGGCCAAATCAGATCTTTAATGCATTGATTGATTATCAACTTTATTTTTTATCTGAGGTTATTATTATTTTAGATTTTACACTTACACTTGCCCAGATAGATGCTCCTTTTGGTTAAAGGAAATATTTCTTTACAGTAGTTTGCTTTAGAATTAGAATTTAGCATTTTTTATTCAATTTGGAAACTAAAAAAACATGTTAATCTAAGTGAAATTTTGAAATTCAATGCTGATTGTTCATAAACAAACTTTTGGGTCCCTGTCAGTCAGTCAAGTTCGACGTTATGTCGATGTCACAGACGTAATTGGGATCACTTCAGGGAGCCCTATCATCTTCGAGTGTATACAGAACAAGTCAATGCAAATTGGCATGCGAAATTTGCATCTTGCGTCCCGACCCGCAGCGCGGGTACAAATACGGAAGCGGATGAACGCACTTTTGTCTTTCGCTTTGGAGCCGAGCTTCCTGTTTTTCTTCAGAGTGTGACAGACTTCAAAGCAATCTACTTTGTAGGATTAATCTTCTTTGTCTTGGTGTTGGTGTGACGGTGCGATCAGCGAGTGGCCGCAAGCTTGAAGAGCTCAACAACTGCTGTTTTTACAGCAACACAAAAAAATTCTGTGTCGTTTTGATGGGCGTTTCAATTATTGAGAGTGCACAGCAGGCACTATCCATGCTTGTGCACCGTGGCCATCCCTGGGTGCCTCAGCACTATAAGTGTGAAAAGAGTATTTCCCCAAAAGAGCATCACAGGTGTGATACTGTGTCCTTTTCAGGATGTCATTCTGCCTGTGTGTTTCTGGTTGGCCACAATAGTTCATGTTCTCACTGCGGGAACATGACTATTGCAGTGTTAAGGTCGAGACTTGCTTCTCATGGATGACCAGCCGTTTCCTACGGGGCGCCCGCTGATGACCAGATGTCGGTCACAACATCGGAGGGGGAACTTCAGTCTTCTGGAGATGAAAAGTTGGCTGCATAGCCTCCTTCTAGGAGAGTGGTGTTGCCGGAGTCTGACCCACAATTGGCAGCTATGTTAGCCATTTGGGGCTTCGGATCAACTGGGAGAAGAGTAAACTCCTGAAGAATATGGCATCCGCAGCCGCTGTGACGCCGCTCAGATTGCTTCATATGAGTGCTCCAGCACTGGCTTTATGACTGAGTCCCGAGATGGGTGTGGTAACGCAGCTCGTATCGGGTTTCAAGTGTCCAGGCATGCTGTGGTCTTGACAGATGCCTCTGCCACCGGCTGGGGGGCCACGTACAATGGGCATGAGAGTAGAGACTCCATCCCCAGGAGGTCCAACTACTTTGAAGGCGCTTCGGGACTGCACAAGTAGATCTCTTTGCCGCCCCGGACACGTTGCACTGCCAGTTGTTCTACCTCCTGATTGAGGAGACACGATCCCCTCGATCAGGATCAATACTGCCTTCCTTGTCTAGGAAGGCAGTATTGATCCACCACTCCCTTTCGGGACCAGGTGTTGAACCTGTAAGCGCTGCCCCTGGAGGCACAAGAGAATATTTAAGAATATTAAATATATATTTACCAGTCAGTGAGTGTTTGCCAAAGAAGGCGGAGTCTGGCATATAAAAAGGAAGGCCAGACTCACAATCAGGACTTGTTAAGGAGTGAGAGTGCAACTGCGGTGCCTCAAGCAAACCTTTGTGTACTGTGGATACGTTTTGGAGAGTCTGCAAGTAAGCCATTATTTTTTTACATCCTCACGGACCCCAGTTACCGTTTTATTTTCCCCTTTCCCCTTGAAGCGAGCAGTGGCACTCGCTTCATCACAAACAATCATTATTGTAAAAAGCGCTATGTAAATAAAGGTGACTTGACTTGACTACAGGCAGGATGTGGGCTCCGCAGCGTTCCTCTCCTCTGGAAGGGCACACTTCCCCAGTAGTATCCAAGAGTCTGGCTGTATGGGTCATGCGGAACAGCAGTGTGAACTCTTCTCTGAGTCTCCGCCCCAGTCAGTTGGGGGTCGGAGGAACTTAAGCAGGGCACCGGATGTGGCAGTTTTCCAGAGGGATCCCAAATACGTCGGTGATGTCGTAAATGTCAGAGTCGTTGATTTACGTCCCGTCGCCATGGTTCCTGTACCTCGCTGCATGACCGTCCCTATCTAGGCTCCTCAGCGTAAAACAGAGGTGCGTGCATCTGATTCCGTATTTATACCCGCGCTACGGAGCAGGGCGCGAGATGCAAATCTTGCATGTCAATGTGCATTGGCTTGTTCTGTATACACTCGAAGATGAAAGGGATCCCTGAAGTGATCCTTCTTCAGGGAACGAGGGTTACATACATAACCAAGATGTTTTTGACTGCTCTTCAAAATAAGAATTTTTCTATGAAGGATACTCGTAAGCCATACATTCAGGAATTGTAAAAAAAAAAAAAAATTACCATCATACTTGCTAAAGTTTATTTAGATACATGGTAGTATTATGTTATGAAGCTGACTAAAATGCTTAAGGAATTTTGAGAAACTAAAATGTAGGAATAGTGTTTATAATATAGTTACTGTTTTCTCTCAATAAGTGTCATTATGGTTTTTAATGTTTGGTTAAAAGAATGGATTCTACTGTGTAAACAACTGAGGAAAAATAAGAATACAGAAAAAAAGCATCTATAAGAGTTTTTCTACATTAAGCTTTTTGTGCAAAATTCAACACTCTCACAAAATCTAATGGTCAGACTAGAATGATTGTATAGTTCAGTTCTTTAAAACCACTTATCAACATTTTGTTTCTTTTTTTTAACAGGGAAAAAACAATGACTTCGAAACAAGAGTCAGACCAGATCAATGCCAACAACAGGAAGATGCTAAAAAAAACAATCTATTTCACAGACTTCATCTTGAAGGCAGACAACACAATAAACTGAGAACTGCAGATGTTCTTCAGTTAACTGCATATTCATTACAATCACACGAATCTTGTGCTGAAGAGGAGCTGATTCAGACTTTCCTTCAAAAACTGCTGATGATAAACTACAGAGCGAGATACATAAATATTAATAAGGGCAAAGAACAGGATAACACACAACAAAGAGACAAAAACTCAGAAAATGAGGGTGATATTTTTGATGATGTTTTTAAAGATGTAACTTTATCCACGAAAGGAACAAGCCCATCTGAGCGAATTCACCCGATGGATGTTCAGATGGCCGTGTTTCATTGTGCTGATGGCTTTCTGAAGCAGCTGATGGTCACTAAACTGTCTCAGTGTCAGTATGCTCTGCCTCTGCTTGTTCCTGATCCAGACACACAACAGATTGAGTTTCCTCTCTGGACATTCAGACAAATCAACAAGAGCTGGAAGATGAGAAACACAAACAATGAGATCATCAGTCAAACCCATCCGATCTACAATGCACAAACTCCAATGGTGTCTTTCTTCAGGTTTGGCTCTGTGTCTTCATCCAAGTCTCAGCTGATGAACAGTCTGATCAATGAGAAACACAACACGTTCTTCCACAGGAACTGCCCAGGCAGCAGCAGAACCAGAGTCCTGATGGATGGAGTGGTGGAGATCGCCTGGTTCTGCCCCTCTGGGAAAAACACGGATAAATTCACGGACTGTGTTGCGTTCTGTAATCTACACGGTGATGCAGGAGACCATGAGAAACAGATGCAGATCCTCACTGAAATGGCCTCAGTCAATGTTGTTCTGCTATCACAACTGGACAGGCATGACAAAAGTGCAGCAATAATCCAAAACCTGTACAGGAACAGAAAGCCACTCATTTTTCTTTTTACTGAGGATGGTTCTACTGTAACTGAGACAAAGAAAGGGACATTTAAAATTGGTTTGAAAGACAGAAATCAGTCAGAAGTATCTGAAGAACTCAGAAGAGTTATAAATGACTGTCTTTCAGAATCATCTTCCACTTTCAGACTTGAAGATGTGTCCAAACACTCAGACATCAGAGTAGATGAGGAAGATGATGAAGACTGCAGGAGAGGAAGAGAAGCAGCACAGCAGATGATGAGTTTACTGGAGAAGAATGATCTGACAGAAATCAAAGACTCATTTCTGCCTCATCAGGGGAAACTGTGGCATCAGTGGTGTCAGAAGAACAAAGAACTGCATCGACCTCAAGCAGATGAGACAGAAATGGAAATAATTCAAAAGAAAACAGAAATGAAAGAAATACGTGAACAGCAGCATGAATCTAACATCAGTGAGTTTATGCAATACTTTATTAATGAAATTGACTCAGATGCTGCAACTAAAAAAATATGTTTTCTGAAATTGCTTGAAATACACCTGGATGAATATATCTCTGCTGACCTTTCTGCTATACATAAAAAATATGATGAAAAGTGGTCAACAGTTGTAAAACTGAAAGAGAACAATGATAAATCTGAGCAACTCAAAGCTGAACAAACTGACCTTGAGAGAATATCTGAGGAACTTCAAGCTGCAGCCTTTGGTTTGGAGCACATCATGAGGGAGATCGGTCAGATCTATGAATCATGTTCATCTGTGAAGAAAAACAAGAAAGACTTGCAGTTTGACTTCTCTTCTCTCCCGAGTCTCGCAGCAGAGATGATGATCTCTGGATTTCCACTGGAGCTGATGGATGGAGATGCTGCTCATGTTCCTGTGATCTGGATCTCTGCTGTTCTAGATAAACTCCTCCAGAAACTGGGAGACCAGACAGTCTTTGTGCTGTCAGTTTTAGGGCTTCAGAGCTGTGGGAAATCCACCATGCTGAATGCCATGTTTGGACTCCAGTTTGCCGTCAGTGCTGGCAGATGCACCAGAGGAGCTTTCATGCAGCTGGTCAGAGTCTCAGACGAGATGAAAACACAGATGAACTTTGACTATATTCTGGTTGTTGACACTGAGGGTCTTCGTGCTCTAGAACTGGCTGGAAGATCAACAAGAGATCAAGACAATGAATTGGCCACATTTGTTGTTGGTCTTGCAAATCTGACCTTGATCAACATCTTTGGAGAAAACCCATCTGAGATGCAGGACATTCTTCAGATTGTTGTTCAGGTCCTCATGAGGATGAAGAAGGTCAAACTGAATCCCAGATGTGTGTTTGTGCATCAGAATGTTTCAGACGTCACAGCTGGAGAGAAAAACATGGAGGGAAGGAGACGACTGCAGGAGACACTGGATAAGATGACAAAACTTGCTGCTGAAGAGGAAGTCTATGATGCTGAATGTTTCAGTGATGTCATTAGATTTGATGCACGGAATGATGTGAAGTATTTTGCTCATCTTTGGGAGGGAAACCCACCCATGGCACCACCAAACCCAAACTACTGTGAGAATATTCAAGAACTAAAGGAAACTATTATGTCTCATGCAGCAAAATCAGATAAAATAATGCTGACACATTTAAAAGATCGTATTAAAGATCTCTGGGAGGCTTTACTGAAGGAACGATTCGTCTTCAGCTTCAGGAATTCTCTAGAGATTTCAGCCTACAGGAAACTGGAGACCGAATACAGCAAGTGGTCCTGGAGTCTTCGCAGTGCCATGATGGAAACTGAGAACAAACTACACAACCAAATAGAAAATGAAGCAATTCATGAAGTCGAGGAAACTGATCTTCAAACAGAACTGAAGAAAACAAGTGAAGAAGTGGAGAAATCAATGTCAGAATTCTTTGACAAAGACAAAAATAAAGATATTCTGATTCACTGGAAATCATCATTTGAAATAAAAATTAAAGATGTTCAGGGAAACATTGTAAGAGAAACAAAAAGGAAATTAAACGAGATTCTTCAGCAGCGAGACCTAAAGAAAAAGATTGATGCTCTGAAGACACATCATGAAAACACTCTCTATGAAAAGAGCAAAACACTTGCCTTAAAACTCAAAGACAAAGCAAATGATGAAGAAACACTGAAGAAAGAATTTGATGTGTTTTGGAAACAGTATGTAAAGAAGATCATCACAGACACTCCTGCAATTAAAGACACTGACATTCTGAAAGATGTTAAAAGGCTCCTCAATGACATCCATCAGGGATGTCTCCCTGTAGACCACAGAAACGATGATAGTGAATACAATATTTTAAATGTGTTGAGTTTTTCTGAGTATGTTATTTTCAAAAGGTCCACAAAAAAAGAGATGCAAGATGCTGTAAAAGATGCTTGTCAAACAGTTAAAGGAAGATCTGGATCTGCACAAACTTTGTCTCCAGAGGATGAATCTGAAATAAGATCATTTGTCACAGATGTTGAACAGCAAACAGACAGAATGATTCAGTCATTAAACATTTCAAAGATGGGCTACAACATCAGCTACATTCAAAAACTCACAGGTTACATCAAGAAGAGAGTAGCAGAACATCAGGAAGGACCAGTGAAATATGTGTTTAAGAATGAATTCTTCATGGATTTGGTTCTCTCCATCTGTAAGAAAGCAAACAAGATGATCTCTGAACAACAAAGACTGTTCAAGGAAGCCAATGATCCAGTTATATATTTGGAGAGGAAGAGAGGAGAGTACTATAGTATTTTCCAGAAATACTGTCATGGAGCAACATCAGCTGCCATTTTTGGCAAGATCATCTGTCAGAAACTTAAAGAGCCCATTGAGCAGAGTGTCCACAAGAAGACTGCCAGAGATCTGGCTGGTGAAATGAGATCAAACTGTGAATCACTGAATGGAAACAGATCAAATCTGGAGAAACACATCCTGAAGACACTGGCAGAAGAGGAGGATTTTGACAAATACATAAATTACATAAAAAATCCCAGAGATCACTTCAAGAGTTTCATCAGAAATGAAGTCAGTCGGTACATCACTGATAAGTTCAATGTATGTGTTTTACTCAAGATGAAGCAGAACATTAAACTCCTGCAGCAGAAGATCATGGACGCAGCACATGAATCTACTGAACATGTTCAAGAGAACAGTGGAGATGTTGGTTTGTGGTTGAAGAGTTTCACACAGCAACTCTCAGATGTGCTGATCTTCTCTGAAAAAGACCTCAGTGGAGTCAAACATGATGATGTTGATGATTTTAACCTCCTCGAAGACGTGATACGACAAGAACTTATTGCTATAGTGTCAGACATCAATAGTAGTTTCAACACAAAGACTTTTCCAGTAAATCTGGACTATAAGTTCAGACCAGATGAGATTCTGATTGATCACTTCTGTAAGTGCTGTTGGGTTCAGTGTCCGTTCTGTAACGCCATCTGCACCAACACCATGGAAAACCATGATGGAGATCACAATGTTTCATTTCATCGTGTTATCGGACTAAGTGGAATATATTACTCTTATACAGAACACCTGTCTGCCCATATCTGCACATCAGCAGTAGCAAACAGCAATCTATATTTTTATCCCAATGAATCACAAAAAGTTCTCTGGAGAGAATACAGAACAGCAGGAGGAGTTTATGCAAAGTGGTGCATTACTCCTGATCTCTCTGAACTGCCCTACTGGAAGTGGTTTGTGTGCAGATTCCAGAAAGATCTGGAAAAACACTACAGTAAAACTTTTGAGGGGCAGGGTAAGATACCAGATGAATGGAAAAAGTACTCTAAACAGGATGCTCTAGAGAGTTTGGATAAATATATTTAGTTTACATTTGCAAATTGCTATGGATAAAAGTGTCTTTATAAAAGTTCAGCTCATTTAGCTGAACAAGTAAGTTAAGTTTTAGGTCTTTGATTTACAGAACACAGTATGAAATTACTTTGTTCCTAACTTCAGTGAGTCTGAAATCATTTAATCCTCAGTGTACAGATTAAAGTATTCTATTTTAAAAGACAGTATATGTTTAAGGTTCACACCTGTAGATCATTTTCTTTGTTCTGAAACCGGGACTTAATGTGTTACAATTAGGGCTACCCCTAATAGCCAACAAAACATTAACTGACGAGAATAGGCTTAGAGTTTTATTAGACGGTTGGTCAAAGAAAACATGTTCCATCGGCCTCAACTGTTAAGGGTGTACTTTTATGCGTGTTAAAACATTGTGCTTTTGTAAAATAAAGCAAACAAAGCTCTCTGCCCTCTCAGTCTCCCTGAACAGCAGCGCGTCACAAAAATGAACCAAAACTCAGTGTTTATGATACTTGCCTCACAGACATGAGAAATATATCTATACAAAGCTTGAAATGTCTACTTTTAAACGAACCAATTCAAATCTAAAAAACAAATAAAATCTTAGTATGTAATCCATATGAAACATGCATTTTTCTCTAAAGGTGCATGACCTATATACTGCGAAGATGGCAAGTCAGGATGTTCAACTTCATCTTTACAGCTGACACTGTACACTATAGTTTTTAATAATTAAAATGTTTCCTTGCTATTTTTTCTCTAACACATGCATAATCACTACTTTTGCCAGTGCTTTGTGGCAAGCTTTATGCATGAATAGGCTATATATTAACCCCCTGGGTTCGACAATCGCACCGGCGATAGGCTCGCTTTTTTTCTTATCAGTGCAAAAGAGATTCAAAATACTCTGTTGACTTTGATCAAGTTTCATACATCAATCGATCCTGTTAAGTGTGTATTTTTTTTGTGTATACTCACAATAAAAACAACGTGTTGTGCTTTTTACCAAATAAAGAAAAATAAACATGATGTGACATGATTCTGCTTTCTTTGTCAGTGAAGTCCATTCTGAAACACGTCCGAAAATCAACTGTAACTCAGCGAATACTCACACAGGCATGAAGCTTGAATTCTCTTCTTTTAAATGAAGTAATTTTTATAAAAAACAAATATTCAGTTTATGTAATATGTATGAAAAGAGAGAGATGTCAGTCGTTCGATGAGCTCATCTTAGCTAATTATGTTTTAATGTGACCCCGCCCACGGAGAGCGCGCGCTATTCAAACGCAAATGATCTGAGGCAATCCATGCAAACCTGTGAAACGCCCATCAGCTGGATAACACACCGCGAGTTCACTTTCAGACTCATGTACTTTACGACATCATCAACTAAGATGTTATTATAGTGTTTGTTCCAATGTAGGCTATATTCAAACTAATGAATCCTTAACTTTGAATTACATATGATAAACTGTATACTTTAGTTTTTACAAAGAAAGATTACACTGGAAATATTGTTACACTTTTAATTGTTGTTGTAATTGTATAACCTTTTGAATAAAATAGCAAATATATATATATATATATATATATATATATTGTCCTTGCATTCTTTCTTGTGGCTCAGTCACACACCTGAATGAAAGGCTCATTATGTATGCAGCCTCATTATGCGGGTCGTTGTCTTCTCAGGTGTGAATCACGCCCACTCGCATATTGCCTTTCCATACAAAAAGTGTCTTACAAAATTTAAATCAATGTATTGTTTTATGTGAATGATTAGGCAGGATGATTTTCACATCATTTTGAAGAAAAAAACTCTAGGCGACAAAATGCATTATTCAGAAGTCTTGTGGACACATATTTAGTATGTGTTTTGTGGCCTTATTTCAGAAACTTTCATTTTTAGTTTTTTTAATTAACCATGCATAAACATTATTTTCTCAAAAATACAAACATGTACATACATGTTGCTCACATATTATGGTAGCCCTGTTTGTGCTAAATAGTGTAATTACACCTTTGCCATTAATATGTTTATAAGCAACTGAAAAAAGCACAAATGTCAGGGCATGGCAAACCATCTCAAGGACCCCAAAACACCTCAGACCCCAGAGGGTTAAAGGCTCATTATAGTTTAGTATTCCCCTAGAATAAAATAAACTAAATTTATATAAATGTGTGATTAGTCAACTAATGACTTAAATTAATAACTATACCAGTAGACTAGAAAAAGCTTTAGTTGGGGGCAGCCATAGATACAATGTTGCATTTTCTTCTTTGTTTGGTTCGCTTTCATAAGGCTACACCTCAAAGAGCACCAACATTTGTTTATGTAAAAATTTTTTGTTTTTTTGTAAAACTTCTTATTGCTCAGAGTTCACCTTTTTCTGTTCCTGTGTTATCCATCAAGACGGATTGACAAATTTGCTCCGCAGGCTTATGTGGCTTTATCTGTAACTGTTGTGACACACAAACCCTTATACGAATGTGGCCTTGATTCCCACTCTGACAGATACATTTGATATATTTAATTATATGAAGGCTTCGTCAGGACAGCATTCTTGCACAAAGAGCAATTACTCAGATTGTGAGGATCTCTTTAATTTTCAACCACAAAAACTCACAGAATCAAACACTGCTGCTTTTTATATAACACATTTCCTGCTATGAATTATAATACTGCTTAGTTTGTTGGTCCATTGGGTCTGATTTCCCAGAGTTTGTTTTCAATCAGGCCGAGACCACCTTGTTCAGGCAATCTTGGAGCAAATGTTTTGGTGTGGATTAGAGTGCGATTGTTGTGTGACAATACTGATTGAGTTTAATCCTTAAAACAGTTCTACCAGAAAGACTCAGGAGATAAAATGATATAACAAAGCATATATTTATTAATTGCCCAGCAAGCAAATATTTGTTCTTTGGCGTAGACCCCATCCGTAGCGCACAATCCAAGGGTTGCGGAAACTGCATTTCCTGCCTGAAGATGAAGGCAGGGGCGTAGCCGAACCCCGGGAGGTATGGGAAGGAACCATCCTGGTGGTTGTGGGGAGGATGGAGGGGAAGGGACCATTCCTGGTGGAGGTGGGGAGGATGGAGGTAATTGACTGCGTCATGCATCTGCAAACTCAGACATGTGTAAGTGGCAGTCTTTTATACTGCAAGTATTAGCACATGATTTGGTTAGATGTGAAGGTAATAAGTGACGTAACGATTGAGTCTTCCTAACAGAACTTACGCTAAAGCTTTCATTTTTGTCTCCTGATTTCCCCATTACCCATTCTAGTCTAGGTCCTGGGTAAGATTTGTATGCACTTCATTTAGCGGAGAATATCTCAACTGTTATAGACTAATATGACCCCACTGAACAACGTACGTGGGATGTGTGCCAAAATCTCTACCCGGGACGAAAGTCCTGAAAATGACCACAACCTGTGACACTATTATCACACTACAGGTGAATGGGACTTTTTCTTCCCTTTATAGATATCCTCATACATTTCTACCAGTTTAGTCTTCATATTAAGACAAATACTTTTTGTATTACACTTTGTCTTAAAAATAAAATAAAATAAAATATGCAAATTAGGCAATATCTCATTAAATGTGTACATACAGTACAGTGGGGAGAACAAGTATTTGATACACTGCCGATTTTGCAGGTTTTCCTACTTATAAAGCATGTAGAGGTCTGTAAGTTTTATCATAGGTACACTTCAAATGTGAGAGACGTAATCTAATCCAGAAAATCACATTGTATGATTTTTAAATAATTAATTTGCATTTTATTGCATGACATAAGTATTTGATCACCTACCAACCAGTAAGAATTCCGGCTCTCACAGACCTGTTAGTTTTTCTTTAAAGGGACATTGGCCCTCATTTATCAAAAGTGCGTACACCAAATTTCCAGCGTACACCTGGCGTACACCCAAAACCACGGTGACTTTGAGATTTATCAATATGGACGTTGGCGTACGGCACGCTCAAATCCTACGCCAGCTCAGGAGGTGGTGTACGCACGTTTTGAGTGCGGGAATGCGCAGAAAAACAATTCCTAACACCACAAAACGCACTGACAAACTAAAAGATATGATATATTATGACCCACTGTAAAAAAAAACAACAACATAGTAATTATAAACTTCAGTGTTTATTTTTGTGCAACATGGACTTCAATGTTTAATTTGAGTGACTTTACCAAAGCATTTGAATTGTAGGCGTATTCCTTAAGTTGCGAGCCTGTGCGCTTTACCTGACGTTTCAAGCCGTGTTTATACTTTCGCCTGGCTCCGCAGCGCGAGTCTCCACAGACTGCGCGCGCACCTCCCCAAACGGATGAGGCGTTTATACTCGACGCGCTCGCCGTTGTACTATTCTTTAAAACGATGGTTAGGCCAGGGTTAGGCCCGGCAGGTGTGCACGGACTGGGTTTAGTAATGAAAGGCTTTCAATGACCAAAAAAAAATTCAGACTGACAAAATAATAAAAATGACATTCTTCTTCTTTTAAATAATAATAATAATAATACAAATAATAATAATAACGACATTCTTCTTCTAAATAACAATAAGCGTCATTAATAATAAAAATCTAGAAATCAATTTAGTTTCTTTCCACTTCCCTGGTTTTGCTTTCTCTTTCTCAAAGAAGTTTCTCTTCTTTGCCGTCTTCCGTGTGTCCATGGCGTAAAATGAGGGTGTGAGGGGAGCGGAGACTTGAATATATAGGGGCGTGTTATTCTAATGACGCTCGTTTTCAGCCGCGGCATTTATCAAGGGGAGGTATTGCGTACACCTGGATTTCAAAGGTACGCACAGCTTCATAAATCAGGCGATGAGAGGAGTGTAAGCATAATCTTACGCCAATATATACGCCCATTTATACACAAGAATGATAAATGAGGGCCAGTGTGTAGGATTTTCTCCCATCTAGTGGTGAAATTGTATTTTGCATTCAAACGAATAGTGCTCTCCAGCCCCTCGCTTTTTCAAATGCGTGTTGCAACTACGGTAGCCGTTATATACCAAAAAGCTATGACAGGATGTCTTGTAATAGCACTTCATTGAGTTTTCCTTCGGGTGAACTGGTTTGTTATTTCAAACAAACTGCAACTTGACACAACGAACAAACGAATGTTATAGTTTTGAACAAACAAAACTTACAACCTTGTTTTTAGTGCCTTCTCTACTTTACTCAATAGCTGCTATTCGTCAAAGAGCCTGTTTAACTTTTAACTATAAATGTTCTACTGTCTATATAATCAAGTACACAACAAAGCAATGAAAAAAAGCTTGTAATTAAGACCGTAACATTGACTTACCTGTCGAGAAGAAAGCAGGCAACTTCAGCATCTCTTTTGAAAGCTTTCTCCATTAGCTATCCTGACATTAACCCTTGTTTTTTGTAATCTCCGGTCACGTTTCCGTTTACGGTCTATTTTGGACTTTTCCGATGACTCCTTATTGTGTGACTCAGCATTTGTATGGTCCTCCATTATAAATAACCGTGCAGTGCAGCCTTTAAAACTTGCCGGGGCAGTGACGAGCGCCTCTTCTCTGCTCCTCCGTTTCTGCTGGTCTCAGTCATGTGACGCTGGCTCTGAATGAAAATGCGTTGTGGAAACGCGTTGGCCTAGTACTTTTTGTTCCTCTCTGCTATTATAGTTTTTCAAGATGGCGGAACTACATGGAAGCCTCCGTGGACCTACCCGTCCCATGTATATAAAGATAATAAATTCTTCGTTTAGGAGGATAAGTCAGATCATTGGCAGAGGTATTTGTACACCATTGAGGACATATTTATGAATAAAAATATTGATTTTAGATAATAAAATACCTAAAAAGCTACACATTGTCCCTTTAAGAAGCCCTCCTGTTCTCCACTCATTACCTGTATTAACTGCATCTGTTTGAACTCATTACCTGTATAAAAGACACCTGTCCACACACTCAATCAAACAGACTCCAACCTCTCCACAATGGCCAAGACCAGAGAGCTGTGTAAGGACATCAGGGATAAAACTATAGACCTGCACAAGGCTGGGATGGGCTACAGGACAATAGGCAAGCAGCTTGGTGAGAAGGAAACAACTGTTGGCGCAATTATTAGAAAATGGAAGAAGTTCAAGATGACAGTCAATCTTTCTCGGTCTGGGGCACCATGCAAGATCTCACCTCGTGGGGCATCAATGATCATGAGGAAGGTGAGGGATCTACACGGCAGGACCTAGGCAATGACCTGAAGAGAGCTGGGACCACAGTCTCAAAGAAAACCATCAGTAACACACTACGCCGTCATGGATTAAAATCCTGCAGCACACGCAAGGTCCCCCTGCTCAAGCCAGCGCATGTCCAGGCCCGTCTGAAGTTTGCCAATGACCATCTGGATGATCCAGAGGAGGAAGGGGAGAAGGTCATGTGGTCTGATGAGACAAAAATAGAGCTTTTTGGTCTAAACTCCACTCGCTGTGTTTGGAGGAAGAAGGATGAGTACAACCCCAAGAACACCATCCCAACCGTGAAGCATGGAGGTGGAAACATCATTCTTTGGGGATGCTTTTCTGCAAAGGGGACAGGACGACTGCACCGTATTGAGGGGAGGATGGATGGGGCCATGTATCGCGAGTTCTTGGCCAACAACCTCCTTCCCTCAGTAAGAGCATTGAAGATGGGTCGTGGCTGGGTCTTCCAGCATGACAATGACCCGAAACACACAGCCTGGGCAACTAAGGAGTGGCTCCGTAAGAAGCATCTCAAGGTCCTGGAGTGGCCTAGCCAGTCTCCAGACCTGAACCCAATAGAAGATCTCTGGAGGGAGCTGAAAGTCTGTATTGCCCAGCGACAGCCCCGATACTGAAGGATCTGGAGAAGGTATCTGGACTATCTATTTGTGGACACAACTTCAGCAGCTCAGTCCCAAAGTGTGATTTGGCACTCTTCCTCAAGTAACCGTCTTTGTCAACCAAGAAGATTGCAGAGTTGGTGATCTCATGCTGGAGTAGCTCCTCGACTGTGAACTGTAACTGGCAATTCCTGTATGTTGCTTAATAGGTTGAATGTTTTTTAGCCATTTTCTTTATATCAAATCAGAATGCTTACACTCTTCTATGACCTTATAATCATGGTCATTGTGAACATTGTGATCACCTCAGAAAATCTGTAGCTTCAAGGGTTTATATGTACGCATATTTAATGAGATATTGCCTAATTTGCATATTTTATTTTATTTTTAAGACAAAGTGTAATACAAAAAGTATTTGTCTTAATATGAAGACTAAACTGGTAGAAATGTATGAGGATATCTATAAAGGGAAGAAAAAGTCCCATTCACCTGTAGTGTGATAATAGTGTCACAGGTTGTGGTCATTTTCAGGACTTTTGTCCTGGGTAGAGATTTTGGCACACATCCCACGTTGTTCAATGGGGTCATATTAGTCTATAACAGTTGAGATATTCTCCGCTAAATGAAGTGCATACAAATCTTACCCAGGACCTCCACTATTCACCAGCTTATTGTGGATGTCACTTTTTGAGTTTATTTTTGTATACACTTTGTATAGTCACCAATATAGTTTCCCAATAATCAGAAGTTGAGGCCCTATTTAGATTGGTCTAACAACACTTTGTTGTTCTAAATGGAAAATGACTAATGAAGATAATCGAAGATAACGTCAGTAAACTATGGAGTGCCGCAAGAATCTGTGTTAGGCCCTCTGCTATTCTCAATATATATGATCCTCATCCGTTTGGGGAGGTGCGCGCGCAGTCTGTGGAGACTCGCGCTGCGGAGCCAGGCGAAAGTATAAACACGGCTTGAAACGTCAGGTAAAGCGCACAGGCTCGCAACTTAAGGAATACGCCTACAATTCAAATGCTTTGGTAAAGTCACTCAAATTAAACATTGAAGTCCATGTTGCACAAAAATAAACACTGAAGTTTATAATTACTATGTTGTTGTTTTTTTTACAGTGGGTCATAATATATCATATCTTTTAGTTTGTCAGTGCGTTTTGTGGTGTTAGGAATTGTTTTTCTGCGCATTCCCGCACTCAAAACGTGCGTACACCACCTCCTGAGCTGGCGTAGGATTTGAGCGTGCCGTACGCCAACGTCCATATTGATAAATCTCAAAGTCACCGTGGTTTTGGGTGTACGCCAGGTGTACGCTGGAAATTTGGTGTACGCACTTTTGATAAATGAGGGCCAATGTCCCTTTAAAGAAAAACTAACAGGTCTGTGAGAGCCGGAATTCTTACTGGTTGGTAGGTGATCAAATACTTATGTCATGCAATAAAATGCAAATTAATTATTTAAAAATCATACAATGTGATTTTCTGGATTAGATTACGTCTCTCACATTTGAAGTGTACCTATGATAAAACTTACAGACCTCTACATGCTTTATAAGTAGGAAAACCTGCAAAATCGGCAGTGTATCAAATACTTGTTCTCCCCACTGTACTGTATGTACACATTTAATGAGATATTGCCTAATTTGCATATTTTATTTTATTTTATTTTTAAGACAAAGTGTAATACAAAAAGTATTTGTCTTAATATGAAGACTAAACTGGTAGAAATGTATGAGGATATCTATAAAGGGAAGAAAAAGTCCCATTCACCTGTAGTGTGATAATAGTGTCACAGGTTGTGGTCATTTTCAGGACTTTTGTCCTGGGTAGAGATTTTGGCACACATCCCACGTTGTTCAATGGGGTCATATTAGTCTATAACAGTTGAGATATTCTCCGCTAAATGAAGTGCATACAAATCTTACCCAGGACCTCCACTATTCACCAGCTTATTGTGGATGTCACTTTTTGAGTTTATTTTTGTATACACTTTGTATAGTCACCAATATAGTTTCCCAATAATCAGAAGTTGAGGCCCTATTTAGATTGGTCTAACAACACTTTGTTGTTCTAAATGGAAAATGACTAATGAAGATAATCGAAGATAACGTCAGTAAACTATGGAGTGCCGCAAGAATCTGTGTTAGGCCCTCTGCTATTCTCAATATATATGCTGCCACTTGATAATATTATAAGAAAACATGGAATTAGTTTCCACTGTTATGCTGATGACACTCAATTATATATTTCATCACGACCAGATGAAAACGCTAAATTATCTAAATTGACAGAGTGTGTTAAAGATATAAAATACTGGATGACGTGTAATTTTCTGCTATTAAATTCAGATAAAACGGAGGTATTACTTATTGGTCCAAAAAACTGCCCACAAAACCTCTTACAATACAACTTCAATTTAGAAGGATGTCCTGTTACTTTATCCACTACAGTAAAAGACCTGGGTTTTATACTATACCGTAACTTGTCTTTCAAAAATCATATCTCATATGTTACAAGAACAGCCTTTTTCCACCTTAGAAACATTGCTAAGCTACGTAACATGCTATCTGTTTCTGATGCAGAAAAGTTAGTTCATGCATTCATGACCTTGAGACTAGATTACTGTAATGCTTTATTAGCTGGTTGTCCTGCATCCTCAATAAACAAGCTACAGTTAGTCCAAAATGCAGCTGCTTGAGTTCTTACTAGGTCAAGAAAATATGATCATATAACACCAATTCTATCGTCTCTACACTGGTTACCTATTAAAGGTATAGTGGAGGATCTTTCCGAATTTTAGATAAGACCCGCCCTCTCCACTTTTGAATAAGTTTGATTGATTCACCAGAATGATTGACAATTAGGAGGACCAATAGTATAGGTGATCCACCCGGAAGTAAAAAATCCTCCGCTATACCTTTAAGTTCCGTATCAATTACAAAGTATTACTACTGACCTATACAGCCCTAAATGGTTTAGCTCCAGTGTATTTATGTCACGGTTCATGAATCGGCTGTCTCATTACTGATGTGTGTGTGTGTGTGTTGTGTGTGTGGGTGTGGTTACTCATTGTGGTGATTATTGTTGCCAGCTGTATTCAATCCCCGTTCCCTTTATATGTGCAGTAATTCCCATCTCATGTTGTCAGATCGTTGTGGCTTCCCCGGTGTCGTGTCCTGTTCCCGTGTGTGGCTCTCATCTCCTCGTGTGGATTCCTGTCTTCGTGGATTTGCTTCGTTGTGTGTTCACGCGTCTGGATTGTTTATTGTTCCTGGTTCCTGAGCACGCCGTTCACCGCACACCATCACCGGGTTGCCCATTGAAGTCCCTGCGTCATTCCTTCATCTGAGTGTTGTTCCCGACCTGTGTATTCTGACCTTTAAATAAACATTCTTTTACTTGCGATTGTATCCGTCTCTGTACTGTTACAGAACGATCTGACCTACTATGGATACAGCAAGTACTGCCAGATTGAATGAGTTCATCACGCATAGCGTCACAAGAATGGATCAACAAGGAGAAGAGATCGCGAACACAGGTCGCGCGGTTCAGACACTCGTGACGCAGGTGTCCGAGCTCACCCAACAGCTACAACTTCTCCGTGTTCCCACTGCGCCGCCCACACCGCCCGTTCAACCCCCCCCGCCTCTGCAAGAGAATCAGCCGGAGCCTCGTCTGCCCACGCCAGAGAAATACTCAGGTGAGCCCGAGTATTGTAGGGCTTTTCTCACTGCTTGTTCTTTGCACTTTGCATTGCAGCCACGGACCTTTTGCACCGAACAGTCTAAAGTGGCGTTCGTGTTGACACTACTGTCGGGGAAGGCGGCTCTCTGGGGAACGGCGGTGTGGGAAAACCAAAACATCTGCTGCGCCTCGTTCCAGGCACTCTCCTCGGAGATGAGAAGAGTATTCGATCGAGCGGTGGCGGGTAAGGAGGCAGCCAGATTACTCGCTGATCTACGCCAAGGAAATGGCTCGGTGTCGGACTATTCCATCCAGTTCCACACCCTGGCTGCAGAGTGCCAATGGAACGAGGAGGCGCAGTGGGACATGTTCCTGCATGGGTTGGCTGACCGCGTTCAGAAAGAGATTTACATCCTGGACCTTCCCAAGACCCTGGATGGCCTGGTGGATCTTGCGCTGAGGGTTGATGCTCGTCTTGATCGTGTGACTTCTCGTGCACAGCAGAGTCGACTCCAGCACCATCCTGAGGATCCACGGGCCAGCGGCGGGAACGCGGTCAGCCCAGTTCCAGATCATGAACCCATGCAGGTAGGGAGAGCTCGGCTTTCCCGGGAGGAGAGGGAGAGGCGGAGATCCCAGGGACTCTGCCTTTACTGTGGCAAGGCTGGCCACTTCCTTTTTTGCTGCCCGGTAAAAGAGCAAGCCCGATAGTAAGTATGAGGCTACTATCGGGTGGGATCTCCGCCGAGAAGACCTCATCACCATCATCGACCCTCCTCCCGGTAAGACTGAAATGGGCAACCTCCACGCATCGCACTCAAGCACTGCTGGATTCGGGAGCAGAGGGTAATTTTATGGACTTCGGACTTGCACTCAAACTCCAGATCCCTATCACTCCCCTTTCCCACAAAATCTCCGTCAACGCACTCAATGGACAAGAACTTCCTGAAATCTCCCACACTACTGAACTACTTAAACTTATTACTTCTGGCAATCACACCGAGAACATTTCCTTTTTACTCATGGATTCACCACTAGCACCAGTGGTTTTAGGGCACCCGTGGCTCACTCAACACAACCCCCATATCGACTGGCACAATAATTCTGTTTCCTCTTGGAGAAACCATTGTCATGAGTCATGTTTGGTGTCTGCCTGTTCGTCTGTGTCTGGTTCTGTGTTTCAGAGTGAGGCAGCGGATTTGTCTAACGTGCCCGCGGAGTACCTCGACCTGAAGGAGGTGTTCAGTAAGTCTCATGCTGCTTCTCTTCCTCCGCATCGTTCCTATGACTGTGCGATAGATCTACTGCCAGGTAAATCTCCGCCTAAAGGCAAACTCTACTCTCTTTCTGTTCCCGAGAGGGAGGCCATGGAGAAATATATTTCTGATTCTTTAGCCTCTGGGTTCATCCAGCCTTCCTCTTCTCCTGCGGGGGCGGGGTTCTTTTTCGTTGGGAAGAAGGATGGCTCTCTGCGACCTTGTATTGATTACCGAGAGCTGAACAACATCACGGTAAAGAATTCTTATCCTTTGCCGTTGATGTCTTCGGCTTTCGAGAGGTTGCAGGGAGCATCCATTTTCACGAAACTGGACTTGCGTAATGCATATCATTTGGTTCGCATCAGGAAGGGGGATGAATGGAAAACCGCTTTTAATACCCCTAGGGGGCACTTTGAATACTTGGTTATGCCCTTCGGGCTTTCCAACTCCCCAGCGGTTTTCCAAGCACTCGTCAATGATGTGTTGAGAGACATGGTCGATCAGTTCATATATGTTTACCTGGATGACATATTGATTTTTTCTTCGTCTCTCCAGGAACACGTTCAACACGTCAGACGAGTGCTCCAGAGACTGTTAGAGAATGGGCTTTTTGTCAAGGCGGAGAAATGCGCGTTTCATGCACAGTCTGTTCCTTTTCTAGGGTACATCATCTCTTCTGAGGGAGTGCGCATGGATCCTGACAAGATTAAGGCTGTGGTAGATTGGCCAAAGCCAGATTCCCGTAAGGCCCTACAGCGGTTTCTGGGGTTCGCCAATTTTTATCGGCGTTTCATTCGCAATTACAGCCAACTAGTCGCACCTCTGACTGCCTTGACCTCCCCCCGAACGACGTTCAGGTGGTCGAACACTGCCGAGGCAGTGTTCGTCAAACTCAAAGGTCGTTTTGTTTCGGCCCCCATTCTCATCACCCCTGATCCCACACGTCAGTTCGTGGTGGAGGTCGACGCGTCAGAGGTGGGAGTAGGAGCAGTGCTTTCTCAACGCGCTTCCTCAGACGACAAGATGCATCCCTGCGCGTTTTATTCTCATCGACTATCGCCTGCCGAACGCAATTATGACATTGGTAACAGAGAGTTGTTGGCGGTCAAGTTAGCGTTGGAGGAGTGGCGTCATTGGTTAGAGGGGTCAGGGGTCCCCTTTATCGTTTGGACCGATCACAAGAACCTTGAATATATTAGATCTGCTAAAAGACTCAACTCCAGGCAGACTCGGTGGGCACTTTTTTTCGGACGTTTTGACTTTGTTCTCTCGTACCGCCCGGGTTCCAAGAACATCAAACCCGACTCTTTATCTCGTATTTTTGATCCTTCCGAACGCCCGGTGACTCCCGAGTGTATTTTACCTGAGAAAGTAGTTATCTCCACACTCGTATGGGAGGTCGAGTCGAAGGTCAAGACGGCCTTAGAAGGGGTAACGCCTCCGCCCGGCTGCCCACCGAATCGTTTGTTTGTTCCGGAGGGGTTACGGTCCGACGTTATTCGGTGGGGTCATTGCTCCAACGTGGCTTGTCATCCAGGAGTGACTCGCACCAGTTTTTTAGTTAAGCAACGATTCTGGTGGCCATTAATGGCTCGCGACGTTCACGATTTTGTTTTGGCTTGTTCTATCTGTGCCACTGGTAAGACATCCAACCGACCTCCGGATGGGTTACTTCGACCGCTGTCTGTCCCTTCGAGACCCTGGTCCCACATCGCACTAGATTTTGTTACCACCC
This sequence comes from Squalius cephalus, assembly GCF_949319135.1. Classification (NCBI taxonomy): domain Eukaryota; kingdom Metazoa; phylum Chordata; class Actinopteri; order Cypriniformes; family Leuciscidae; genus Squalius; species Squalius cephalus. The sequence continues at coordinate 20,583,644 of NC_137122.1, forward strand.
TCCCGCCCTCCAAGGGCATGACGGTTGTTTTAACCGTAGTGGACCGGTTCTCGAAGGCGGCACATTTCATCCCCTTGCCCAAATTACCTTCAGCCAAGGAGACAGCGGTCACGGTCATTGATCATGTCTTTCCAATGACAGGTTTCCCAATTTGTGTCCAAATTCTGGAAGGAGTTCTGTAAATTATTGGGGGCTACGGTCAGTTTGTCTTCAGGTTATCATCCCCAGACCAATGGCCAGTCTGAGCGGGCCAACCAGGATCTGGAGAGAACGTTGCGATGTTTGGTAACCAAGAATCCTTCGTCCTGGAGCCAACAACTTTCTATGGTGGAGTACGCCCATAACTCGTTACCAGTGTCATCTACGGGCCTCTCTCCGTTTAAGTGTAGTTTAGGTTACCAGCCACCAATTTTTCCGAGTCTGGAATCCGAAGTCGCGGTCCCCTCTGCTCACGCCTTCGTCCAGAGGTGTCGCCGCACTTGGACTAGAGCCCGTGAGACTCTTCTCCAAGCGGGGGGGCGCATGAAGGCCAAGGCCGATCGCCACCGGTCAAAGCCTCCCGTATACGTCGTGGGTCAAAAAGTGTGGCTTTCTACCAGAAATATTCCTCTCCGCTCCGTTTCTAACAAGTTAGCTCCCAAATTTATCGGCCCGTTTCCTGTCACCAAGATTATTAGTCCGGTGACAGTCCGACTCAAACTTCCTCCAGCGTACAGGAGAATTCACCCTGCCTTTCATGTGTCTAGAATTAAGCCCGTGTTTTATTCTCACATTAATCCGCCAGTCCCAGTTCCCCCCCCCGCCGCGACTCGTAGATGGGGAGCTTACTTATTCGGTACGTCGTATTCTGGACTCGAGACGGAGGGGACGCGGATTTCAGTACTTGGTGGACTGGGAGGGTTACGGTCCGGAGGAGAGAAGTTGGGTACCTGCTAGAGACATCCTGGATCACTCCCTTATCGATGATTACAATCGACAGGTAGGGTTATCGGGGAACGCCAGGAGGCGTTCCTAAGGGAGGGGGTACTGTCACGGTTCATGAATCGGCTGTCTCATTACTGATGTGTGTGTGTGTGGGTGTGGTTACTCATTGTGGTGATTATTGTTGCTAGCTGTATTCAATCCCCGTTCCCTTTATATGTGCAGTAATTCCCATCTCATGTTGTCAGATCGTTGTGGCTTCCCCGGTGTCGTGTCCTGTTCCCGTGTGTGGCTCTCATCTCCTCGTGTGGATTCCTGTCTTCGTGGATTTGCTTCGTTGTGTGTTCACGCGTCTGGATTGTTTATTGTTCCTGGTTCCTGAGCACGCCGTTCACCGCACACCATCACCGGGTTGCCCATTGAAGTCCCTGCGTCATTCCTTCATCTGAGTGTTGTTCCCGACCTGTGTATTCTGACCTTTAAATAAACATTCTTTTACTTGCGATTGTATCCGTCTCTGTACTGTTACAATTTAACGGATCTTCTATCGCCCTACAATCCATTGCGCTCTTTAAGACCACTAAATTCGAGGCTTCTGGTCATTACTAGGATATCTAAGTCCACTAAAGGAGGGAGGGCATTTTCACATTTAGCTCCTAAACTCTGGAATAGTCTTCCTGATATTGTTCAAGGCTCAGACTCGCTGTCCCAGTTTAAAACTAGATTAAAGACGCATCTCTTTAGCCAAGCATTCACATAATGATTACCTTTTATACTACAGTTAAATTGGATCACATGTATTAATATTATGAACAGCAGCTATGCTAATTATTTCCCATCTGCTTTTCTGTTTTTATCTCGGGACGCTAGTAAATAGAGTTCGTCAGCTCCAGTTTGTATCCAGCCTCTCATGGAGACTTCAGATGCCCAAACACCCGTGAAGAGACGACTCAACGCCAGCGATGTTATGCCCTAAATGAATACATGATTAACTAACTTTATTTTTCTATGTACATTTCTGAAATGCACTTTCTGTAAAGCTGCTTTGAAACAATGTGTATTGTGAAAAGCGCTATACAAATACATTTGAATTGAATTTAATTGAACTGAATAATGCCAATGTGTTAGTCGGATCTCTAAAACTTCAGTCGGTGTGCTCCTCTGCTTCACCTAAGATGGATTTTAGTCCGTTTACTAACCTGAGCGTAGAATTGTGGTGTTATGGATTTAACGTAATCTACTAGAGTTTAATTTCAGAGTAAGTCAGAATAAATCCAAATGTAACAATTTATTATTAGTCAGGTTTCTAGACATAGGGAGTTCACACCTTGTTGAGCAACAGGAGGTAGTTTGGATGAAGGACCATGGGAAAAAGTGCATAGTTACTGGCTTAGAGATACTGAAAAGTATCTCTAAACCCTTATTACCAATTGGTTTACTTCTGTGGAGACGAGACCATTGTACCAGTCGCACTGAAACATTTTAAATGTGATTCAAAACATTGACATAGAACAGAGTGAACTGAATGAAAAGAAGAATGTGTAAAGGGAAGGAAGAGGGGAGAAGAAAAAATGTGAAGGAAGGGCAAGAGGTAAATAAGCTTTGCCGCATCTTCACTCTGTAGGGTGTGGAGACAAATGGCAGTATGTGTTTGTACGTTGTGATCTCCATATCTCAGGAGATCAAAATAGCTGAGGTTCTGTTTGTCTTACAGTTTATTATACTTAAAGTCTCCTTGAATATATCTCCTTGGCTTCGTCATGCGCTTATCTAAAGCCACATTCCATGACAGTGGACTGTTTCAAAACAGTTTAACTTAGATATTCTATAATCTATTCTTTTTTATTTTGCCTCTGTCCCAACTTTTTTGAAGTGTGTTGCTGTCATCATTTTTTTATATATATATATTTACAAAATACTATTAGATTGGTCAGTGAAAACACTGGAAATATTTATTTATACTTTTATCAGCTAAATAAAGGTTCAAGACAATTAACATGTTGCAACTTTTCTTGAAATGGGGTTGTATATTTCTACAGCTTTCCTTGTGTGCATGTGTTTATGATTATATAAAAGACAGACACAATAGACAAATTGAATGGATTTCTGGCAACCCCCTTGAAAATATTATGTTTGAGAATAGTAATATTTTTACAGTTATGGGCTTTGGATAAAATAAAAAAGGATTCAGTCCAGTGGTGATTATGGGTATTACAAAACTATCTATTTGCTTATTTTTATTTTACTTGGTTCAAAGTGATTGTCTTTTTGTCTCAAAAAATTGGTTATTCACAGCTCAGGATGGTCTCTAGAGCACATTACCATGTACATGCACATATATAACCACATTGCACATTCTTGTTCCTAAGACTTGCAGCTCTCCAGTTAGTTCATGTTTTCACTTGCGGACATCTGCACTCGACAGACTGAACAGAAGAAATGAATCGGAGAAGAGTTCCATTGAAGGAGGAGCCTCACAACCATAAATCACCACGGACCAATGGTGCACTATAAAAAAATCTAAATTTTATGGAAAATAACAGATTTTTGTACGCCCATTTTCTTTTCTTTTAAATTGTACTCAAAACTCTGTAAAATTACAAACAATATCTTTAAATTTACAACTCAGCTGTTATTTTAAATATTATGAAATTATTGACAAAATACTTAATTCTATTTTAATTACACGCGTTGCTATTGATTGATTCATTGATTGATTGATTTTTTTATTTTCACAATTTTACATACAAACTGAAATGCAATTTGCCAATAAAAATAATACATTGTGAAAAAAGGTTTGGTTTGGCTATTTTGAATAACAGCCGCGTTTGCTTAGTGTTTCTTTTATTTTTACTGCACTTAGGTGTCGTGCTGTCCAACACTTTAGTTTCGATTTCTCCCATCTACGGGCCATTATGCTTTTGCTGTGCTAATTGCAAGGGCGGGCACAGCAACTGTTTAAGCAAATATAAACTAGAGGGATTAAGGAGAAAGCCAGGCAAGCGCTCAGTCAGTGAACATGGCGAGAGCACGTAAGTGGTTTTTGCTTAATACCCAGTTCTGCTGTTGCTTAGTTTATAATTAATAAGCTAAATAATAGTTAAAACCTTTTTAAGACCTGACTAAATGAAATTTAAGGCCGCGGATGAAAATCTGGCCGTTTTTAAGACGTTTTAAGACCTTAAATTTAAAGTACAGAATTTTAGACTTTTTAAGACCCCGCGGGAACCCTGTAGAATTGTCAGTCAGCAGTCAATAAAGCTGACTTCATACCAGCCTTTGCAACTCAATCTACTCTAAATATCGTGGGCTTGACTGAGACCTGGATTTGCCCAGAAGACTCAGCAACTCTCTAACAACTTCTCTTTCTCTCCTACCCCTCGGCAGTCTGGGAGGGGTGGTGGTACTGGTTTTCTTATTTCTAACAGTTGGAAATAATCAACTCACTCTTCTCTATGCAATAACAATTCCTTTTAATATCCTACTATTACACTTACAACTCCCATTAAGATCCATATTGTAGTTATTTTTCACCCCCCAGGTCATCTGGAAAGCTTTGTTGAGGAACTGTATGGAAGTAAAATAATGTCAAATGTTTTTGAAACAAAAAGCCTGTTGAATTGCACTACTTGAAAAAAAAAATAGGCATTGCATTAACCATGCTTGCATTTGAATGCATTGTATTTTTAGGGCTTGCATTTTTATGGCCTGAAATTCAACATGGTTGAATATTTAAGCTGTGAATATTTCAATTGAAAACATTTCAAACACATTTTCTATTAAAAATTCAATAATCCATATTCACCTTTCATATTTCACTTCCAAAATATTCAAACTGTTTAAAAATACAACCTATAATATTCAACAGGCAATTTTCGGTCCATTTTATTTCGCTTTGCAAATTCGCTTCCACAAATTCAGTGGTTCAAATTCGACAGTAAATTCAACGGAACTGCAGGAAAAGCAGTAGATTACAGAGATACTCTCCATCTGCTGTTAGTCAATCTCACCAGCAGGTGGTGCAAAAGCGCGTGTTGTGACGAAGACCAGCAACAGTTAGAACAAGTCATTCATTCATAAAACTAATTTACAGCAATGTAAGTGTATTTGTGATTATTATGAAGGCAGTTTTATGTTAAATTCAGTGTCTTCACGGTTACTTTCCCTGTGTAGCTTACAAGCATCTTTCTCTACCGTGAACAAGATTATAATGTTATTCCCCGATGCGGATATACAGATCCAATGTTACATTTTTGAGGTTGACATATATTTCATAATAAATAATTTGACATAGAAAAATTAAAGTTTGCTATTGAAGTTAGAAACGTGTATACCAATGTTGTATGCAACTTTTGAGATGGTCCCTAAATGTGCGAATGTCCAATGTCAAGCCAATTTGACATTTATTAGGCTACATTTAGTCATTTATTTAGCAGACGCTTTTATCCAAAGCGATTTACAGTTAAACTAACAATAGGAGGACAACAATATGCAAGTGCTATGACTCTTCCCAGTTTAAGCTAATGCAATACACGTAGGCATAGCCTACTATACTATACTATAGAGAGAGAGAGAGAGAGAGAGAGAGAGAGAGAAAAGAGAAAGTGTTAGTATTGATCAAGTGTTGATTTTATGCCAGTATATCTCGAAACGCTCTGCATGAAACTTTGCGCGTTACGTTCATATTCTTAGTCCATCTAGCCTATATAGTAGCCTACAGCCTACATCCCCAATAAGGTGCGAGTTTGGTCTTTCATATCACTGTATTAGTCCATAAGCTACGTTAAGCGTTTTGTCCCGACGGAAGGGGAATCCTTGAGTATGAGGTATTGACGGAAACCGATTATAATCCTGTTCATGTAGGTAGAGAAAGCTGATGACATGTAGGCTACACAGGGAAAGTAACAATGAAGTTATTGAATGAAACATAAACACAGCTTTTGTGTCTTTATCATCTTTTCAGCATATATACTGACACAGATAATCATTTTATGAATGAATGGCTTGTTCTAACTGTTGCTGGTCTTCGTCACAACACGCGCTTTTGCACCACCTGCTGGTGAGGGTGACTAACAGCAGATGGAGAGTATCTCGGTAATCTACTGCTTTTCCTGCAGTTCCTTTGAATTTACTGTCGAATTTGAACCACTGAATTTGTGGAAGCGAATTTGCAAAGCGAAATAAAATGGACTGAAAATTGCCTGTTGAATATTATAGGTTGTATTTTTAAACAGTTTGAATATTTTGGAAGTGAAATATGAAAGGTGAATATGGATTATTGAATTTTTAATAGAAAATGTGTTTGAAATGTTTTCAATTGAAATATTCACAGCTTAAATATTCAACCATGTTGAATTTCAGGCCATAAAAATGCAAGCCCTAAAAATACAACGCATTAAAATGCAAGCATGGTTAATGCAATGCCTATTTTTTTTCAAGTAGTGCAATTCAACAGGCTTTTTGTTTCAAAAACATTTGACATTATTTTACTTCCATAGAACTGGATGTGCTGCTGTCCTCTTTCCCTGAGAGAAATGCTTAATCTGACTCCAATTTCAAATGCTAATCAAATTTAGATTGTGTTTCTTATTAGAAAATAATCATAAATATTGATTATGAAGTAATTTAGATCTTTGATTACTCTGGGTTTCCCTTAATTTCAAATATCCGTTCATTAGGGATCACGTCGCGAATATGCGCTCAAGGACACAATCCAGCCAGTTCTGAAATAGTCAGAGGGTACAGTGCAACTATTTTACCATAAGCGGCCACTCACTGCTGACTCATAACAAAGGTGTAATTTTTTTTAATAGTTGCGAGCTTACAACGTGCTAAGTCAGTGATAGTCAGAAATCGGAAGGTCTCCTTAATGAGGTGACCAATGCTCCATTCATAGTGCCTTCGGTTTGATCTATCCTGGACAGAGATTTGCGAAAACACCAGACTGCACATTAATCTACTAGGAAAAATGATTTCAGAATACTTCAGAATAAATCAAGATGTAACATTTATTTGTCAGGTAAAAATGTATCAAGCCAATTACACAAGTGATTAAAAGCCAATTCAGAAATAATAAATACATGACATAAATTACTCAAAGATGACTCTAAAAGTAAGCAATGCATTCCTGACAGAGACACACAGTGGTGTGTGAGTGTGTTCTAAGTGTAAGACTTGAGAAAACACTGACACAGCACTGCATGGGGGTTTTCCCTGGTTACAGGTTCCCAAAGACTGCTCTGTCACCTACCCTTAAATACTCAGACCAGAACAAAAGGGTTATACCAATACCCCAGAGGGTAGCACCTGGTTTCGGGGGAGATGGGAGATATCTTGAAGAGACATCATGCAAAGAGGAGAACAGGTCTCCAAAGTTCTCAATCTTTCTCATTATACCGATGACTGCAATGAAATTAAGACCATTTTACATGAAAAGGAAAAACAATAGATTCACAAGATACATCATATGTGATATATAGACAATCTCAGTGAACTTTTGGGGACTCGACTCCGGGAGAGGGGGGATGCATATATAAACAGGAGATAAGTTTGGACAGGACAATGTCCTGTGCTCTTTCATTGCGATCTTCTGTCCAGTGTGTGTTTTATTGATTTATTATTTTGTCGTAGTAGGAAAATCAGTGTTGCATTGATCAGTGTTTATTTCATTACAATTCTCTTCATTTGTGTTCCAAAGATTGGACAAAAGTCTTATTGGTTTGGAATGACATGAGGGTGAATAATTCATGACAGAATTAGAATTTTTGGATTAACTATAGGCTAATCCTTTACTCTATATCGTGATTCATTTTTCCACATTCACAATGCATGTTGTTGCATTTTTATGCTGTGATATATTGTTACACCCCTAGAAGTACTGAAATTGACCTATTCACTTGGCCTTTTTCAATATACTGTATATTTACTTTTTTATCTTATCTTGTCTTTTTTGTGTTATTTTAAATGTTTTTCCCCTTGTGCAGAACCATTCTCTGTAGATTTCTTGTTTTGTTCATTCTGGATTCGTCATTTTTCATGTGAAAAATCTTTTCACATGCCGGAGGGAGAAAAGTCAACTGAAGTTCACAGACTCCACCCTCCTGGAAACACTGAGAAACTTCTTCCTTGTTCATAAAGAGATTCAACAACACCTTGACACGCAGGTATCGCCTTTCTTTATAGCTTTCTTTATTGAATATGTTTTATTATGTAATTTTTTTTTTGTAAATATAGAACAGTTTAAGGTATAACAAGCGTTATAAATGCAAGTACTGTGTATAATGGTAGGTCTTTCATTTTTATCTTGATATTTTTATCTCAAAAACAAATCTGTGTGTCTGTATTTTTTAAGTGTCGTGAACTAAAAACTTTTGGTAACTTAAACACTATATTAATATATATATATATATTAATATATATATATATATATATATATATATATATATATATATATATATATATATGTGTGTGTGTGACCCTGGACCACAAAACCAGTCACATGGGTCAATTTTTTGAATTTGAGATTTATACATCATCTGAAATCTGAATAAATAAGCTTTCCATTGACATATGGTTTGTTAGGACAGGACAATATTTGGCCGAGATGCAACTATTTGAAAATCTATAATCTGAGGGTGCAAAAAAATCTAAACATTGAGAAAATCGCCTTTAAATTTGTCCATTTATGTTCACGATTGTGCTGCATTCACTCACAAAAATAAATGTTTTATATGTTTACATTAGGACATGTACAAAATATCTTCATGGAACATGATCTTTACTTAATATCCTAATGATTTTTGGCATAAAAGAAAAATCGATAATTTTGACCCATACAATGTATTTTTGGCTTTTGCCACAAATACACCCGTGCGACTTGAGGTTTTGTGATCCAGGGTCACATATGTTTTTTTTTTTTTTTTTTTTTTTTTGCAATTAGCTGATTGTTTAATCATAAAGATTATAATTTGAAGGCGGTTTAATTCAAAATAAAATGTATTCAGTTAAACAGTAAATTATTATTCAGCTTGCTTTATATTGGTTTTAGCTGTGTATTATACAGTATGTCATTTCAACCAAACACTAATTAAATATAATTAAACACAGAAGGTTGTATGAACAGAACTAAAACACCTGGAGGAATAAAACCTGTTCTACTTGTTCAGTGGAACAAGATGGCTCACATGGTGTAGGTTAAAATAACACATTCAGCAGACAGATAGACAAGTTAAGTTTACTTATAGTGTTGTACAGTATGTACAGTTTGCTTCAAAGCAGCTTTACAATGAAATTGTCTCAAAATTCAGTTTGAGGAATATTTAATTCCAAATGCAATTTAGGTTTCAATTTCAGCAACAAATCAGCTTAATACAATGTCAGAATATTAAGTTATTCAATGTTCTCAGTCAATAGTTTCAATTTAAAGCTTAATTGATAGGTTTTTACCAATTGTTATAAGCCCCCACTGAGCAAGCCTCTTTGGCTGCAGATAGAAGCAAGGAACAGACACTATAAGCTATGAGTGTTATGAGCTAACACTATGAGCACAGCGTGACTGATGATAAATCATAAATGCACCACTAGGTTAAAGCAGCTCAATTACCTGGGAGACAGACATGGACCATGACAGAAACAGCTGAAATCATACTGTAGTAAGTGGGTGTAGTTTGACTGACAACAGAAGTCTCACTGGGTATGTTTACATGCATTCATTAAATATGTGGTTTTTAAATACGGGGTATTAACTGCATTATTCTCCATTTTATCTGCATTATAACGTACATTTGTTTGTGAATGTTACTTTTAAAAATCTTATTGATAGTTCTCCACATTGTGTGGTTGTCTGCTATTTGCGAAAATGAGCTGTGATACGTCCACTCCATAATAAGTGAAAATCTATGGTAATAGTGCCAATAAGTGGTCAAGAGCAGAAATTAATTTCCCGCTGCCATGTTGGAATACTCTTCTGGTTTTTAATGCTTTATTTAACATCACAACGGGTATAATAAATGAAATACTCAGGGTAAGATACTCAAATGATTAGGCTGTTTTTACCTCACAACCTAGAAATAAACTGATTTATTAAATAAACACTCCACCTTTAATCGCAAAATAGATAAAGATTGTCATTTTCTGTGATTATAAAATGAAGTAAATTAAATAAATGAGTAAAGAAACAAGAAAATAACTTAATGCAAAAATAATTAAAAGCAAATTAATGATCAAATAAGTAAACTATTGTAACCCCTTACCCCCCGCCACAATAATGTTGTGTATCACCGATCTCACAGGCTGACGATAAGACGATATGACTATGAAGCAAAATGCCCAACACTAATTATACTTGTCTTCTTTATTATGCTGCATTTTCTGGGCAACAGCCATAAAATTCACCTTAGGGCAGAATGTAACTGCACATTATATATAAGAACGTAAAACAAATAAGTATACAACATTACACAATTAGACAAAGTGACACTGACACTGAAAATCATCTATTGTTGTGTTTCTCATGTCACTTCTCAAATGTTTAACTTATTTATTTTTTGGTAGAACCAAACAATTGTTCAACCCTGAATGAATGTAATTGCCAGGAGGACAATGAGCAGTGAAACAGCTCACATGAAGCTCAAATGCCAAGTGTGTGTTTTCAGCACTAAATAAAGGCTCCGATGTCATCAGTGGACGGCACAATGGCCAACAAGGAAAGCGAATGTGAGTACACAAAATCTGTGTCCCAATTCAGGAGCTGCATCCTTCGAAGTGCGCGGCCGACGAGGCCTTCGTAGGATGCACCGAGACTTGTTTAAAGTGGAAAGTATAGCCAACTGCGTTATCGCGGTGCAACGAAGGATGTCCCAATTCGAAGGTACTTCGAAGGCTCCTTCAAAATGCGGCCTGCAAATGTGTCCTTCTTTTCCTGTGAATGCAGAATACATCAGAAGGATCCTTCGCAGCCTTGCCTACCCCAGAATTCATTGGGCGCCGGAGACGAAATGGCCGAGAAGGCTGCGTCGGCCCGAAACTTCGAAGGACGCAGCCTTTAAAGGAAGCATCCCCTGAATTGGGACACAGCTAAAGTCTGCATGAAACTTTCTTGATCAATCTATCTAAAGTGATCTTGGCCACATTCAATTGCAGTTATTATTGACAGTGACAGCTGCATTTGATAATCAAACTGATTGGGTGTTTTAGAGTTTCAGGGACCCACAGAGTGTTTTATGTGTTGCTCAATAATTAGTTAATTTCTAACCATAGAGAATTTAACATTTTTCCTTTCTGGTCACATTTTTCAGTAATATTTCTTAAACTTGTGATTTCTTAAAAAAATAAATAAATAAAGATGGGACATTTAAACAAGAATGTAATTGCTTTTTGCTCTGCAGCAGTTGTTCAGACTTCTCAAAGAAGACTCAGCATGGAAATAAACCCCCCCAAGTGTAAGTATCAATATGAAATGATGAACTGTTTATTGATTTAAATAGCTTGTACTCCTCTTTTCATTACATGATGTGTGTGTAGTGTTTGTTTTGCAGTGGACAGCAGTCCAGATTTAGATCAGACAGTAAGACAATTGAATGACTCGACAGCAAAAAAGGGTGTGATATAAATGTAGTTTTATGTACTTTATAGTTACCGTTAATTATTTAACTTAAATAGATTTGTATCACTTCACTGATAAATCTGTTAAGTTATTTGTGTTCTTTCTGTGTGTTACAATGTTCTCACAACTGAAGACTATAAAAACAAATTAATAAAGGCTATGCTGTACATTGTATAAAAAAGTATATATATATATATATATATATATATATATATATATATATATATATATATATATATATATATTACAATAATAAAAAAAACAAAATTGCAGTTGGCAGTAGTCCAGATTTGGATCGCACTGACAGTAAGATCATTTAATTATTTCATTGCAACAAAAAAAAGTGTGATATAAAACTAATACTGAATTTATATGACACTTTTCAACACTGATCAGATCATTTATTGTGGTGCATTTCATAGTGTGGATTAAATTCTGGATTTTTTTGTTGTTGTTTATTTAGGTCTAAAGGAGTCGTCTCTGACAGTTGTACTGTTTGGAAACTCTGCATCTGTCCAGTTTGAACCTGAAAACATTCTGCTTGGAGAAGAAAAGCCATTTAAAACTGTAGAAACACCCAGGATTGTTCCTTTACAAAAGGAGATATCAGAACATCACATCTCCTTGCTCAACATGATCGACTTACATGAGACTGACTCTGTGGATCATCTCATCGATCAACTAGTGAATGAACATGAAATCCATGTCTTCATCTTTGTTGTACAACTGGGTCAGTTAACAGATACTGATAAGATGGGTCTTGAATGGCTTCAGAAAGTGTTTGGAGACAAGGTTTTTCAGTTTGTGATCATTCTCTTCACCTACGAGAGAAAAGAAAAGTGTGACACAATAAAAGATTATCTGAAGAAAGACCCTGTTCTGGAGCAACTGCTGGAGAAATGTGGAGGCAGATTTCACTCCTGCAACAAGATGATGAACAACCAATCAGAGATGAGAGACCTGATGAACAAGATTGAGCTTCTGTTTAATGAGAATAATCAGCAGTGTTACACAGGAGAGATGTATAACACAATGCTAAAACAGAGAGAAGGCCTGAAAAACAGTGAATCTCAAAGTGGTAAGAACACAGATTTGGTTTCCTGATGTTTCACATGTTGTTTATTCTGATGTGTTTACCCCTGACTCTATTTTTTGTTTATTCTTTGATTATTACTTTGATTCAAAATTATATAACCATGCAATTACAGAATCAAATATACTAGTACAAATAGACCTACATCTGATACACCAGCTCAATATTATATTTTAAATTTAGTCTAGATTTAGGTTTTAAAATGAATTAATATAATTAGGCTGGGCCGGGTTTCCCGATAACGATGTATCTTAGCTCTTAAGAGCGCTTTCTACGTGCAAGGTTACGAACGCTCGCAGCAATTCCACGAGTGTTTCCCAAAAATGCACTTAACATGAACGCGCGAGAACGCGCTCTACGTGCTACTTAAGAGTTGCTTTCCATTCGCGAAGTTCTGAAATATAACCTTATATGGAATCGTATTCTGAACGTTTAACCTAATAATTGTCATCTGTTGTGGATTAGCAATCAAGACAAGTCTACATAAAGCACCTACAGGCAGAGGCACTGACAAAATGGCTGAAAAAAACAAAAAAACAAAAACAAGATACCTTTCAAAAAGATGAAATTAATGTCCTTTTAGAGGAGATAGAGAGAAACAAAGATGTAATTTTTAACAGATTTAAAGGATTTATTTTATTTATTTTTTTGTTCATTCGTTTAATTTGATTAAACTTATTAGATTATTATAATTATTAAAATTATTATAGATTATTACAATTATAAATCAATTTTTTTGTTTTGTTTTCTGACCTTTTTATTTAATACATTCATTTAACCAACAACAAAAAAAGAGTAATAAAGTGTACAATAAAGTACAATCAAAACCTTATATTATAATCACATTGCATTTGAATAAAGTTAAAGGTGTAATCTGCCGGTTGTCCTGCAGGTGTCCTCATAAATCTGTCTTCTTACGATGCACTTGGGGATGTACGATTACTCCAGAGCACTCGTAGTTCTACGAAGATTTTCAAGTGCAACTTAAGCTACGATGCTTTTGGGAAACAGACCATAATATTAAGATCAGTCGTACGATCGTTTTTACAATCAACTTTTGGGAAACGCAGCACTGGTCAGTCAGATTCAGTCTATCTAGATTAGAAACTACCTATGTCTGTTTTAAATAATTAAACGTTTGCTTTGAATTCTTTCAACAAGAAAACAACATTTATATAAGACTGTCAGGTTTGAGAGACAGACCTAATATTGGTCATATAGGTAGCAGTGATATTAGAATATCATTTGGTTGCCATGACTACTGAAGAAGCCTTAGCTGGTGCTCCTTTTTTCAAAATAAATAAATAAATAATTACATTAATTTGAAGTAATAATAATAATAATAAGAAGAAGAAGAAGACATTATTTTCTTTGAGATATTCTGCTTTAGTCTTAAGGACATAATTATCTCAGAATTTTATGAGATACTTGTATTAACTTTATAATTTGCCAGAACTGTACATTAATTTAAACAGACAACAGCTGTGTAACTGCAACATAACATTAATTTGTACAACAATAATTTTCTAAGCTGTTAAAAGTCTTTCTTTAAAAATGTGTTTTTATTTCTGCTTCCTTAAAGCAGGTTGTTCAGAACCCACAATCAATAAAGAAAGAATGGAAAACACTACAACATCAGAGACTGGAGAAAAACATTGCGTGAGTGCACATTAAATATTGGCTGCATTGATAAAAAAAAAAATTACCCTTTTGAAGTTTTCAAGGTAATCAAAATGCTTCTCATGTCTGAATAACAAAAAAAAATAAGAAAAAGAAAAAGAAAGAAATCATAAGAAACAATGATAAATTGGTATAAACCAAATTGGTACTGTATCATTGTTAATGTATCAATGTCTCGGTTACTGGCGTAACCATCGTTCCCTGAGAAAGGGAACGGAGATGTTGTGTCACTAGTCACACAGACACTAGTGGTCACTCTTGAGAGCCCCAAACATCTCTGATGTATTCAGAAAAGGCCAATGCCCCCAGACATCCTGGTATATAAGGCGGCCCGGCTGCACTACACACTTTAGGTTTGTTCTGAGGAGACAAGACAGTGTCTCAACCCCTCAGAGGCAGTTCAAGTTGTGGCTGGCAGGACACTACATCTCCGTTCCCTCCATCAGGGAACGAGGATTACATCAGTAAATGAGACGTTCACTTTCTGTCAGTCACTTTCGATTTTGTGTTGAAATACCGACACTAGAGGTCCCTATACTAAAATAACTTGAACTGCCTCAGTGTGCCAACAGCAAGTGCAACTACGCTAACTCACGACCTACCAACAAACTCAGGTACCCAAAGGGGTAGGTTAGCATGTGGAAAACACATTCTATGGACTCACCAGAGGGTAGTACTACATAGGTAAGAGTCCCTGTGGCGGGCTCCACCTAACGCGGGGGAGACTACCGGCCTCACAATGACTGGTGATGGAGCTTCCAGGGGAAGACATTGGGTTCACCAAAAGGGAAACTGAACAGTGGAAGAATACATTGTATGGGTCACTGTTATGGAACCACTACATACGGAGCACTAGTCAGATTAAGGGCTTATCTGAAGAGGGGAATACCACAAGAAATGCGCATGTAGTGAGTTCCTCTCAAACAAAATCTACCACAAAAGTGCCTAAGTGATGGAGAAGGGTGGCCCAGGGTTCACCATTCAATGGAAACTCTAACTAGACCAAAAAAGTGCACATTGTCACCTCAGAGAGGGGAAAGGCACTAATGACAAGCACTACACCCAAACAGTTTGTCTGAATTTTACCCGTTATTACTTTTAGGGGTGCACGATATTGACAAAAAGTGATATTGCGATATCGATAATGAATATTGCGATATCGATATTAATTTCGATATTTTTAAACATATGTAAAACTACAAAAGTTGTGGGAAAACGAATCAAAATAGATTCATAACAAATAAAACAAGTTTTCTTACAACCAAAGGTTTATTGAGCGCATTCGAGACGGATTTGAATCTGATCGCTGAAACCACATCAGGAGGAGATCTGGGCCGCATTCCAGACGAAACTGGACAAGTGCAAATGCATCTGGTTGTTGAAACCACATGTAAAATGTACTCCTTCCAAAAACACTAAAAAATAAACGCGTGAGAACGCGCTACATGTCATGATATGGCCAGATATGACGACGCTACGTCTGCAACACGCATCACCGCATGAGCAGCTGAGCATCTACCGGTATTCATCAAGCCAAACGCGCAACTATCGCATTCGCAAATAAAAGTGAAAGTAAGTCGCAGACGCTTTACACACAAGTTATCTTCATTAAAAGTAAAGAAGCGAAATTATCTTATCAGGGCTGTTGCCGTTCTCTATAATTGCGGTATTTGATTTTGACATTTAGTTGATGATCAATAAAATGCAGCTCATAACTGTGTTCGGTGACGTGAACTCCATTAAATCTGCATATAGCGCGGGAATTGAAGATCGGATTTATATCCGTTTTGCAAAAAAAAACACATTTATGTGACCAGGTGTAAAAGGAATCGTTTTGATAAATCAGATAGCTATCCGATCTGTGATAACGCATGAAGTGGCCAGGTGGCCTGATGTTTATACTTGCGCGCTGGTGTGTGCGCGACTGCGCGTCAAGTGTGTGTGTGTGTGTGTGGTAGAGCAAGGGAGAAGTGAGAGAGTGACGGCGATTAGCTTTGGAGCGACTCCTGTTCTTTCTGACCACTGTTGGAAATCTGTAGCATGAAAAGAAAACCCTCTCCTTGATTTCATGTTTATGGAGAAGTAGAACCAGGAAATCAGTCGAGGGAAATGCTGTCTATGGGGAAATGCAACGGTGTATGTCGGACGGGACGCATCATAAACAAAATATCGCATAAATATCGCGAGACTTTCGATATGATATCGGGCAACGTGATATTGCGATAACGATATTGATTCGATATATCGTGCACCCCTACTTTAGACTCAAGACAAAACTGTTTCCATGTGTAGATTATAAAATCTGGCAAAAGTATTGGGCATAACACAGCCTCCAGATCCACATATATTTGCTAATGAAGCACCGTTTACTAGAGCCGACATGGCTGCTATACCACTGATGGAGTGAGCCCTCACTCCCAGTGGGCACAGTACATTCTGGACCTGGTAAGCTTGGAGAATGGCATCCACAATCCAGTGCGCTATTCTTTGTTTGGAAACAGCCTTCCCCTTCTGCTGATCTTTGAAGCAGACAAAGAGCTGCTCAGATTATATGAAGCTCTGCGTCCGTCCAGTCCAGATATATGCGCAGACCACACACTGGACACAACAGAGGCAGGGCTGGGTCAACCTCATCAGAAGGGATTGCTTGCAAGTTCACCACTTGGTCCCTGAAAGGGAGTAGTGGGAACTTTGGACACATATCCAGGCCAGGGTCTCAAGAAATATGGCCAGAAATACAGGCACTAATCACTAAAGGATAAGGCTTGTAGGTCCCCCAACCTCTTGACAGAGGTGAGCGTAACCAGGAGGGCTGTCTTTATAGAAAGGGCACTAAGCTCGACTGACTGCAAGAGGCATTGAACCGCCTGGTAGAAGGAGCTCTAGCCTGAAGTCAATCATCAATCTTCAGCCTCACAGCTGAAGATTGATGATAGTCCTCTGAAGTCCACCTCGTTCCGTCCAGGGACCAGACGTGAAGATTCCAGAGGTCTGGGCACAGGTGCCAGATTGTGCACTGCCACTGAGAAAAAAGGTCCTTCCACAGGGGAATTCAGCAGGGAGTGGCCGACACCATTAGTGTGAGCTCAGAGAACCACGTCTTAGGACTTAGGCATTAGGACTTGTTCTTCTTCATCCCTGACTTTGCACAGAGTCTGCGCAATCAGGCTCACAGTGGAAAACACATACTTGCTGAGGCCCCAGGGACAACTGTGTGCCAAGGGGGGCCTCCATCAGGGAATATCCCAGTGGACAGTGGGAGGATTCCTGGGAAGTAAACAGGTCTACCTATGCTTCTCTGAATTGACTCCATATCAGCTGGACAACCTGGAAATGGAGTCTCCACTCTCCACAGAGCGTAACTTGTCACGAGAGTGCATCAGCTGCGTGATTGAAGATGCTGATTTACACAACCTTCAAAAGCAAACTGTAGGAATGGTCTATGCCAGTGGAAAGGCATGGAAAGGTGGAAATGGTCTGTGCCAGTCAGTGGTCTTAGAAGGATTGAGACATGATAGTATGCATCCTTCAGGTTTATCGCCATGAACCAATCTTGATGTTGAACACATCTGCATAAGCACTTTGAACAGAAGATTGTACAGGGTCCAGTTCAAAATTTGCAGATCTAAGATTACGCTCACCCAACCTCCTTTCTTGGGTACAATGAAGGGCTGTAAAACCCTTTCTTCATCTAGGCCAAAGAGACAGACTCTAATGTGTCCTTCGCCAGAAGGACAGTAATCTCTGCTCAAAGGACAGGAGTGTTCTTACCTTGCACAGAGTTGCACAAATAGGACTTTTTCGGTGGAAATTGGAGAATTTATCAAGCTCAGTTCCCGTCACTCGCGGGGTTCCCCAGGGCTCCCTTCTAGGTTCAGGCTTGCCTTACATACCTGTATGTCTGGGGGCATGGCTTGGCATGCAAATTCCACAAACCAATTCCAGTAGCAGCAATTTCTAATATATCAGAGGTGTTGGTATTTCGACATAATGTCGAAAATGACCGATAGAAAGGGAACCCCAAATACTTTATTTGTTATAGATTAGATTTATTTTAGATTTTACACTTTGCATTTGCCTAAATAGAAGCAAATCTTGGTTTTGGGAACTGTTTGTTTTTAAAAGTAGTTTGCTTTAGAATTGTGCTTTTAACATGTTTCATTAAATTTAGAAAAACAAATTTAGAAGCGAAGCGAAATTTTGAAATGTAATGTTATACTTGTTCAAACACTTGTTTTGATTTCTTCAAAATAAGCCACATTTTTCTACAAATGATTCTCTTAATAAACGAGAAATTTGTATCATAATACTTGCTATACTGGATGTAGAAACACTGTAGTAAAAATGTTGCAATGTTCAAAATGTTCAGAGCTTACTCTGAAAAACCCGACTAAAATGTGCTTAAGGAATTTTGAGAAAACGATTTATCACAATTGCGACTTGTGAAACTGAAACATAGGAATAGTGTTTATAGTTTGACTGTTTTATTTCACTAAATGACATTATAGTTTTTGATGTTTGGTTAAAATAAATGGATTCTAATGTGTAAGCAAATAAGAAAAACTGTAAGAGTACAAAACAATTGAACTGACATTGGGTTTTGCTAGATTGATCTCTTTTGTACAAAATTCACCATTCTCACAAAATCTAAGAATTGTTAGATTAGAATGATTGTATTGTTCAGTTCTTTAAAACCACTAATCAACATAGATGTTGTTTATTTATCTAACAGGAAAAAAACAAAGACATGGAAACAACAGTCAGACCAGATCAATGCCTCCAACAGGATGATACTAAACAAATGAATCTATTTCACAGACTGCATCTTGAAGGCAGACAACACAATAAACTGAGAACTGCAGATGTTCTTCAGTTAACCGCACATTCATTACAATCACATGAATCTTGTGCTGAAGAGGAGCTGATTCAGACTTTCCTTCAAAAACTCCTGATGATGGACTACAGAGCGAGATACATAAATATTAATAAGGGTAAAGAACAGGATCAAACACAACAAAGAGACAAAAACTCAGAAAATGAGGGTGATATTTTTGATGATGTTTTTAAAGATGTAACTTCATCCAAGAAAGGAACAAGTGTATCTGAGCAAATTCACCCGATGGATGTTCAGATGGCTGTGTTTCATTGTGCTGATGGTTTCCTGAAGCAGCTGATGGTCACTAAACTGTCCCAGTGTCAGTACGCTCTGCCTCTGCTTGTTCCTGATCCAGACACACAACAGATTGAGTTTCCTCTCTGGACATTCAAACAAATCAACAAGAGCTGGAAGATGAGAAACACAAACAATGAGATTATCAGTCAAACCCATCCGGTCTACAAGGCACAAACTCCAATGGTGTCTTTCTTCAGGTTTGGCTCTGTGTCTTCATCCAAGTCTCAGCTGATGAACAGTCTTATCAATGAGAAACACAACACGTTCTTCCACAGGAACTGCCCAGGTAGCAGCAAAACCAGAGTCCTGATGGATGGAGTGGTGGAGATCGCCTGGTTCTGCCCCTCTGGGAAAAACACGGATAAATTCACTGATTGTGTTGCGTTCTGTAATCTACACGGTGATGCAGGAGACCATGAGAAACAGCTGCAGATCCTCACTAAAATGGCCTCAGCCAACGTTGTTATTCTACCACGACTCGACAGGCATGACAAAAGTGCAGCAATAATCCAAAACCTGTACAAGGACCAAAAGCCACTAATTTTTCTTTTTACAGAAGATGAATCTGCAGTAAATGAGATGAAGAAAGGGAAATTCAAAATTGGTCTGAAAGACAGAAATCAGTCAGAAGTATCTGAAGAACTCAGAATAGCTATCAATGATTGTCTCTCAGAATCATCTTCTGCTTTCATACTTGAAGATTTGTCCAAACACTCAGACATCAGAGTAGATGAGGAAGATGATGAAGACTGCAGGAGAGGAAGAGAAGCAGCACAGCAGATGATGAGTTTACTGGAGAAGAAAGATCTGACAGAAATCAAAGTATCATTTCTGCCTCATCAGGGGAAACTGTGGCATCAGTGGTGTCAGAAGAACAAAGAACTACATCGACCCCGAGCAAATGAGACAGAAATGGACATCAGTAGAAAACACACAGAAATGAAAGAAATACGTGAACAGCAGCATGAATCTGACATCAGTGAGTTTATGAAATACTTTATAAATGAAACTGACTCAGATTCTGCAAATAAAAATATATTTTTTCTGAAATTGCTTGAAATACACCTGGATGAATATATCTCTGCTGACCTTTCTGCTATACATAAAAAATATGATGAAAAGTGGTCAACAGTTGTAAGACTGAAAGAGAATTATGATAAATCCAAGGAACTGACAACTGAACAAGCAGAACTTGAGAGAATATCTGAGGAACTTCAAGTCGCAGCCTTTGGTTTGCAGCACATCATGAGGGAGATCGGTCAGATCTATGAATCATGTTCATCTGTGAAGAACAAGAAAGACCTGCAGATTAAATTCTCTTCTCTCCCAAGTCTCGCAGCAATGATGATGATCTCTGGATTTCCAATGGAGCTGATGGATGGAGATGCTGCTCATGTTCCTGTGATCTGGATCTCTGCTGTTCTAGATGAACTCATTCAGAAACTGGGAGACCAGACCAGAGTCTTTGTGCTGTCAGTTTTAGGGCTTCAGAGTTCTGGGAAATCCACCATGCTGAACGCCATGTTTGGACTCCAGTTTGCTGTCAGTGCTGGCAGGTGCACCAGAGGAGCTTTCATGCAGCTGGTCAAAGTCTCAGACGAGATGAAAACAGAGATGAACTTTGACTATATTCTGGTTGTTGATACTGAGGGTCTAAATGCTCTAGAACTGGCTGGAAGATCAACAAGACATCATGACAATGAATTGGCCACATTTGTTGTTGGTCTTGCAAACCTGACCTTGATCAACATCTTTGGAGAAAACCCATCTGAGATGCAGGACATTCTTCAGATTGTTATTCAGGTCCTCATGAGGATGAAGAAGGTCAAACTGAATCCCAGATGTGTGTTTGTGCATCAGAACGTCTCAGACGTCACAGCTGGAGAGAAAAATAAGGAGGGAAGGAGACGACTGCAGGAGACACTGGATGAGATGACAAAACTTGCTGCTGAAGAGGAAGTCTATGATGCAGAATATTTCAGTGATGTCATTAGATTTGATGCACGGAATGATGTAAAGTATTTTGCTCATCTTTGGGAGGGAAACCCACCGATGGCACCACCAAACCCAAACTACTGTGAGAATATTCAAGAACTAAAGGAAACTATTGTGTCTCATGCAGCAAAATCAGATAAAATAATGCTGACACATTTAAAAGATCGTATTAAAGATCTCTGGGAGGCTTTACTGAAGGAGCAATTCGTCTTCAGTTTCAGAAATTCTCTGGAGATTTCAGCCTACAGGAAACTGGAGACCGAATACAGCAAGTGGTCCTGGAGTCTTCGCAGTGCCATGATGGAAACTGAGAACAAACTACACAACAAAATAGAAAATGAAGCAATTCATGAGGTTGAGGAAACTATTCTTCAAAGAGAACTGAAGGAGACGAGTGAAGAAGTGGAGAAATCAATAACAGAATTCTTTGACACAGACAAAGATAAAGATATACTGATTCACTGGAAAACATCATTTGAAATAAAAATCAAAGATGTTCAGGAAAACATTGTGAGAGAAACAAAGAGGAAATTAAATGAGATTCTTCAGCAGCGGGACCTGAAGAAAAAGATTGATGCTCTGAAGACACATCATGAAAACACTCTCTATGAAAAGAGCAAAACACTTGCCTTAAAACTCAAAGACAAAGCAAATGATGAAGAAACACTGAAGAAAGAATTTGATGTGTTTTGGAAACAGTATGTAAAGAAGATCATCACAGACACTCCTGCAATCAAAGACATTGACATTCTGACAGATGTAAAAAGGCTTCTCAATGACATCCATCAGGGATGTCTCCCTGTAGACCACAGAAACGATGATAGTGAATACAATATTTTCAATGTGTTGAGCTTTTCTGAGTATGTTATTTTCAAAAGGTCTACAAAAAAAGAGATGCAAGATGCTGTAAAGGATGCTTGCCAAACAGTTACAGGAACATCTGGATCTACTCAAACTCTGTCTCCAGAGAATGAAGCTGAAATCAAGTCATTAGTCACAGATGTTGAACAGAAAACAAAAAGAATGATTCAGTCATTTAACATTTCAAAGATGGGCTACAACATCAGCTGCATTCAAAAACTCACAGGTTACATCAAGAGGAGAGTAGCAGAACATCAGGAAGGACCAGTGAATTATAAGTTCAAGAATGAATTCTTCATTATTTTAGTTCTATCCATCTGTAAGAGAGCAAACAAGATGATCTCTGACCAACAAAGACTGTTCAAGGAAGCCAATGATCCTGTTCTCTATTTAGAGAGGAAGAGAGCAGAGTACTATAGTATTTTCCAGAAATACTGTCATGGAGCAACATCAGCTGCCATTTTTGGAGAGATCATCTGTCAGAAACTTAAAGAACCCATTGAGCAGAGTGTCTACAAGAAGACTGCCAGAGATCTGGCTGGTGAAATGAGATCAAACTGTGAACCACTGAATGGAAACAGATCAAATCTGGAGAAACACATCCTGAAGACACTGGCAGAGAAAGAGGATTTTGACAAATACATGAACTACATTGATAATCCCAGAGACCACTTCAAGGATTTCATCAGAGATGAAGTCAGTCGGTACATCACTGATAAGTTCAGTGTCAGTGTTTTACGCAAGATGAAGGAGAACATTAAACTCTTGCAGCAGAAGATCATGGAAGCAGCATGCGAATCTAGTGAACATGTTCAAGAGAACAAAGGAGATGTTGGTTTGTGGTTGAAGAGTTTCACACAGCAGCTCTCAGATGTGCTGATCTTCTCTGAAAAAGACCTCAGTGGAGTGAAACATGATGATGTTGATGATTTAATTCTACTAGAAGATGTGATAAGACAAGAACTTCTTGCTATAGTGTCAGACATCAGCAGTAGATTCAACACAAATACGTTTCCAGTAAATCTGGACTATAGGTTCAGACCAGATGAGATACTGTTTGATCACTTATGTCAGTGCTGTTGGGTTCAGTGTCTGTTCTGTAACGCCATCTGCACCAACACCATAGAAAACCATGATGGAGATCACAGCGTTTCATTTCATCGTGTTTCTGGACTAAGCGGAATATATTACGACAATACAGAAAACCTGTCTGCCCATATCTGCACATCAGCAGTAGCAAACAGCAATCTATATTTTTATCCCAATGAATCACAAAAAGTTCTCTGGAGAGATTACAGAACAGCAGGAGAAGATTATGCAAAGTGGAGCATCACTCCTGATCTCTCTGAACTGCCCTACTGGAAGTGGTTTGTGTGCAGATTCCAGAAAGATCTGGAAAAACACTACAGTAAAACATTTGACGGACAGGGTAAGATAGCAGATGAATGGAAAAAATACTCAAAACAGGATGCTGTAGAGAGTTTGGATAAATACATTTAGTTCCTCATTTGCAAGTCGCTGGATAAAAGAGTCTGCTATATGAAAACTTTTAATTTAGTTAAACAAGTCTTAGGTCTTTGATTTATAGTACACAGTTTGAAATAACTTCAGTGAGTCTGAAATCATTTAATCCTCAGTTCGCATAATACTGTACATCAGAGAGAAGAGTTTACATATTTAAATAAAGTGCTCTGTTTCAAAAGACAGTATGTGTTCCACACAGTGAACTGATCTCTTCTTTATGACAATAGTTGTTGGAACAAAAGGCTTTCATTTATGAGGAAAGTAGCAGTCTTCTGTAGCAGTTTGAAAACATTTTCAATTAGGAAAACTAAAATAATATATTTTTTTGTAATAAACTGTGAGAAACTTATGCACTGATTTACATTTGAAGTATCTAATAACATTAGAAATTATGTTTCATGTTTTCAGTGCACACTGTTTTTTTAATAATTAATAGGATATTTTCTTGACATGTCACTACCAAAACTAATTGAGTTAAAGTTAAAACAAGTATCCAGATTTTGTTTTATCATTAATCCTATACTTAACAAGTAAATAAACTTAACATTACATGACAAGCAAAAATCCATTACATTTCATTATAATACCCTCATCTATTACCAATTCACCTGCTTATTTTAAAACAGTTTAATCTTTCCACGTTTGCCTCTGTCGCAATTTTTTGGGAGTGTTGTCGCAGCATCAGAAGTTGTTTATATTTACAAGAAAAAAAATGAAGTTGGTTAGTGAAAACAGAAATCTTTTCTTTGTACTTTTTAGTGAAATAAAGGTTCAAGGGAATAAAAAAAAAAGAAAATCACAGATTCCTGAATTTATTGCATTTTATAAAAGTTGCTTTGGAAATGGGGTTATACATTTCTACAGCTTTTCTTGTGTACATGTGTTTGATTATATAAAAGACACAATAAAGAAAACCTTTGGATAAAAAGAAAGGGGTGAGTCCATCCGAAGTGGCCCGATGAAGGTTGCTTGACCATATTAATTGGTTTTGAGTGATTACCTCTATGTATTTGTATTGCTAAACAATCTACATACACACACACACACAAAAAAAAAACATTTATGTCTAAATATAAGATTTAAGAATTTAAATTGCATATAACATTTCTATCCAGTTGGATGTTTTGGATGGATATTTTGTATGTTGGTTGTATGTTTTAACATAGACAAATGAATAAACTGAATGCGATCCATATTTGTCAGTCATACATAAATGAAACATGTCAGAATGAGATTTATGAAATAGCATACAGCAAAATCCCAGGGTTATAATAACACGGCTCATTGTTCATTGTGTGCAACACTATACTGTTAAAATAACACTGAAGCAGTCTTGACGTTAATGAGATAATTAAGTGATGATTGAGCATTAGTAATGAACACCTGCTGTTAAGCATAATCACTGAAGGAAAGAAAAACATAAGGAACAGGAAAAAAAAAAGAAAAAGAAGCAGAAACACAAGAACCACAATGGACTTCCAGCCATAGCCTTAGATGAAATCAACTGAAGAAAAAAGAAGACATTAAATCTCTGAAGATCTCAGCAGAGGAGGATTAAACAACTCCACAAACAGCATTACCAGCTTCACTTATTACTAACCAGACTGACTTTATATCTGTAATTTACAGTTTAATTGAAAATAATAGTTTCACCGTCATGGTGATCAGAGTTTGTTTTAGTTGGGTTCTTGACCCTTGACTTTAAACTTTAGTTTTTCTCTGGTTGTTTTTCTCTGATTCACTGATCTTATTTGGAGTCTAATGCTCTGATTATACAGGTAATGTGTTATTAATTTGGTATTATTCATAATAGTAGCCATGTGATTCTACAGTATGAGATCCACCAGTGTTGTGTAATCAAATAATATGAGGGATTTTAAAAACATTTAGTGCAAAAAAAAAAAAAAAAGTACAGTATTACTTAAGACACACACACAGACATCAAGAATCAGTGTATGAATCTCAACAATCATGATAATCAAAAACATATTCAGATAAACAGATCAACTCTGAACATAAAACAAGTTGCTAAAGTCACAACAAAACAGCAAAAGCAAATAATAAGAAGCATGAAGCTTTTTACTGATTGTCACCATTGTTGAGATTCATACACTGATGTCTGTTTGTGTCTAAGGCTCCGTTTACACCTGGTATTAACCCCCTGAGGTCGGCAATCACGCCGGCGTGATCTACTCGTTTTTTTTTTTTATCAGTGCAAAATACTCTGTTGATTTTGATTTTACATACTTGTGTTGTACATCATTCAAAGCTGTTAAATGTCGTCTTTTATTTGTGTACACTCATAATAAAAACAAAATGTTGTGTTTTCCGTAAAACAAAGAAAATAAACATGATGCGCGTTCTGCCGTCTCTCTCAATGTGAAACTCATTCTGAAACGCGACAGAAAATGACCTGTAACTCAGCGAATGTTTGTCACACAGACTTGAAAAGCATGTCTATACAACGCTTGGAATCTCTATTTTTAAAGTATGTAAATAATATAAAAAACAAATATTCTATTTTTAAGTAATCCATACGAAAGCAGCGGCATGTACAGTTTCTCAAACGCGTCCTAATTAAATTTAATTTGAACACGCCTACGAGCGCACGAGCGATTGACATGCAAATGATCCATGCGGAGAAACGCAGACCTGTAAACGCCCTCATCACCTCAAAACAAAGAAGCAGAGACTTCGTAACTTACTCCTTACTGTGTTTGAAAGACGCGCCAGAGCTTACATTGGATTTAGGCTACCTCAGAAGAAGAAGAACGCGATTTGAAGACAAGAAAGATTTAAGGTAAGAAATTTTTACATATTAGTTTGTTATTGTTGCATAAATGTCACATTGCAGTTGAACTGTTGCTAGATATATGGGGAATATTATAATATTTAGATCCGTGTTTACTGTTAAGCCTACTGTGTTTGTGGATATCTGGTCAAACGTAGATATGTATGGTAACCATAATGTTTTATATTTGAGCGCGATCGCGTTTGAATGTATCAGA
This sequence comes from Squalius cephalus, assembly GCF_949319135.1. NCBI lineage: Eukaryota > Metazoa > Chordata > Actinopteri > Cypriniformes > Leuciscidae > Squalius > Squalius cephalus. The sequence goes on from NC_137122.1 coordinate 20,610,502, forward strand.
TTTTGCAGCGCGATCGCGTTTGAATGTATCATTTGAACATTTGAAAAGCAAAACGCACCAAACGGCTTCATGTTTTTACTATTATCTCATTTCATATCATCATAACGAATGGAAACATTTGAAGTAACATGATAATCAATATATTTTTCTCTAGCTTGGTTGTTACTGAAATATTTTGGAAGATTTATACTGCTATCTATTGTTATTATTATTTTACCCAGCACTGCGCATAGCTTATGCCTACAAGGCACAACAAACCTTGTGTTCATTATATTATATATTGTTGGAAACATTTGTGTGTGTGTGTGTGTGTGTATTTTGTGAACTTTAAAAAGCAATTTTAACCAGAAAAATCTAATATTTATTTCCAAAATCGTGCAGGCCTTTCTCTTGATATCAGTATGTTCACTTTTTTTTCAGGGCCCAGATGCCACTGAGTCCTGCCGACTTCAACATTCACATGAGTCTCTGGAACATGAACATGGTAAAGTGAAAATCAAACACCTTGGAAATTAAAGGTATGTACAATGTTTTTAGGAATGGCACAAAGGTCTGTCTTTGAAGTGTTTTTTTGGCATTTGTTGTGTATCTTTGGGTTATGTTGTGTTGTAAATAAATCCAAACAATTTAAAAGCCATTCTTTTTTAAATCTCCTCATTTACAGTATTGTGCAAGGTTGCTCAGAATGACAGGGCTATTAGGAGCTATATTAGGATAGCTCCTAATAGGGCCGTTGGGGAGGTTCTTTGTCTTTCTCAGGTGAGAAAAGCTTACATATTAATGAGCTGCCGCATAAGGCTTTCTAACACAAAACACGTCGTAAAATTTTTAAATCAATATATTGTCTTGTCTGAATGAGCAGTCAGGGTGATTTTCACATTGTTTTGGAGCAAATATTCTAGGCTACGTGATACAATTTTCAAAAGTCTTGTGAAGAAATAATCAGTATGGGTTTCATGGCCTTATTTCAGTGAGAATTTTTTTTTTGTATTTTCACAAACCACGCATAAATGTCATTATCTCAAAACTACAAACTTTTACATACATGCTGTTGATATATTGTTGTAGCAGAGTTTGTGCTGAATACAGTTTAATTAGACTTTAGCCATGAAAATGTCACAAGTAACAGAAATAACCAGAAATGTCAGAGCATGTCAGAACACCTCCAGGGCCCAGAAAACAGCTCAGACCTCAGAGGGTTAAGGTGTGTTTTGGCCGATCAGATAACAAGTGGATGACTAAATACGGGTGTAAACGGGGTCTAAAATGTTTTGAGATTGTCGACTTTCAACCACTTCCAGAGGTAGTCGAAAACGCATTCAAACAGCCACAAAACACCACCTGCTCTCCGCCTACTGACCTAATGCGTAAACATTATGGGAAGCATACTAGCAAAATAGAATTTAAATTTTGTTGGCTGGAGACTCAAGTTTGGTTTAATGGAACCAAGCACAATATTTCCTAACCAATCCTGATTTCTAACACACACTCATAGCATCCGGTGTGGTCTTGGGACTGTCATAGCAGAAACAAAAGCTGACATTAAATGGAAGCTCTGCGTGGGTTCGATTTATGGCAAAAGAGTAACACTTGAACTTGACGCACAACATAATGACGAACACGGTTGCCCAGCCCTTTTTGTTTTAACTGCGAGAGGCGTCAATTGCCATCATTAAGTTGTGCGTCAAGTTCAAGTGTTACTCTTTTGCTGTAAATCGATGCGTACGCCATCTGCGGGAGGCTAGTTATTTTAGTCGCAAAAGTTTTAAATATGGATATTTTTCTTACACGAACGTGTCGCTTCACTTCAGAAGACCTTTATTAACCCACGCAGAGCCATGTCGAGCACTTTAATCATGAATAGATGTGCTTTAATGGACTTCAAAACAGAAACAGGTATTCACTACCACTATCAAGCTTGGAAGAGCCAGGACATTTTTTACTATAACTCTGATTGTATTCGTCTGAAAAAAGAATGTCATATACACCTAGGATAGCTTCAGGGTGGGGAAATCATGAGCTAATTTTCATTTCTGGGTGAATTATCCCTTTAATACCAGGTTTAAACAAGCCCTAAGTAATGCTGCAGATGAAAACTTCTGCACTAAATGTTTCTTTATTTATTTTTTTCTAGTCATATAGCTTTTGCCTGTTTTTGTGTTTCTTGTTGTCTTGTCCTGTTGAGTCTTGTCGTGTATGTGTATGTCCCTTCAAGTCAAGTAACCTTTATTTACATAGTGCTTTTAACAATACAGATCGTTTCAAAGCAGCTTCACAGTGATAACGTCAAAATAATGCAACAAAGTTTGTTTTGGCTGTACAGCAGCTCTAGAAGACATTAGTGTCATTGTCCAGCTTAAGTTCAGTGTTGATTCATTTCTGTTGTAAAAAGTTATTCATTTAGTTAATTTATCAGAACATTCAAAATTATTAATCCAGTTCCATCTGGTTGAAGATCGGATTTATCATGTCAGTAAAGAGACAGTTTTGTTGAGAATCTGTGCCACTGTCTGTTGTGTCGAAGAGGCCTTCAAAAGGGGAGAGTCTAGTTGACACAATCTCTGCTGACACTTCAGGGATGCATTGTGGTCGTGTCCTCCATCTAATCTAGCTACAGCCTAAATCCCCTAAATCCGGCTGACTATGGTAACCAATCTCGTTGGTTCCTGCCCTACTTCTTGTGTCCTCCCTGCTCGTTGACTCTTCCTGAGATGGCAGCCAGTCTGGTTTTTCTACAGTTACATCTCCCTGTGCCAAGCCTCTGGTTCCTTGAGCCACTGCCTTGACTCCATTGTTGCCTTGGCATCTGGAGCTAACTCATCCTCGACCAGCCTGTTCTCCTGTTGTGTGGCCTGCCCTTTTGTTTGGACTGTGTTCCCACCTCTCCAATCGTGTGCTGTGTCTTCTGTTGGTAATAACTATCATTCTGAGTCTGGGTGCTCCCTCTCAGAATCTTGACAGTTGAAGGCGCGGTACACTTGCCTGTGTGTACATGATCAGGATTTTACCACCTCCACCTCATTTTGAGCCAGGAAAATTATGTGTACACACACAGAGAAACTTCTCCCTTGTTCATAAAGAGATTAAACAGCACTTCAACACAGAGGTATCATCTTTCTTTTTATATATATATATTTATTATTATTATTATTATTATTATTATTATTATTATTATTATTCGTTTTATGGAAATATATAGCAGTGTAAGAATTATAAATGCACTTACTATCTTTAATGGTAGTTCCACCTTGGTTTTTTACTTATAAAAGAAATATGTCTGTCTGTTTAGTGTTGTGAACCATAAACATTTTGTAACATATATACTTAATATAAAAAATGTAAGAGATATTAATAAAATGTGTTGCAATTATCACATTTTACACCAAGAAAGTTGTTTCTGGGTGTAGCCACCTTACACCCAATGATAAACTTTACACTGTAAAAATGTGCAGATTGATGCTGTTAAAGTATTTTGCATGGCGCTCTCTCCTTGATTTGCTGTTTTAGATAACGTTGAGAGTTCAATAGTGATAGTGAAACACCTGTTTATTTACTTTGTTAATCAGTAAAGTTGAAACTTTGTGGTTTTATTCATGTGTTCATCAATGTGCAAACTGCAACACAAAAGGAAATTATATTAAATTAAAAGTTGTATTATTATTCAGCTTGCATTATTATATTGTATATATACTTTCACTAAAATTAATTACTGAAGTTTGTATGAACAAAACTAAAACACCTGGGGTCTTTTCTCTGTACGTAGATTACTCTGTTATCTGGATTTTACTGTTGACGATTTGACATGATCCAGGATTGTTAGATTCTTCGAAGCTCATCCTGGAGTTGCTGTCATAGCAACAGGTCCATAAGTTCAAACCTTCTCAGGCGCAGCTTATTTCATGTAAACAGGAGTAAATTGTTTTGTTTTTTTAAATGAGGTGATACTTAAGGTCTGTCCCAGCCATAGCTAATTTCTTACAAGACCACCCTATTTAACCAGGGACAGTAATAATTTAAGATAATAATTGTAAAAATAATTAGAAAAATAAAATAATATTGTGTATTATATCTTAATATAGACAGTTTAACTCATTGAGAGATTTATTTGTGAGGGAATAATTAGCTAATATTTTATTTGTCTTTAGTTAGTCTAAGCATTGTATTCATTTGAACAGCTATTATGGGAGTGGCTTGATGCAGTGCAAGAGATGCAGATAGATAACTTGGTAAAATAAAATGCTGTCTGTGCTGATGTTCGGTTTCACTTTTTTTTTGGATGGTCTCTTTAACACATTCTGTTGACTATAAGGAACATGTCCACTAACTATCATTAGAGTATTAATAGGGTTAGGGTTAAAATGACATGTAGTTGCAAAGTTACTTAAAGCCAACAGAATGTTCAAAAGGGACCATCAAAATTAAATCTAACCAAATTTTATTGACCCTTAAGTAACTTTAATGGTGTCACGTAACAAATCTGCTTCAAAGGTAAAATAAACAAATTGCTAAATACAACATTGAAATAAAAATGTAAAGCCTGTACAAATGCTAGAAATCGTGAAACAATGGAAATAATTGGGAATCCTGTAACAGTGCATATCATTATGTTGTTTTGGTCGCTTGGCTGTTTCCTTATGTGGGTCTAGAAATTCAGTTTTTCGTCAGGTGTGTGATGTTCTTTTTTAATATGATGTCATTACGTTGCTGTCTTGCTGCCAGCCAATCACTGCATTGCTGATCATGGTTTCAAGTATCAATATAACTGCACTTTCCAAGGAACACAAGAACGCACAATAAATCACAGACAACTACATCCGGATATTTTAATTAAATCAAAATTAGCCAGAGATCAGTTATCGATTAGAAGATCTGGCATCTGGCATACATCTCAGATATATTAAGCTAGTTATGAAGAAGGGACCCCTGGAGGCCACATAAAGACAATCTCAGACATTACCTTGCTTGCAAAATCCTATTGTAATTAATTCAGTACTATTGTCAACTTTAAAGGACAATTCCGGTATTTAACACTTTGAGTCTATTTTGTAGTTTGTTTTGGATGAACAAGAGTGGTGGACAAAGAAATTTTGACAATGGTTCCTGTCTCGACTTTTTGACTATTTTAGAATCGCCTTTGACCGCTTCAGAGTGGCTGTCTACGGCCATGCACAAACATGCCCTTAAAACAACCCTTAACGTTCGTTTTCAAAACTGTGCAACTCACCGAGTGGTTAGTGGTGTTCGTTGATGATTAAAAACAAGTAGCGTAGCGAAATACAGTTTCTGTCGTGTTTTATTTGGCATTTTGTAAAATCCTATTGATTTCCGTTGGAGGACTCATTGCTCGTTGATATTACTGCGCTACCGGAAACGGAAAGGGGGCTGTTTACATTTGGTTGTAGTCTTTTAGGTCTTTTCGCTCGGTTCTCTGTCTCTCAGAAGGCTAGCGTGAGCAGAGCAACGGAAGTTACGGAAGAGCGGAAGTTTATACGCGGTTGTGAGGTATCTGAAAAAATAGTTCCACTATAGAAAAATAAACGGATTGCAATCATACATTGCGCCGATATATTTGTTTTTAATCATCAACGAACACCACTAACCACTCAGTGAGTTGCACAGTTTTGAAAACGAACGTTAAGGGTTGTTTTAAGGGCATGTTTGTGCATGGCCATTGACTCCCATTCTAATGCGGTCATGGGCAATTCTAAAATAGTCAAAAAGTCGCGACAGGAACCATTGTCAAAATTTCTTTGTCCACCACTCTTGTTCATCCAAAACAAACTACAAAATAGACTTAAAGTGTTAAATACCGGAATTGTCCTTTAACGGGCTTCTCTTTTTGCTCGTGATGTAAGATTTTTTTTTTTTTTTTTTAAGTCTCTTAAGCTCACTAAGGCTGCACTAATAAAAAATTCTAAAAATGACTGAATTTAACACACAAAAAAAAATATATATATATAATAAATTCTCATTTATTTACAAAATAATCATTTATTTTTGCCAGCAGCCATATCACCCTGTAGCCCATTGTTGCCCACTGAAGCTAAGCAGGGCTGAGCCTGGTCAGTACCTGGATGGGAGACCTCCTGGGAAAACCAGGTTGCTGTTGGAAGAGGTGTTAGTGAGGCCTGTGTGGGTCCCAACACCCCAGTATAGTGACAGGGGCACTATACTGTCAAAGAGCACCGTCCTTCGGATGAGACGTTAAACAGAGGTCCTGACTCTCTGTGGTCATTAAAAATCCCAGGATGTCCTTTGAAAGAGTAGGGGTGTAACCCCAGCATCCTGGCCAAATTTGCCCAGTGGTCTCTGTCCATCATGGCTTCCTAATCATCCCTAATATGGCTTCATCACTCTGTCTCTCCTCCACCAATAAGCTGGTGTGTGGTGGCCATTCTAGCACAATATGGCTGCCATTGCATCATCCAGGTTGGGTTTGAACAGATGGTTTACTGCTATGTAAAGCGCTTTGAGTGCCGAGAAAAGTGCTATATAAATGTAATGAATTATTATTATTATTATTATTATTATTATTATTATAACTAGAAGCATAGTTTTAATTTCAATTTAATTTAAGCTGCATAATTAATTCATGCCACAATGCATGCTGGGAGTTCTATACTATGATGACAACCTCAAAATGATTTATGCACTATATGTTTTTCAAAATAACTGATTACTAAAACATTGCTGAATCTCATATTGTAGAACCATAGATATACTATAATCAACAAATCTAAAAGATCAATAAAATGAAAGATTAGACACTTGATGAGATCAGTGAATCAGACAAGTCCATGATGATTATTGTATCATCACAATATAGCCAAATCCACCTGATTAACTTTATCTTGGCTATTTCTTGCCACCACAAATGAACAGTTAGAGCAGCCAGAGAAAAACTATTGTTAAAAAGTCAAGTGTCAAGAGCCCAACTAAAGCAAACACTGATCACCTTGATGGTGACTTCAAATGAAACTATTGTTTTCAATAAAACATCAATATCTAAACTTCTGTTAATTTAGAATGTATAGAATTTAGAATTTTTAATGTATGAAATATATAATGTCAAACTGGTTTGTAAACTGGTTTCATGCTCAGTGTGAAAGGGACTTAAGGCTGTGGCTGGATGTCAGTTGTAGTTAGAAAAAATTGTCTGACATGTCTACAGTTGCTTCACATGCCCCACCTTTAAACCAGTTTTACATGTCACTTGTCTTCTTTACTACTTTGCTGCATTTTCCAGCCAACAACCCAAAATTCGCTTAGGGCAGAATGTAGGCGCTCAGCGCATAAAACAACAAAGTGACACTAATACACAAGTATTATGAAACAACTATTTCTGTGCTTCTCGTCTTCTCACTTCTCATGTTTTGTATTTTTTAGAACCAACTGATTTTTCAAAGCTGAAATGAATGTAAATGTATTAAATTGTCCACAGGACAAACAGCCCCCATGGAAGCTCAGATGGCGGTGTGAACTACAGCACTAAATAAAGACATTGACGACATCAGTGGACTTCAGAATGGCCGACAGGGAAGGCAGATGTGAGTGCACAGTCTGCATGAAACATTCACCTTGGTCTTCTTAAATGTGATCTTGGCTACATTCAGCAACAGAATATGATTGTCAGTCTGGGTTTTAAGTGCTAAATACAGCCACGTTTACACAGTTTGGTTATTAATGAGAATGACAACTGCATTTAATAACCAAACTGATTTGGGGTATTGGACCGGGGGGAATGGTATACAAGCGTTTCAGGGGTTACATAATATTTTTAGTGAAATTTTTACGTAAAAAAATATAATAAATCTTTCGTAGTTCACCATTGAGAAAATTGTCCCTTGCTGGTCATCATTTATTCTTCTTTCTTAAACTTATGAATAAATTATAGCTATTTTTGGTATATTTTATCATAATTTCCCTGCTAAATTGAAAATTATATAACCTTTGCTTCTTTGATAGCAGTATACACAATTCAAAAGGATACAACTCCATTAAAAGTGATGCAGAATATTAAGTTAATTAGATCTCTTTGTGGTTTATTGTTTTAAAGGGCAACTATTATGCCCCTTTTCCCAAGATGTAAAATAAGTCTCTGATGTCCCCAGAGTGTGTATGTGAAGTTTTATCTCAAAGTGCCCAACAGATCATTTTGTACAACATGTTTAAATTGTCCCTTTTTGGGGATGAGAAAAAAAAAACGCTGTTTTAATGTATCCCTTTAAATGCAAATGAGCTGCTGCTGCCGGCACAGAGGCGGAGCCACACGAGCTTGCGCTCAGTTTTAGGACAATCTCATCTCACGGAATGATAATATCAAAACACAAACTCTCAGTAGCGGTGTTTATTTCGACCCGGAGTCAGAAAATAATGCCTACAGAGTCAGAGAATATATACTATATGGAGATAGAACAGGTATAGTTTTGTCTAATTACGGTTATAACTTATTTGTCATCTGCTTTTATCCACTATTAATACAAGCCTGCTGTAGCGGACTGCGTCCGAATGATGGCCAAAAATATACTGATGAGTTTAATTAAGTTTATTGTACATCACACAAAAGATGAAGCATTAGTTTTACTCCAGAAAATCAGTGTAAGAGAGGAATAAACACAGTATAAGAAGTGTGCATTAAAGTGTATTCCATAAACTCTCTCTCTCTCCCTTTCATTATCATCAACATACACAGTGAATTACACAAAACACTTGTTACAACTAACAGTAAACAAATATATACACACCTTGTCAGGGGGTGCTTAATAAACTGGTAAACTTTATATCTGTAAAATAACTCCTATGAACTCCTATAAAGTGTGCGCTCTCCCTTTCATTACTGCCATGACCAGTAATGTTAGGCCTTTTGCTTCGGAGACTATAAGCTGGATCAAGAACTGTTGGTACAGATCTATCCTCGAGTAACAACGAGAGTAAATGACGACTGCTATGTTCATTCTTATATCCAACAACAAAACACCTCAATCGCTAAGAAGACATTCTTGTCTACAGCTGCTCCAGCGTAGAAACGATGGCGGACTGTGCTAGTACGGCAGTGTCAGTCAACTGTTGTGGGCGGGGCATGGGCAAAAGTATATCACATTGCCCAGAATCTGAAAACGGCTTGTTCTGAGACTGCTTATGATTTATGGGGATTTTAAAAAAAAGCACTGGGTGGATTTTTATCACTGCCAACCATAGACTGTAAAAAAATATGGACGTAGTGTCCGTGACGTCACCCGTAGGTTTCTGAAGAGCATTTTTGAAGCCTAAAGTGGGCGGAGTGGAGAACGGAATAACATAATCCCGGATAACAGAAAATGGGCAAACAGGCGGGGCGTGAGTGGAGCTGAGGAGCCTGGCCATAGATATGAGCCTGGCTATCTGAAATCACCTAGCTCGACGTGATCGAGTTAGCTGATGATGTAAAGCCAATTAAAAGTTCCTGTTTTTGCCCTTCAAAATATTATAATAGTTAAAATACATGGCTACAAGTGAGACTGTGTATTACTTCGAGAGTGTTTGTGTGTGACAGTGATTTGTGCATACATGTCCGTCACTCTTTCATGGTCCGTCAGCGCGGCATCGCTCAAGTTCGTAGAGAGCTTATTCAGTCCATTTTAAATTCTGATTTTGGCCGCCTCTCAAATGGGTTAAACCGTTAAACCATAGATATATTGCCTTTGAAGTTCAAGTAAATGCGCTAGAAAATCCGCACTCATTCAAGGATGTGCATTTATTGCACGGACGGAGAAAGCGCCGACGCCTGCATGATTTCATCTGACGGTACATATAATCCATCTGTTCCGTGAGAGCAGAACGAACAAGCCTTTATTGACGTTTTAAATTTGAAAACCCCAAAAAGCAACGAAATTGTCAGACATCCATTAGTGCATGTTCACAGAGGAAAACAACTGAAATACAGCGCTGGTTGTTCTCTCAAACGATACTCGACGACAACGACTGAATCCAAAGACGTGGGCTTTGTACCCAAGTATTAAATTGTATGAAATAATCCCGAAAAAAAGCACAAACACTGCAGAGAAGGCAAGTTCAGCAGCTAACATTTGCTGAGGTGAAGTGACGGCTAGTAACAGCAGACAAATGGCTAGCATTGACATCAGCGGGAATCCACCTGTCACTCAAGTGGCCACACCCTTAAATTTAAATATTAATCAACTAAACGGATGAGTTATAAAAAAATTCACCCCCCTCACAGTTGTTATGAAGGGCAAAATTAGCTGTATAGACCAAAGCCACAGAGAGAACCAGGCTGTAAACATGTTTTTTTCTGCTGTAAAGTTGGTCATTTTAACATGAGGGAGATACAGATTTGACTCACTTCTGCAGCCAGGCCAAGCGGCCAGTTAATGAATTGCAGTTTAACTCACTTCCGTGTTGGTTTCAAGAGAGAGACGGGGAGGTTGCCGCTTGCTGCCAACACACATTTATGTTCAAAAACCATGTAAAAGTGAATTTTGCATAATAGGTGCCCTTTAATAGTAACAATAGTGTCAATGTTGGTGCAAATAGTGTGCAAAGATTTTTTTGGGTCACTTTTAGACAGAAAATGTACAGAAAACGCCACACATGCAACAAGACAATATAAATATAATTTCACTCACCTAGCAAAAAGCACTTGAAGCAAAAATTCATCTTTCTGTCCTTTAAATGTCCGAGTTAAAAGAGCACGTTCGGCCGTTTAGTAAAGCTGATTTCTGTAGTCTATATCTTAGCTTAGCCTATAGGCGTGGGGGTCTTGGTTAATTTTTAATTTGTAGTGGCTGTTCAAATGGTAGTTTGATAAATTTGTTTGCAATCAAATATTCAGTATCTCTACTCTCCATATAGTGGGTACATCAGTGGTAGCAGTTCAAACTAATAGCACGTAATTTTCGTCTCTTCGATGATTGGTTGATATACCAAGGGAGTCTAGCCTCCTCTGCCATGTTTTTTTTTTTTTGAACACTCCTAATCGCTGAAAGCGAAATACTCGATTGTGATTGGCAATTTATTTTTTACCAACGGAGACACAAGTCTCCGGTTATGGATTTGCCTCCATCTCTATCCCCTCAGACTCGCGTTTCACAGATTCGGCACATTCGGGTAGAGCGCGGTGGTTACACTTACAGAGGTGAAATTATAAACAATACATACACATTCTGAGACATGAAATTAATAACTGTGAATTGTATTAACATTAAATGTCCTTTTACCATTTTTACAAAATTTTGGGTAAGCTGTGCCTGCCCTGACGAGCCGCCACTGGTTTTAACAACCAAGGAGACTAACTAGTGAACTAAGGCAAACGGAAACTGAACAGAAACTGAAATGGGGCCACAATCAGTAAACAAGATATTACATTTGTTGTAATGCTTTTGTCTCTGCAGCGGGTGTTCGGAAGACTGGGGAAAGATGCCTCAATAGGAGCAAGAGCAGGGATGGATACCATAAAAGTATTTAAATGAAAAAATAACAATTAGTAGATTTTAATTGCTTGCACTGCTTTTTTTTTTTTTTTTCAATACGTGTTCATGTGTGTTCATGTGTGTTTTGTGATTGTTTTATGTTTTGCAGTTGGCAGTAGTTCAGATTTGAATCTCCCTGACAGTAAGTCAATTAAACAATTCAACAGCAACTGAAAAGTATGATATAGTTTTAAAGTTTTGAACTGTGACTGTTCATCATTTATTTCATATATAACAAATATGTTGTAAATAAGAACATTTGATATTCACCAGAGCGCAAACACAAATAGGCACAAAAAAACATTGTCGTGCAGCCTGTAGTACTACTGCGGACCCCTGGTTGAAGACCCTTGTTTTACATTGATCTACAAAATTGATTTTTTCAAATACAATTAAAAAATGTATTTTTGCATAAAAAAAATGCAACTACTTTTTTGGAGTGCAGATATAATATATAATCATAACAAATAATAAAAATGAACAGCATTTTACAGTATGTTTACAATTGACATTCAATACCCTATACTTTTCATTAGCCACATTTCCACTTTCGGGTCAGTGCAAGCCAGGGCTTTAGACGGGCCGTTCCAGGCTAAAAACCCCGGGCCTGTAGCACTGAGCCCAAAATCCACGTTTCCACTGTCAGGCCAGAAGCTCTGCAGCGCTACACTAAAACACGCCCGTAACATGCCTCTCTGGAACAACGTCACACAAACCCATCATTTCACCAACAAATGGAAGTTTTATCAGAAAACTAATCAGAAAGAAATCACTGGAAACAGCGTGATCGCAAAACAAACATGATAAAAGGGATCGTTTGCTGACAATTTTGTTGTTTACTTGAATATTTAAAACCCAAGAATCTATGGTTTACCACAGGTTTACAAGAAAAAGAGATACAGTGATCATAATGAATTAATTTGTGTCAAAATTGCAGATTAGTCACACAGAAATAAAGTGGTGCCGTTAGGTCTAAGCTATTTCACAGGTCTTACTTTTCACAAAAGTAAGAGGATACACTTACTTATTCAGTCGCGTCTGTTTCTGCTTATTTGGTAGTTACAGGACATATTTATATCACATTTAGAAAGAATGATAATTTCTACAAATATGCCACCAAAAATACGACCTGAGGAGCTTTAGCACTCTCTCCCAGTAGGCTACAGTTATATTTTCAGTCAGAAAAATAGAGGAAGCTCCCGAAAAAAAAAAGTTGCTTTATTTTATGATAGTCCGGTATAAAGAGAAGAGACGTAGGCTACTGACAGATAAAATAAAAACATGATTGTGATAGCCTTTATGATTTGTCTGATTTCTTCAAGCGTTCATATTTACCATGTTTACTATGCTAATGGTAAGTGCGAATAGTCTTTTGCATCGCGTATAAATATTTATACCTTATACGGTGATCAGAATCCACATCGGATCACAAACAGAAGGCATTCAAACATGAAAGTGAGTTTTGAGGTAAATTATTTTAAAAGTCTTTAATGCTGACAGAATCATCCGACGCTGCCGTCTCCAGACTCAGATAAACTCCGCCTTTGTTCAGAACCACTCCTCTAGCCCGAGCTGGCCCGCTTTAGACCAAGGTATTCGTAGCGCCAAAAAACCCTGGCTGTTGGCCACGAGGAACCCCCGGCGAGGCCTGATCAAGCCCCGGAAGTGACAGTGGACTAGCACGCCCGCTTTTGGCCCGACAGTGGAAACGCGGATAATGAGGCCTAAGACAGTGATTTTCAACCTGGGGCAGCCGCCGACTAGGGAGCCTCGGCAAACTAATGAGTCTTAAAATTATTTACAGTAGATTTACACAATGTGCTGTACAAGTCAAGGACTTACTATCTATGAATGCATGTGATGTGAATGGCACAGTGAGTTCAAAGTTCAGAAATCTCTGAATAATAATTAAATGTAAAATATTCTCATCCCAATCCCAAACAGTCCAGAAAAAAAAAGTGTCATTTCACTCACGTGTGTGCAAATTATTATTATTATTTTTTAATTATCACCAATTGCATGTGTGATTGCGATGGTTTTTCAGGCTCTTTTAAATTGATAAACACATTAATGAAATTTAATTACAAGTACTTGATTTTGTAAATTGACTACATAATTCATTTAGCATTACTAAATTCTGCACTTTTATATACAGCACAGTATACCGAATTACAGTCTGTTGAAATCTTAATTGTAATGTTTTTCTTTTTTTGCTCTGTAGCTGTCGTTCAGACTTTTCACACAAGACCTCGGAGTCCCATGAGTAAGTATTTAAATAAAACTCTGAACTGTTTGTAGATTTAATTTGCTTGTACTGGTTCTTCATAACACCGTGTGTGTGTTTCAGAGAGTGATCTGAGGATTGTTCTACTGGGGAAGAACTTGGCAGAAAATAGCCGCGTGGGAAAACTCATATTAGGGAATGAAAAGTTTGACAGTAAAGCTCCTTCAGATCAAGTGCAGACAGAAAGAAAAATGCACAAGACAGTCATCAACGCTCCTCACCTTCTCCAGCCACATCTCTCAGACAATCAGATCATAGAGACAGTAAGAAAGTGTCTGTATCTGTCTGATCCAGGACCTCACGTGATCGTTCTGGTCCTTCAACATGATCAGTGTTCAACAAAAGATCTAGAGCATGTAGAGAAGGTGCTCAAGTCTTTCTCTAACAAGGTTTATGAATACACCATGGTGCTCACGACACAAGAGTCAGACAGTGTTGAGCCGGCCGAAGTCAATGGCGTTATAAAGGAAATTATTAAAAAATGTTTTAACAGACATTACAAACTTACAAAAAACAGCCCTTCTGCTGACCTCAAAGAGAATTTAGAGAAATTTGCACAAATGAACAGTGGACACTATCTGATTTGTGATGAATTTGAAGGTTCAGAGAATTCCACAGAGCAACAAGACAGAGAAAGAGGTGAGTCTGGAAATATTTTATATAATTGAGATCTACTGATTTCTAATAAATAGAAGTAAATGACAAAAGTAGATTAAAAAGCATCACACACTTCACACAGCCTGTCCAATGATCTCCTGCAAACTGAAGGTTATAATGAATGTGCACAAATAAGTAAAATAAATGAATCAGATGGTCATCCTTTATCTTTTTCTGTGGTGCATTTTATTGTAGAGATTAAAGTGCTTTTTTTTTTTACTTCAGGTCATAAGAAGTCACCTTTGACCGTTGCACTATTTGGAAACTCTGCATCAATCCAGTTTCGACATGACAACATTTTACTTGGAGAAGAAGAGTACCGTTTTAAAACTACAGACACATCCAGGATCATTCTTTTACCAAGGGAAATAGCAGAACACTACATCTCTGTGATAAACATGACTGCCAGACATGAGACTGAACTTAACATGGACTGTGTGGATCATCTCATTGATCAACTAGTGAATGAAAATGAAATCCATGCCTTCATTTTTGTTGTGCGACTGGGTCAGTTAACAGATGCTGATAAGAAGAGTCTCGAATGGCTTCAGAGAGTGTTTGGTGACAAAGTTCTTCAGTTTGTGATCATTCTCTTCACCTATGAGACGAAAGAAGAAAAGTCTAAAACTATAAAAGACCCTGTTCTGGAGCAACTGCTGGAGAAATGTGGAGGAAGATTTCACACCTGCAACAAGATGATGAACAACCAATCAGAGATGGGAGACCTGATGAACAAGATTGAGCATCTGTTTAATGAGAATAAACAGCAGCGCTACACTGAAATAAGGCGAAACTTCGAAAAGAGTGAAAAAGAAAGTGGTAAGAAATCAGTTTGTTTTCTGTATATACGCACACATTATCACTTGAATATAATATGGTAGTACCAAAGTGAGTTGTGAGGAAGCAGAGGAATTACCACTTCAGAGAACCAAATATTTCAGTGTTCCCCTTTCGTTTGTTTAAATAGATAGAATCACAATCATGAAAGAGAACACACAGCGAATCACCACAAGCATGGAGAAAGATACACACAAGGTATGTGCTGGCTGAAATATAACTACAGGATATGTGCACAAAGTCAAAATGAAACATTTTTAACATTTATGTAGGATACAAGCTGTAGTAATGGTGAGATTAGAAAATGTTCTTTTGTCACATTTTATCTTCTGTTTTAGAACAAACATTTGGGATGCAAAACTGTAGAATTACTAATAATGTTCTGAAAGTAAGGTATGGAAAGTGACCCAATTAGGCCCACAGATATCCAAGTTTTAATTGTTTTCATATACTGTAGATACTTCAAATACAGTAATAAATAGATTTAGATTTAGCTCTCAATTAAACACTTATGTTAATGTTTATCATAACTCGACAAAATTAAAGGTGACATTGTGTCATACATTTTATAAAATTAAGTTATTTAAACAATAAATCCACAAGTTGTGATGTTGCTGATTTAAAATGAGTCACTGTTGTAAAGTGGACATACAGGTGATGTACACATAAGTTTCCGGGAACACCTAATTCACATCCCACGCCGGCATTGTAAATTTAAGACTGAAAATAATAATCCAGAACAGGATTAAGCATTTAAAGTGAAGTGATGACCAAATTGAACTGCAGTGTTTACATGACCATAGGATGCATTAGCTGCAAATATTAAAGTGAAGCAAACTTGTTGAGCATGTGCTTATTATACAGGATTTTCAGTGTCTCAGAGCAGTTCAATTTGTAGTAGGGCTTGGCAATATGGCCAAAGATCGTTTAGTAATACTGTTTGTATTTTATATTTTTAAATTTCAATGTTTATTAATATTCAATATTAATATTGATTAAATATAATTTCATACCATTTAATGGAGAAATAAAACATTCCACATGTTGTAGAGATGTGGTGGTGGGCTAATTTTACTTTGAGCCATAGGATATATTTGTTTTCGATAGCCTTCAATTTTGACAAGATGTGGAATAACATAGCACAATATGTTTTTAAAATATATATAAAATGTGGCTTTTTATCTTAATTAAAACTGATTTATTGATTAATTGTCAAGATCATAACTTGCATTCTTGCATAAGTGAACAATGTCCTTCATTACTAAGTGCCAAATAAATGGCTGTTTCTTTCACAGGTAATAGCTTTAGAAGAAGAAACAAGATTGGAACAAGACAACGCAAAAGAAAATGATGGAAAAACAAAGCATCTCTTAGATAGACTTCATCTTAAAGGCAGGCATCATAAACTGAGAACTGCAGATTTTCTTCAATTAACAGCACATTCATTACAATCCACTGAATCTTGTGCTGAAGAGGAGCTAATTCAGACTTTCATGCAAAAACTACTGATGATGAACTACAGAGCAAGATACATTCATGTTGAGAAAAACAATGAACAGCATCACACAAAACAAAGAGACAATGACTCATATGCAGATATGGGTGATATCTTTAAAGCAATGTCTTTTTCTAACAAAGGAATAAGTCAATCTGAGCGTATTCACCCCATGGATGTTCAGATGGCTGTGTTTCATTGTGCTGATGGTTTCCTGAAGCAGCTGATGGTCACTAAACTGTCCCAGTGTCAGTACGCTTTGCCTCTGCTTGTTCCTTATCCAGACACACAACAGATTGAGTTTCCTCTCTGGACATTCAGACAAATCAACAAGAGCTGGAAGATGAGAAACACCAACAATGAGATCATTAGTCAAACCCATCCAGTCTACAAGGCACAAACTCCAATGGTGTTTTTCTTCAGGTTTGGCTCTGTGTCTTCATCCAAGTCTCAGCTGATGAACAGTCTGATCAATGAGAAACACAACACGTTCTTCCACAGGAACTGCCCAGGCAGCAGCAGAACCAGAGTCCTGATGGATGGAGTGGTGGAGATTGCCTGGTTCTGCCCCTCTGGGAAAAACACGGATAAATTCACGGACTGTGTTGCGTTCTGTAATCTACACGGTGATGCAGGAGAACATGAGAAACAGCTGCAGATCCTCACTGAAATGGCCTCAGTCAATGTTGTTCTTCTACCACGACTGCAAAACAATGACAAGAGTGCAACAATAATCCAAAACCTGTACAGGAACAGAAAGCCATTTATTTGTCTTTTTACTGAGGATGATTCTGCTGTAACCGAGCCAATAAAAGGAAAATACAAGATTGGTTTGAAAGACAGAAATCAGTCAGAAGTATCTGAAGAACTCAGAAGAACCATAAATGATTGTCTCTCAGAATCATCTTCCACTTTCAGACTTGAAGATTTGTCCAAACACTCAGACATCAGAGTAGATGAGGAAGATGATGAAGGCTGCAGGAGAGGAAGAGAAGCAGCACAGCAGATGATGAGTTTACTGGAGAAGAAAGATCTGACAGAAATCAAGGAATCATTTCTGCCTCATCAGGGGAAACTGTGGCATCAGTGGAGTCAGAAGAACAAAGAACTACATCGACCTCGAGCATATGAGACAGAAATGGACATCAGTAGAAAGAAAACCGAGATGAAGAATATTCGTCACCAGCAGCATGAATCTGACATGACAACTTTTGTACAGTTGTTTTTTAAACAAATCCAATGTCATGCTGAGAATAAGATGTATTTTCTGAAATGGCTTGAAATCTTCCTAACCTCAAAAAATATTTCTGTTCCTCACAAATATGATAAATCTGAACAACTCAAGTTTGAACAAACTGACCTTGAGAAAATATCTGAGGAACTTCAAGCTGCAACCTTTGGTTTGGAGCACATCATGAGGGAGATCGGTCAGATCTATGAATCATGTTCATCTGTGAAGAAGAACAAGAAAGATCTGCAGTTTGACTTCTCTTCTCTCCCGAGTCTTGCAGCAAAGATGATGATCTCTGGATTTCCACTGGAGCTGATGGATGGAGATGCTGCTCATGTTCCTGTGATCTGGATCTCTGCTGTTCTAGATAAACTCATCCAGAAACTGGGAGACCAGAGAGTCTTTGTGCTGTCAGTTTTAGGGATTCAGAGCTCTGGGAAATCCACCATGCTGAATGCCATGTTTGGACTCCAGTTTGCCGTCAGTGCTGGCAGATGCACCAGAGGAGCTTTCATGCAGCTGGTCAAAGTCTCAGACGAGATGCAAACACAGATGAACTTTGACTATATTCTGGTTGTTGACACTGAGGGTCTTCGTGCTCTAGAACTGACTGGAAGTTCAACAAGACATCATGACAATGAATTGGCCACATTTGTTGTTGGTCTTGGAAATCTGACCTTGATCAACATTTTTGGAGAAAACCCATCTGAGATGCAGGACATTCTTCAGATTGTTGTTCAGGCCTTCCTGAGGATGAAGGTGGTCAAACTGAATCCCAGCTGTGTGTTTGTGCATCAGAATGTCTCAGACGTCACAGCTGGAGAGAAAAATGAGGAGGGAAGGAGACGACTGCTGCAGACACTGGATAAGATGACAAATCTTGCTGCAAAGGATGAAGTCTGTGATGCAGAATGTTTCAGTGATGTCATTAAATTTGATGTTCAGAATGATGTAAAGTATTTTGCTCATCTTTGGGAGGGAAACCCACCCATGGCACCACCAAACCCAAACTACTGTGAGAATATTCAAGAACTAAAGAAAACTATTGTGTCTCATGCCTCAAAGTCACATGGAACGATGCTGATAGACCTAAAAGATCGTGTTAAAGATCTCTGGGAGGCTTTACTGAATGAACGATTTGTCTTCAGCTTCAGAAATTCGCTGGAGATTTCAGCCTATAGGAAACTGGAGACAAGATACAGCAAGTGGTCCTGGAGTCTTCGCAGTGCTATGATGGAAATTGAGAACAAAATACACAACAAAATAGAAAATGAAGCAATTCATGAGGTTGAGGAAACTGATCTTCAAACAGAACTGAAGAAGACGAGTGAAGAAGTGGAGAAATCAATGTCTGAATTCTTTGAGAAAGACACAGATGCAGATATACTGATTCAGTGGAAATCATCATTTGAAATCAAAATCAAAGAGATTCAGGAAAACATTGTGAGAGAAACAAAGAAGAAATTAAACGAGATTCTTCAGCAGCGAGACCTGAAGAAGAAGATTGATGCTCAGAAGACACATCATGAAAACACTCTCTTTGAAAAGAGCAAAGAACTTGCCTTAAAACTCAAAGACAAAACAAATGATGAAGAAACATTAAAGAAAGAATTTGATTTGTTCTGGAAACACAGTGTGAAGAAGATCATCAAAGACACTCATCCAATAAAAGATAATGACATAATGAGAGATGTAAAACACTTCCTCAGTGACATCTATGAAAGTGCACCTGTAGGCCACTGGATGGAGAGCAAGGATATTTTTTCTGTACCAAGTTATACCGAATATGTTCTTTTCAAAAAGGAGTTCAAAGAGTCTGTAATCAACTCATCTAGATACACTCAAACATTGTCTCCAGAAGATGAAATAAGAAATTTCATCACAGATGTTGCTCAGCAGACAGACAAAATGATTCAGTCATTTAACATTTCAAAGATGGGCTACAACATCAGCTGCATTCAACAAATCACAGATTACATCAAGATGAGAGTAACAGAACATCAGAAAAGATCTGTGGAATATGAGTTCAAGAATGAATTCTTCATGGATTTAGTACATTCCATCTGTAACAGAGCAGAGCAGATGATCTCTGACCAACACAGAATGTTCAGAGATGCCAATGATCCAGAAATATATGTTGAGAAAAAGAGAGCAGAGTACTATAGTATTTTCCAGAAATACTGTCATGGAGCAACATCAGCTGCCATTTTTGGAGAGATCATCTGTCAGAAACTTAAAGAGCCCATTGAGCAGAGTGTCTACAAGAAGACTGCCAGAGATCTGACAGATGAAATAATGAAAAACTGTTCATCACTGAATGGAAACAGATCAAAACTGGAGAAACACATCCTGAAGACACTGGCAAAAGAGGAGGATTGTCACAAATACATGAACTATATTTATAATCCCAGAGATCACTTCAAGAGTTTCATCAGAGATGAAGTCAGTCAGTACATCACTGATAAGTTCAATGTCAGTGTTTCACACAAGATGAAGGAGAACATTAAACTCCTGCAGCAGAAGATAATAAAAGCAGCACATGAATCTACTGAACATGTTCAAGTGAACAGAGGAGATGTTGGTTTGTGGTTGAAGAGTTTCACACAGCAGCTCTCAGATGAGCTGATCTTCTCTGAAAAAGACCTCAGTGGAGTGAAACTTAGTGGTGCTGATAATTGCTACCTCCTAGAAGATGTGATAAGAGAAGAACTTCCAGCTATAATGTCTGATATCTACAGTAAATTCAACACTGAGGCATTTCTAGTAAAGCTGGACTATACGTTCAGGCCAGATGAGATTCTGATTGATCACTTCTGTCAGTGCTGTTGGGTTCAGTGTCCGTTCTGTAAAACAGTCTGCACCAACACCATAGAAAACCATCATGGAGATCACAGTGTTGCTTTCCATCGTAGTATTGGACTGAGTGGAATTCATTACGACAATACATGCAACTTGTCTACTCATATCTGCACATCAGCAGTAGGAAACAGCAATCTGTATTTTTATCCTATTGGATCAGAAGAAAAAATCCCCTGGAAAGATTACAGAACAGCAGGAGGAGTTTATGCAGACTGGAGCATCACATCTGATCTATCTGAACTGCCCTACTGGAAGTGGTTTGTCTGCAGATTCCAGAAAGATCTGGAAAAATACTACATGAAAACATTTGAGGGGAGTGGTGTGATACCAGATGAATGGAGAATATACTCAAAACAGGATGCTTTAGAGAGTTTGGATAAATACATTTAATTGAACAAGTATAAGTTTTTTTTGTTTTTTTGTTCTTTGATTTACAGAACAGTTGTATCACTTCAGTGAAGCTGGAATCATCTACACCTCTTTGATACCTTGGGACACTTTAGAGAGAAGAGTTTAATAGCATTATGTTTCAAAAGACTGTATGTATTGGTAAACTGATTAATTCATTAAGACCTATAGTTGTTGGAACAAAATGCTTAAATATGACAAAATAATCGTAAAAGTCTTCACTGGTCCTTTCAAATTTATTTTAAGCACTTCACTGCATCCAGCTGACACTTAAAAAAAATCCTATTCTTTGCTTTCGCCATTTCTTAATTCCCTCCTTGCTCTAGCCTGTACTATCCTAGACAATGTTTGAAAATTTATATTATTAGCACTTCTCATGTTATTGCCTCCCTAAGATGAATCCTTGTTTTACTTATTTACAGTATGTCATTTTGGATAAAAGCATCTGCTTAATGAATACATGTGAAAATGTACATGCAGTTTAGTTTTCATTGTTCAGTTTGATTTATGTATTGTAGTTATAGTTGATTTGATTATATTTTGTTTTTTGTTTTATTTATATTTGGTATGTTAGGGCTGGCAAAGTTAATAGTTTAATTAAGATCATTTACAGGTTTAACTATGTTCAAGTTCAATGAAGGCAAGTCGTGAATTTACAATGTACTGGGTTTA
This sequence comes from Squalius cephalus, assembly GCF_949319135.1. Lineage (NCBI taxonomy): Eukaryota > Metazoa > Chordata > Actinopteri > Cypriniformes > Leuciscidae > Squalius > Squalius cephalus. The sequence continues at coordinate 20,632,410 of NC_137122.1, forward strand.
TTTTAGTCTCTAGAGTTTCTTTTCATTTCATATTACTAATTACTTTTTACATTACTTTCTAAAGCCTGACACAAACTTATAAAAATACAAATATGATACCCAATAGTACTTTCAATACAGTCCAATAATTTCCTGCAAATGTGCAGCTTTATATCTGTCCATCTAAGTTTCTACTGTTTAATTGTGTGTGAACTGTAGACAAGCATGTGTTTGTGATTATTATGTACAAGAAAAACATACATGACAAAAATAAACAATCTATGTATTACTGTTTACCTTCATGTATGTTGTTTTATGGTGCGTATTTCTAGACACCTATTACCTTATTTTGATTATTCTCAGGTTATGTAAAGTAAGTCAAATCTGTGTCCTAAATCATAAGCATCTGAATTTTCATACTTACAATCCATAGGTGAGAAGACTTCTCTGTAGTCTGATCAGCTTACTTTTTTGGAAATCAAAGACTTTTGGCAGGCAAGCTTCTTAATTTCAATTAAATATAGTTTCATTAGGTTACATATAAAAGTACTAATATATAAAAAAAAAACAAGAAAAAACAACATCAAAAGCAAATCGCTTACAAGCGTTGTCTGTCAGAGACATCAATGGCATGGCATCTAAGACCAGAGAAGCCATTCCAAAGAATCAGCATCTGCCTTCATCTTCTCCTTTCAGCCTTTTATAGACCATCTGAATTCTTGGTCATCATTGTGATTTTTCTTCTGGGAACTCCTTTTGGAGAAACTAATTTAGCTCCTACTTCAGAGTTGTTCTAAACCAGCACTATAGGCCTAGACCTTATGCGCCAGAGAAACATGCGCACAGCCATCTTTAGAATATTGTCTTTGAACTTATGTTTTAGTGGTAGCTCTGTATATTTCTATGGCATCGCTGTGGAAGAGTAATTAGCTGGTGAAGTGGATTTACTTATTGTAGAGTTAACGAAAGTTATCAGGAGCATTGTAATGTTTAACCCTTTAGGCGCCAGAGGTTTTTTCCTAAAACGTTCGATTTTGACATCTTAATTTCAAAAGGCTATATCTTAAAAGTGATAAAAGATAGAGACTTTCTGTAAATTAGAGAAATATTAAGGATGACCCAAAGTTTATGTAGGGATTACATTTTCCCATCTAATTTGCATATTATGACGTCATATGGCGGCGGCCATCTTGGATTATAGAATTTTTATGGTTTTTGTTGATGTTTATTTGGTTTTTTTTTTTTTTTTTTAGCTGACAAAGACGCACACATCACAAGGACATGAACACAAAAAAAAGAACACATATTGTACACTACTAAATGGTCAGGGAAATAGATAGTAAATCAACAGTGTAATAAATGGCAGACAAAAACAATTGTTGCAGGGCTTTTGCTGTAGAGATAATGACTCCCTATTCATCCAGGTGACATTTCTTGTAGTGTTTCATGGTGTGGTCTTGCGATAGACTATGCATAATAGCCCCTCTGCCCCGTGTCACATTGCCTCTTCTCCTGCTACGAGCAGCAGCGCGCGCGGGCGCGGCCAGATCTGCCTCGCGCGCGCGCCGAATGTGCACAGCTCGGACTACTGTCATTGTCATTGCGACTCCCCACCCTGCCTCCACGTTGCCCCCTAACTGCCCTATGAATACTTCGACCTCGTCTAACATACCCAGTGGCATTAGACAAAGTCTCCACCACAATACAGTACTGTCGCCGCGATTGCGGAGAGGCACACGGTCACGGCTAGCGCGGTAAAAATCTCCCGCGGCCGCCTCGTTCCCCACAACACTAACACGCCTGCTAACTTCGCGATGAACACTCCGATCCCAGGAAACATTGTTCCCACCACTGACATTGGGCAAAGGACCATCTAACATTATATTGGGCAAAGGATTCACCGTTTGTGCTTGGTGTAGGGCTATACTTTCACTTTCAGAATCACCGTCATTTTCTGAAGGCAGATAACGTTATTCCCCTTCAGAATCAGGGTCCGCGAATAGAAGACACAACACTTCATTGCGGGTAAGCTTTATTGATGCCATTAGATAATAATAATAATAATAATCTAATGCAAATACTCGCTGACGTTGACAATATTGCTCTGATAAAATGGCTCACTCGCACACTAGCTCCGCTTTTGTTCGCACTGATTCAATGCGCTCTAGCTCGAAGATTTTGTATAGAAGCATGACTTTTTTTTGAGTCGGGGATGAAGTATGACATGTCTGCCAACTAGTGGAGGGGAGGTTGAACGAAATTTGACACCCTATTTGACAAAATCGGCCGTTTTATTCAGTGCCGCATCTTGTCGAGTAAACTCGACCGTGGCGCCCAGAGGGTTAAAGCAGATGTCTTAACATATGTCAGTAGACAAGATCTAAAGAAGATTTTAAAACGGGCAGTTCATTCATAAATTCTTAAGATCGCTGTGGAAATACAAACCGGAAGACAAAAGACAATAAGCGCAGCGCTGAAAAGGGGCGGGGCTACATACGGTCTATAGGAACTACAAGTGACGTTAGTGTACGTGAATTGGACGAACACACGCGAAACACTAGCACCCGCCATTTTTTAAAGGCTGAGTAAACACACAGATTATAGCCTATATATTTACTCCACAAACTAACTCTACGAACATGAAAAACAGTGATAGATGGACCTCTTAACCTTTACGCTGAGGAGAAAATCCAACACAACTTTGAAGAGACCAAGCAAAACAACAAGCGCGGCTTACGTCACTACAGACTTCCTGATGGCGGTGCAAATGCAACCAGGAAAACGTTCCTATGGGAACCCTTAGTTCTCGGGGAACCACCCAGTGCGAAAGCCCCTTTTGTGCCATTCCTGAAACAGTTCCTGATCACCATACCTGTAATTTCCAAGGTGGTTACTTCATTTTACCATGTTCATGTACAGAGACTCCTGTGAATGTTTAAGTCAGAAGGACTCATCAGTGGCATCTGTTCCCTGTACAAAAACAACAACGAAACAACTGTGAACATGCTGATATCAGGAGAAACTATAAGGCTGCACAATTATATAAAATGAACACCAGGTTTGTTTGTGCCTTGTAGGCATATACTTGTAGGGCTGTATTTTATATTATAGACCATAAAAACATCCTTGTGTCGTACGTGTATATTTATTTAGCATTGAAAGGTTGCCTACCTGTCTATAATTCATATTTCAACATTTTAGTCTTCACATTGTACAAGTTGAACTGGTGCCAGTTTATGCAACAATAACACGCTAACCATTATGAGTGGGAATTAATTTCTTACCTTAAAAATCTGTCTTATCTTCAAATCGCATTCTTCTTCTGAGGTAAATCCAAGGTAAACTCACAGTGTCTTCCAAATTCGATGAAAAGCAGAGGAATGATGAAGTCTGATGCTTTGTTTTGAGGTAATGAGGGCGTTTACAGGCTCGCATTCCGTCACGTGGACTATTAGCATGTGAATCGCTCGTACGCACGTGGGTGTGGTCATATTAGAAATAATTAGCAGACGCTTGAGAAACTGGACCTATAGTTGCTTTCATATGGATTAAACAGAGAATACTTGTGTGGGAAGTATTCGCTGAGTTATAGTTTCAGAATGATCTTCACACGGCATGAACGCACATCATGTTAATTTTCATTATTTTGCGAAAAGCACAACATTTTGTTTTTTGTTTCTTTTCTTGTTCACAAGACTTTTAAAAACTGGATCTTGTAGCCTTGAGTTTTTTCGTCAAAACGATGTGAAAATCGTCTTGTCCACTCATTCACATAAAACAATGTATTGATTTAAATTTTGTCAGACAGTTTTTGTTTAGTAAGGCCAGGGTTTTTCCTGCATAGACAATTATGAGGCGGCCGCCTCCGTCAAATTTCGTGCCGCCTCCGCCTCTCGACAAAACTCGGACAGACAGTCACGTGCTCATATACACTTTTTCCACCGTGACGGTTCTGTTGCGGTTCTCGCTTGTGTCCATTCTCAAACCGTATAGTTTGCCAATAGTGCTGCACGGATCATAATCCGCGGGTCGAGCGGGCCAAGTAATAACAACATTCCATTCAATCGAGGGTGGAAGACAGATAAATCATTATAATGTGTTGAGTGTAATAAAGACACGGAACTCCCATCATGGTAACTTACCTAATGTAGCCTACGGACGGTAACAAAGTTGCGCTGTAGAGGTTCGCGCAGTTATTTATAACATATTAATTATAGTTAAGAAACAATAACGTTATATAGGCTACACACGACCAGAGTGCTGTTTTCCTAAATGCCATCACGATTGAAACCGAGATATTGATTTCATAACAGTTCAATAAACAAATAGTTAAAATTAAGTTACTTACATTTTTAGACGCAATGACTGTTTTTGTTCTGTTTCAGCAGCGAAAATAGTTCCAAACAACAGAACCATAGCGCATCTCACAGCAACACGCATCTATGATTCATTACTGAATGATTCAGCGTTTTGAACTAATCGCTCGAGTCAAAGATTCAATTACCCATTATTAAACCGCCTCATTCTGAATAAATCAGCCGTTTGAACGAATCGTTTAAATTAATGACTCAATGACTCGCTCATTAAGACGGCTGCCTGCCGCCTCCTACTGGCGGTTTAGTTTCATAAAGTATCATTCTTTTCAACATTCCTTATTTGTATATTCAAAAAATATTTAAAACAATCTCATAATCTCATTTAATACAGTTATAATTTTTCAATGTAAATTATTTAATTTGATTGGTAACAGCCTAGTGTCTTATTATTTTAATTGAATGTATTGATAAAATGTAAGAATTTGAAATGAAATTTAGAGCATACATTAAATAAAATTAGGGGAAAAATGCCCTTTATAAAGGTGCAAAAAAATTATTCCGATAAGAGTGTTTTCAAAAACGAAACATTGACAATTTAAGTTTAAAGGGAGTAAAGCCTCTGTTTAGGCTATAAAGGATATGTAATTTTGCCAAAAGAAGAACTTTTAATTTAAATAAATGTTAATTTTAAATCAGCCTACTTCAGTGTGATATGTTACCATATTATCATGCTTAACCTGTTAAGCTTCACCAGTGCGTCGGCGCACTGAAGCGTTTTTTATTTATTTAATTCAAAATTACTATCAGATTTAATGTTATACCTTGACAAACTATACATCATTAAAAAGATATAAGACTCAAGTTTCAGTATTTGACCACTATTGTATTCTGAGAAACTCATAGTGACAGTTATGTCTTAATTTGTGTCAGGAGTTATGAAATGAAAAAATGAGTCGATACCTTTAATATGAATTATGCGCGTCAGCCGCTTTCATTCATAAAAAACTCTGTGCTGTCGTCATGACAGCGATACACAAAACAACGTCCCTCAGGGCTTTAGCTCAAAAATGTGCAGATTTGGAGAAATATTGATAAATTCTTTTAGATTTACATCATATTTCTATAGACAGGAATAATATTTATTGAATTTATACCCAAATGCGTCAATGTAATCTTTATGAGCGTTTGGTATTCTAATTCACAGTGTTTTCAATTCATACCAATAGCCTGAGGGCGCTATATGCACAGTAATATAGTCCATATATGGCACATGAAGAAGAGCCATGATCATGTGACATTCCAGGAAGCCTCGAACACACACACAGCTAACAGAGATCGGCTATAATCATGCAGATAAAAGATGTTTTGAAGACAATAAACATGATTGCAATGATATCTGATTTGCCTGTGTTCTTCAAGCCATGCCAGGTATTTTTATAATAATAGATTATATTTATAATGTAATGCTAATCTATATAGACTTCATCATTGTGCATAATACTATCAAATAATATATTTTCTGTCTGATTTTTTTATCTGAAGCTAAATTAGATCACAGAAGATTATTTAAAACATTCGGCTTGAGTTATAAAGTACGTTTTGAGCATAAATATGGTTTTAATCTCATATATTGTCGTGTATTGATGGTGTGCTAAGCTAACATGCTAGCTAGCCCTAACTGTTAGTCACATGACATGGTCTTGAAAAACATTTAACTAAATAAAGAGTTTTGGGCTTATTATCTTCAGATTTTAAACATAAAATGTTTAGACATGTGGCTTTAGCTGTAGTGCATTTCTAGATTGCTCCAGTGCCAATTTCAATTTTATTTTCATGAGGATGTTTCATAAAAAATAATTTCTAATAACTTTACAAAACTTTGAAGCTATTTATAACAATTTTTGTCATTACGACAATAATTAATTCTACATTTACAATAAACTGCCAGGTGTCAGCTTTCAAACGAGATCATACTTGTGCTTTTAGTACAAAGGGTTCATGAACTGTATCTGTTTTAGTTTGGGTATGTCATTTCTGGGGATTTTTCAAAAGTGGCGTTGCAGCTTAACAGGTTAATTGAATAATTGTAATGTGATGATCAGATGCAGATATCTAAATCAAAGAATATAGGTGGTTGGCAGGTGGATTATTATTTATTTTTAACAACAGATTCGAGTGACTCAAAGTGCACCAGATTAATGAATTTATCTTTAAAATGTACAAAATTTTCTCCCGGGGGGGGCATGCCCCCGGACCCCCCTAGTGTTACGATTTTACCACCTCCGCCTCATTTTGAGCCAGGAAAAACCCTGAAGGCCATATGCGAATAGCGAATGATCATGAATAATGATGTGTATTATAGTATAGTTAACAATATAAAACAAATATAAATGAAGGTCAAAGGCACATTTTGATTTTCATACCTAGAAACAAATCATGTTCTAACATATAAGTGAACATCACATACCTGGCATTTCCAAGATGTTTGATGCTTCTGGAGAAAAGAACTTCCCTGTTTTCAGTCAGAACACCTTCACCATGTTCATGTAGAATATCAGTCCATGTAGAATATCAGTCCAATGTAGCTGTACAGCTCACTGATGATCACATTTGTCCATTTTAATCTGTGACCTTTGCATTTGCCCTGGCAGCCTGAGCAAAACTGAGACAACACTATCAGGAAAAAAAAACAAAAAACAGTTTGAGTAGAGTCAGGGGAGAGTTTGTGGTCCAGGTTCATATGCGGGCCAGTATCTGGTCACTGTCACTTTTGCATCTAAAAAATAAATAACTTAAACAAAGATTGGTGAGCATGCTGATAAAATAATCATATCAACTATAATGCTGACATTAATATAATGTCCAGTCATAAAAGTGTTTGTAGTGTTATACATATATGCATGTAGTAGACAGTACATGAACAAAATTTGTATATTATATTTTATATTTTAATTTAACATTCAAAACCTACATCTGAGCAGAAATTCGCAAACAAAAGCTTCATTAATGAGGCAGTATTTTACAGCAAACACTTCATAAACTATCCAAAACAGGCCAATGACATCTTGTATAAGCATTCATATTACTTTTTACAAATCATATATTTTTTTTATATTATAATGCATATAAATGTTCATCCTATAGTTTAATACATTGCGTATAACAAAAACACTTCATATTTTAACCTATTTCAGTCCATTTCAATCATCTCTGTCAGTATAACGAATTTGGGAAAAGCCAAACTAGTCAATATGTAGCCTACGTTTATGTAAAAAAAATAGCATGTTTACTGATTTAAGTAAAAAACATACCTGTTAAATACGCTTAATCAAGTCGTTCCTCAAAATGAAACCGAAACCAGTCGTGCTCTTCTTCTGATGTAAATTCTTTCAGGATTATTCATCACCGCATCCCAAAACGGTGTGAAGTAAATTAATCTGATAAAATGTGTTTTATCGACTTGATGTGGGCGTTGACTAGGGTTAGGAATACTTGAGGTCAGAAATCGGATACTTTAAAATTTAAATTTCGATTCCTCTTATCGATTCCTTTGTGAGCATTTCAATATGACTTTAAACAAATCAAGCTTGAGTGGTTTATGTGAGTTTTGTGTCATATGTGAACATTCAAAACAATCTCAAACCCCTTAAAAGCTATTAAATTATTAAATAGTTCACATAAACAGTTAGTGAATGTAAACTTCAGTTTAAACAAGGACTTTTAATTGTATACTTCTTTTTGAGTTTTCCTTCATTTTCTTATAGTTTCCAATTTTAAGAGGAGGTAGGCCATAATTCTCTAGTGCTTAAGTTCTGCAAGGTGCTCCATGTGGTTGCAGACATCCAGCTTTATCTTGCCTATCAAAGCACTTTGAAATACAATATCTGTAAGTGAATTTTTGTGCATTGAGAAATTGTGTGTGTGGGGGGGGGCTTTTTTTCAACCTGGAAATGCCACCACTGTGCCTGCAAGCCCAAAATGACAAAAGGGGGGGGGGGGGGGGGCAGCGAGAAAGCTGCAGAGTCTGTCCTTACTAAGTGCCACTTCAACCCACACTCCTATCACCCTTTGATAACACATTAAAAACTCTGATTGAAAATGTTGTGAACAATGCCCACTTACCTCCTGATGGTAAACTTCAAATTAAGGGGAGTCCTGGAGACTCAACTCAAGTATGTACACTTTAAATGGGACATACTGATGTTCTGCAACATTGCATCTACTCAAGCCAGCATGTACCCATTAAACAGAGAACTTACCTCATGTCGCCTTGTCAAGCAAGCTCTGGTAAAAGAACAACTGGAAAAGATGCTTAAGACAGGAATTGTGGAACCATCATGCACGGGTTGGGCCTCTCCAGTCGTTCTAGTCCCCAGGACTGATGGCAGCATGAGATTCTATGTAGATTACAGCAAGCTGAATGCCATAACAGAAAGTGATGCTTACCCCAGTAGACCTCAACATCAGTTATTGTCAAGTGGCCATGGACCCTTCAAGTAAACAAAAAAACTGCCTTCATCTCCATCACTCCTTCAGGACTTTTTCAATTTATTGTTATGCCTTTTTGGCTTAATGCACCAGCAACCTTTCAAGGGTAAATGAAGACCATTTTAAGAGAATTGCGAGGAAAACTTTGTTTTGTCTACATTGATGATATAATCATCTATTCATCATAACTCAGCATTTACATGACCTCCAGAATGTCTTTCACAGGCTACAAGAAGCCAGATTGACCATCAACTTAAGGAGAAGTAAATTCTGCCTCCAAGAAATTTCATTCCTGGGCCATGTAGTGAACACTCAAGGTATTATGGCAAAGTTGAGGCCATTCAGTCTTATCCAGTACCCATCAACCTCAAAGAGGTACAGCGGATTCTTGAACTAGCTGGTACTACTAGATGGTACCACTGATTTGTACCGAACTTTTCACAAATTGCAGAACCCATTAATGCTCCAAATAAAGGTGGAAAACATTTCATTGGTGAGATCAATGTCAACGGGCATTTGAGCAGCTCAAGACAAGTCTGTCACCCCCATCCTTGGTCATCTAAATCTGCAACATCCCTTCACAGTATACACAGACTGTAGCGACACGGGCTTAGGAGCTGTGATAACCCAAAGAAAAGAACAAGGGATGGAAGAAGTTATAGCTTATGCATGGAGAAGCCTAAACCCAGCAGAAACAAACTACTCAGTCACAGAGAAAGAGTGTCTGGCAGTTGTCTGGGCACTTGAGAAATGGCAACATTGTATGGACAATAGAATGTTCATGATGTGAATGTTCACTGATCACTCTGCCCTTCAGTGGGCAATGTCCTCTACTAAAACTACAAGATGTCACATTCGATGGGCCCTGCGATTACAAAAATTTGACTTTGTCATCAAAGTAAGAAAAAAGCAAACTACTGTAAATGCAGCACCAGATGCCCTTTCCAGAATGTCCAACTTACCTGCATGCTACTTGTTCACCAACCAAAAGAACAAGACTGACTTTCCCCATCACTGCTGTAGACCTATTGGAAGAACAACATAAAGACCCTGAAATTGAAAAGATCTTCAAAGCAATAGCAGAAAACAGAACAATATTAGATTGGGGACTGTACCTTAAGACTCAACTGTCAAAAGGACAAGTTCAATATAGACTGTACTTACCCAAAAGCCTCATTCCTACAACTCTTCAATATTACCATTCAATTCCTTTGAGTGGACAATGGGGTATCTTGAAAAACCTATGATCTACAGAATGTCGTCTTCTGGCCTAGAATGTGGACGAATGTAAAAAACAAATAATATATAGTCAAATGTTGCATGAAGTGTCAAACACACGAGAACAACAATCGGTAACCTGCAGGCAAGTTACAACCTATCACAACCACACGTCCTAATGAAATGTTAGGTATGGACATCATGGGATCATTGCAAAAAGCAGCCCACACTACCACGAATACCTTTGTCTGTGTAGACTATTTCTCTGATTGGGTTGAAATGTTCTCAATGGGTAAAGCAAGTGCACAAACCATTGCAATAATTCTCCGAAAAGAAATTCCGAATGACGACTTTTGACGTCACTTTGTGACATTCTGTTCATGAGTGTTAATCAGTGTGATATCTTACCCCAGGTTAGATGGTTATATTTTGCAATGATATTTTGTTGAGAAACAGAGTTTTGAAATCATGAACTATTAATCAACACCAGTACACAACACAAACTACATCTAAGGCTTTGTTGATTTGTTTATCGTACCAAAACTTTATTGTGTGTGAAAACTGTAATTTGCTATTTGTTTTTTGTTTATGTTTAGTTAAAGGTGATCTAAGTAACTTTTTTACCTTAACTGAACAGCTTCGGAGTCAGTGGAATGGTTATATTACTTATTTCGGGTTGAATGGTGGTGGTTTCGCACCCCCCTGGTGCCTGAGAGCGGAAAAAACTCACTTGCAACTTTGAGATGGCGGGCCGCCGGCCGGCCATCGATATCAGGTCTCACGATGTAACGAATTGCTTGACGGTACTGCATACGTACACGCCCCCATTCAAGCACCGGCTAGCTATAAGCAAAGGGCAACGATAGATTGAGTTCTTCACATTTTCGTCATGGCTGAGCCTGTAAAAAAGAAGCAGAAAGCTAGGAAATCTTTGTCGGAGGACCAAAGAAACAGGAAACGGGAGACTGACCGAGCAAGAAGTCAGACTCGAGTAAATATCGGACCGGCTTTTTCAGAATGCGAGAACTGAGAGAAACAGAAGCCTGCAAAACGGATGCTGACCTGGCCTTCTTGCTGTTGCACTTGTAAGTATCTTTGGAATAAACCGTGTTTAATATTTAAATTTCAAGTAATTGTGACCTCAGGATGTTTGCTATTGTCTGTAAAGGTTTTTATTATGATCGCTGTCTGTAACGGGCTTACTAGTACGCTAGATACTATAACTAGCTTGCAAGTTCTGTGTATCCTACCTGCGTCTAAATGGCTAGCGGAGATTTTGGCTTGATCTAGCTAGATGGATGCTGCCCTTCTATGTGTCTAATTTAGCTTGCACGTTGCATCCAGGTGTTACTTTGCTTTTATTTGGCGCCGGTGTAGCAAAGCACGTATGTCTCTGGGTTGACAGCTGATCAGCTGGGTTGCTCGTGGCGAGGGGGGAGGAACAACAGTTCGTTTTTATGACAGTGTGTTTGAAAGCATTTACTACCAGACATTAGGGGGAGCTAGGGGGAGCTTCGTAGAGAAAAAACACTCAGGCTTGCCTGGTGTCCCTTTAAGAGAACAATATACATGGATATTTACACTGAATCTTTTTTTTTGTGTGTGTGAAATGTTTTTTTGTGAATGAGTTCCATGAATTTACATTTGTGTAACTGGTGGCTTATTAGGTATTCTGGTTTAAATTATTATGTTTTTGGTAGACCTAATTCTACCTGGTGTAGGGTTGGGTACTGGTTGGGTTTTATCCGATACCAGTACCTACTCGGTATTTTTCAAACGGTTCCGGTGCTTAAACGGTTCTTGAAACGGTACTTAAGAAAACTAAACCACACACACTTTATCAAAAAAATAATACCTATGTATGTGTGTGTGTGATTTTATGAAAAAGATTTTCTGATTTCTGATTAAATGAAAAATTGTGCCGTTTAAAAGGCTACTGATTTAGCCGAAAACACTTGAGTTAAGATCAAAATTTTGTCTTCTCATATTATGACTTTTACAAAACAGAGAAATATCTGACACTGAGCAGAAATATTTAACACACACAGTATAGCCTCATATACTTGATATTGATATACTTCATACTTGATATGCAAGATTAAAATACTAGACTAACCCGAAGAGGAACACTGGCAGCTGAACTTGAACTTTACTCAAGCGTGTCAGAGGTTTTGGGTTCTAATCCGCAGTCGTAGTTTTTTTTTTTTTTTTTTAACCGATTATGCTCATCAGTGGTTGTATATCAAGCAGGGATACTTTGTTTCCATTATATTTTGTGAGACTTATATATATTTTTATATTTATATTTTTCAAACTTCATTCACGCACATATGAAACCCTTGCATACGTATAGCCTACTAAGTAGTCACACATACATGTATACTGCTGAATGCTCAAACTAATACGAAATGCACAACGTCACATCTAAAGTCGCTCACGCACACACATGCAAACTCTACACACACGAGACGTGCAGAACTCTCCGCGCACATACTCATCTGAGACGCGAGCACACACACACACAAACTCTCCACGCACATAATCATAGACGGCGCCTCATAAATAGATCGATCTCCGCAACGTATTGAAGCCTATTTTTTACAGTCTATGATTGAAGCGCGCGTCCGAGTGCAGTGCGGTGTGCGCGAGCCACAAGAGAAAACACTGTATCCGCGCCACTGATCGCAGCGGCAATGAGCACTTTGATCACTTGATTTAAAAAAAAACACATTTCAGCGCTAGATCTCTTATTTAACAAACGAACTAAATGAACGCTCTGCTGGTTAACTGGAGATGTTTTATTATTGGATCATTCGTGGCGCGAGATGTTTTATAGGGGGCGGTAAAAAACGTCAGGCACCGAAATCAGGCACCGAAAGTTTCGTTCTTATTCGGTCTCGTTACTACCATTTACGTCGGAACCGGTTCCCTATTGGAACCGGGTTTCGGTACCCAACCCTAACCTGGTGTCATTCCTCTTGTTGGCGTGTGCCACTGTTACACTGTATATTGAATAAAAGCTTCAGCAATTATCACAACATGAAAATTTGATACCGTCACATGCCTAGTTTGCACACAGTAAACTTCTTGTCCTGTAAACGTCCTGTAATAATATAGGAACTACTTGTTATTCATAAATCACGTAACAGTTACTTGCATAAACTAAATCGTATTTTACTTACATATCCGATATGTACATTAGCCGAACTATAAACTTTCCAGCTGTGTCTGTGAAAAAGGGATGTGCCCTCCACAAGCTCCCGGGTCTGTGCCGCTGCACACACAATCCACTCCGCATTTCAATTATCAGCTCATGCACAGCAGCTATATAGGCATAAATATTACATTTATTTAGTGTTCTATTAATTTGAGACATTTACTTCATAGACATCCTTCTCTGATATACATTGTGCTCTTTGTTTGTTCTGTTGTCTGTGTTTCTTTGTCACAAGCACTGTACTGCATATGTTGCGTGGTACCGGAGTATTTATCAGGCCCGATACCGATACTGGTATCGGTGCATCCCTAGTTATATTTTTCCTATTGTTTATTTTCTATGCTGATGTTATCATTGCCTTTTGCAATAAAACGCATGATTCAAGGAAAACAATTCAAAATAAATGTTATTTGCAAAGGTGGATGTATGCAAGAATATGGATGTAGTACTGCAACAATTTATCTTTTTGTGCAAAAGATAAACAACTTAGAGTTAAGCTCATTCAAAAGCATTTGTAGTAATGTCATTTCTTGATTATTCTTGGTTAGTGAGGCACATGCAATGAATGGGATCAAACTTTGTAGGCCATAGGGTCAGACATCAAACACTGAGCTGGACTAGCCCAGATCCAAAAGGCAACAGTGGACCAAAAAAGGATCTGAGTCCTCTTTCAGCGACAGGGACAATGTAAGAGAACTGGATCCTTTTTCACTTTTTCACTCGCAGTGCGAGTCCGGTTCTTTTAAAGAGGACTCAAGTGTGAAAACACCCTAATATTATTGTTACCCAGCACAACCACGACACTGCCGTAAATATCACTTAACCAAACCTCTTTCCAGAGACCTTGGCATTTTCTAATTTACATTAGAGGTAATATATATGATGATGGTTAATAACAAATTATCTTTAATTTATTTGTTTGATGCATTATAAGGTCACCTTATTAGTTTCAGAGAAACAACAGTTTATCTTTCCATAGGATAACTTAAAGGGGACATATCATGCCAAATGCACTTTTTTAGCCCTTAAATGCATTTTGTTGTATATTTGGAGTGTTTAGAAGTACAGAAAATATGAAATTATTCTCTTCGGGTGCTTCGTTGATATCTTTATATTCTGTTTTGGTCATATTTTTCAACCTGTTCCAATTTTTCTGTTATCTATGACGTTTTTTGAACTATTATGTCACAGTATTTGCAGCGGAACTGCCAAATAAGGACATTGACTTCCGGCCCAACACTTCGAGCAATCCGCCATTTCTATTTCTCGCTGCAATTTTGTAGTCCAAGCTAAAGGATGCAGAAGTTACGAGAGGGTAAGTTAAAATGTTCGGTTGTTGGATGTAGTAACCCACACGCTTCATTACACCGTCTAATGTAGATGAACTGCCGCGCTTGTGACAGGACGCATGTTTAACTGAAAGAACCAACAGAGAGAGAAACTCGGTCGCGCGCACGCTCACTCTCTCTCTTCAGAGCCAGGCGAAAGTGTAAACAAGACATCACCGTCTCCAAACTAGACGCTGTCTTGCTCTCTCTCCCTCGCACATATTAATCAAAATAAATCGACATGGTGGTAAAAGGTCGGAAGACCAAAGTTTCATGTGTAAATACAGTAACACACCATTGCGATTAATCCATATGAAGACGTTGTTCTACAGGTTCGTCGTCTTCATTTTCATCTCGCTCCGGCTCCGACTCTGGCTCGAACATGTAAGGCTGGCTGGACAAGTCTTCCGTTGTTGACATTTTGTTAATAACGTGTGAATAAAAAGTTTCTGTGCCGCTACATAAACGTATCTCTGCTATCAAACTACAAAAATGGCCGAACGGGGTGGAGTTGAACCTCTGCAACCTGGAGAGGGGGCGGGGTATGAAGTGTCTCAATTGTATTTAAAGAGACCGCACCAAAACGAGTTGCTCTCAGACGCACATCAGAAAAGGGGTAGAAAAGGGGCCTGTGGAGCTATAATAATGAGGAATTCAGACCCAAGCATTGCAGTTCCGCTTTATATAGACTACAAATGTATGATTTATATGTAAAAAGGAACAATTTAAAAGCATGATATGTCTCCTTTAATTCTTCCATAGTGTGGCAGAACGGAATCCAGTAGCCACTTAATTATTTTTTGTATTCCACTGTTGACCAATTAGAAGAGGCTGATCATTTGTGACAAACTATTTAACGAGGGGAATTGTTTCGTCGAGCATGGCGGAAGTGAACTGACGTGAGAAGTCTTGTTGCTACGAAGATGTGTGCTGCCTGTTAGAGAAAGGTGTGAGAAGTTGCGTGCTTCGGTGCGAGAAAAGAGTCTGCTTGGGAGAGAATAGTGAAGGAAGCGTGCAGTGTCCAGGAGGGTTTGGATGCCGTGTCAAGTGTGAAAGAGAGTGCAGTTGTGAAGCGGAGGCTCTCTATTTCGGCTGCCGGTAGAGGTGTGTGCCGTGGATTATTCCACATCGACTGTTTTCCTGGACTGTGCTGCAAACGAAGCTCCTGTTACTTACCTGATACTCCAAACGAAGACCATCGGCACCAGGTACAAGCTTGACGCACCCCCCCACACACTAGTGGTGGGAGAAAAAAATCGATCCATCGATGCATCGCGATTCTCTCTCCAACGATTCTGGATCGATTCTGAGAATTTCAGAATCGATTCTGAGCTTAGTTTATAACCAGATGTGCGATGACGCAGAGTTTGCTTTAGAAACACCCGTCTTCTGCTTGCTAACAATTCCCCACACACGTACCTTCAGTAAAATAATATTTAATAAAGTTCGGAAAGGTTGAAACGAATTATAAGGACATTCACAGGCTTCATTGTACAGGATATGCGCTGTGAGAGACGCGCATGTTTGATGTTACACTTGAAGTGTGCTGTCTCGCGCGTCGATATTCTCCTTAAAAATGCTCTACGAAGTCATCGTTTATGTGGTTTGGAATGCAGTGGACTTATATATTTAAAATATGAACCTCGCTAACAGAAGGCTGCTTTCAGTTTCAAATGCTGATGCGCGCTTTGTGTTGACTGCTCGCGCATGCGGCTGTGCGACTCCGTGTAAGTGGTTTAATATACTTGTGCAAAATGAACGTAAACACAGCAAGTTATGTCTTAAGGGATTAAACGGTGAGGACAAACCACATTACTACTTGTATTTAAAAAGAGATCCGAGCGTGAATGCAGCTAAATAGATATCTAAGATATCTCAGTCTAATAAGATGTCAAAGTAAAAAACAAAAGTATGATGAAAATAAATCACTCACAGTTCTTGAATGGAAAATGTTCAGATAATCTTAAATACTGAAAGCACTCTTCTGTTTATTTGTCATTTGTTTCTATGCTTCTCTTTATTATTTGCTATTTATATGGTTTGAAGTTATATTAGTTTAAAATTCTTAAAATAAAACTGTTTTAATGTTTTATTTATTTTATTTGTAATTATAAAAAAAATAGACTACTTAATTACTTATGTAAACTAATGAATTAAGGGGGGTAGATAAAGAATCGTTCTGGAATCGGATCGTGACTCCCAGAATCGGAATCGGATCGGATCGTGAGGTGACTGAAGATTCCCACCTCTACCACACACACGCAATAAATCATACTCTTTCTTGGTTGCTTGAGAGCATATAAAAAAATATGTTGATGGGTTTGCTCTGACAGTTCTTCTCTTTACCTATTATTTTTTTTGAGGAGTGTATAAGATTGGTTGTGACTGTCTGTGAGCAAGTTCAGAAATTGAGTAGAGATTGCCAGTGACAAAATGCCATTGCAGCTTCCTTATTTAAAGGGTTACTTCAGGATTTAGCATTAAGCTTTGTATTAGTAGAAAACCTGTAGTATTTTCGAATTACCATGCTTTCCACCCTCATATCCCCCTGAGACAAGAGATTTATGTATTTTTTGTCTGGAAAAAATCCTCCGATGACGCAAAAATCGTCATTTTGCGTCATCGGAGGATTTTCTGGCCAGAGGCTAAAGACTACAGCCAGTA
Organism: Squalius cephalus; assembly: GCF_949319135.1. Classification (NCBI taxonomy): domain Eukaryota; kingdom Metazoa; phylum Chordata; class Actinopteri; order Cypriniformes; family Leuciscidae; genus Squalius; species Squalius cephalus. The sequence continues at coordinate 20,649,620 of NC_137122.1, forward strand.
GATGGCGTTGTTCCGCATGTTTTCAGCCCGCCCATAGGAGGAGGGATCTCACTCACAGAATGTACACAGTGTCAGCCGTCTTTCTTTGGAAGCTAAGCTAGCAGGCTCTTGTTCTGTGGAGAAAGCTGAATAGTAGGAGAAAGCTGAGTAAGTAACCATCCTCCTTTTCCCTGACTTGTCCGGCGGGCGAGATCGTTCAAAATGTCCGGGATTCAGCTTTTGCTTTCTGCGGTCGCTATTCCTTGTTTACATGCACACCTTTTGTTTCAACCTAACTGAATTCATTCCGATTGGTGAATTTGAATGTAGTGTTTACATGAACGCTAAACAAGTGATCGGTTGATGTGTGCGTTTTACCATTGCTAAGAAAAATTCCCGCTCCCCCGTGAGAGATGGGAGACCCGGCGCGTCTCAGTAGTCATGCCACCGGCCTCGCGCTGTTCTCCCGCGGCCGTCAGCCTCGTCCTGCTCGCCATAGTAAACATGATGAATGAATGGCGACTGTAGAACGCAAAAGCCGAATCCCGGACATTTTGGACGATCTTTAAATCCCTCGCAAACTCATCACGTAGGCTAGCTTTGTTGTTTTAAACTGCGCACTCTTACCGGTAGGCGTGGCCTCCTGAGACAGCGAAGCAAGTGGATTCTGGGAGTTGTTGTCTTTCATCCACATAAGCCAAAAATACATTTTCTGGCTTTTCTCAGTCTAGAAAGCTCCAAATTCAAAAATTTCTTCACATTTCTTCTACTTAAATGACCTATTTTAAATACACATTCATCTTCCCAGAGGTGAAGTATCCCTTTAAATCATGGTTTTGTAGCTTTGTTTTTGTTTTTGTTTTTTTTCTCTTCCTTATTCGTTGTTTGTGTTTTGTTTTTCCCTTTTTTTCTTGATTTCCATGGAGGTTTGTTACTGTCTTAACCCGTGATGATTGAATATGAGTGTCATGTTTTGCTGTGTTGGGTATGTCATTGTGAAAAATACTGTCTAAAATAAATTTGCATCTGATGTACTCATAACCACATCTTAAGTGATGTGTGATCCAAAAATCACAATGTCAGCAGTGACTTGAAAACCAAGCACTACATAGAATGAGGTCATATTATAGCTTTGCGTGACAAGTAGACATACTTTAAATTTGTTACTCACGGATAACAGATCCTCCACGCTCTGCTGCAGCGGTTTTCCTTACCTTTCCTTTCCTTTCCTTTCCTTTCTGGTTGCAGTGTTGCCAGATCAGGTCGACGACGACGATTTCCAGCCCAAAAGCTCTCAAAAAGCCCGCCTAAATCATTCACTGCCAAAAGAATGCAATATAATTTTACTGTCATGCAGGGGCGTAGCAACCGGGGGGGACGGGGGGGACACGTCCCCCTCACTTTTAGAAACAGGTGATTCTGTCCCCCGCCTTTTTTTTTTTTTTTTTTTTTTGACCCAGCGAGCGCCAATATTTCTGCCAGTGTTCTCAGACTTGAGTGAACTAACATTCAGCCAATCACAGCGCGAATCATCTCTGCGTGTCTGTCATGAGCTTCAAATCTCTTGTTGCTCTTGCAATTTTCGTTCTTTGTGTTCCTACTTTGTTGTTTGGCCGTCTGGGGTAAAATGAACCCCAGAAAAAAAGCAGAGGACGATTACATCCTTTTTTCAAACACGCAGAATTGTAGTTCTACTACTTGCCCAACTGGACAAATGCCCTGATTAAAACAATTTTTAATATAAAAATAAAAAATAACCAGGGAATCACAAAGCGTGAGGATGATTCTGTTTTATTTAATTTGATGTAACTGGCGATTGATAGCCCATAGTTGATAATAATATAGGCCTAATGTGCGCTGTTGAGGCTCGCGCAGTTATAACATATTTTAGTTAAGAAACAATATCGGCTACACACTACCAGCTGTTTTCCTGAATGCCATCAAGATTGAAACCGTGACTGGTTTCATAACAATTCAATAAACAAATAGTTAAAATTAAGTCACTTACATTTTAGACACAATGACTGTTTTTGTTCTGTTCCAGCAGCGAAAATAGTTCCAAACAAAGATCACCGCCGAACCATCGCGCATCTCACAGCAACACTTGTTGCATTACTGAATGATTCAGCGTTTTGAACGAATCGGTTGAGTCAAAGATTCAATTACCCATTCATAAACTGCCTCATTCTGAATAAATCAGCCGTTTGAACGAATCGTTTGAATGAATGACTCAATGACTCGCTCATTAAGATGGTCGCTTACCGCCTCCTACTGGCGGTTTAGTTTCATAAAGTAGCCTATCATTCTTTTCAACATTTTCTTATTTGTATATTCAAAAATATTTAAAATAATCCAAATAAACAGTTATACTTTTTCAATGTAAATTATTTAATTTGATTGGTAACAGCCTAGTGTCTTATTTTTATTGAATATATTGATCAAATTTAAGAATTTGAAAGGAAAGGTGGAGCATACATTTAGGCCGTAGACTGTAAAAAATAGATTTAGGCTAAGAAAATTAGGGGGACAATGCCCTTTATAAAGGTATAAAAAAAATGGTGTTTTCAAACAGTAATGTAATGAAACATTGACAATTTAAGTTTGAAGGGAGTAAATTAAACGGAGTAAAGTCTCTGTTTAGGCTATTAAGGAAATGTAATTTTGCCAAAAAAAAAAAACTTTTATTTTAAATAAATGTTCATTTTAAATCAGCCTTCAGTGTGATATGTTACCATATTAGCATACTTAACACTGAGTATTTGAATAATTGTAATGTGATGATCAGATGCAGATATCTAAATCAGAGAATATCATCGGGCGGTTTGTGGGTGGATTATTTATTTTTAACAGTGGACTCGGGTGACTCAAAGTGCACCAGATTAACCTGTTAAGCTTCACCAGTGCGTCGGCGCACTGAAGCGTTTTTTATTTATTTAATTCAAAATTACTATCAGATTTAATGTTATACCTTGACAAACTATACATCATTAAAAAGATATAAGACTCAAGTTTCAGTATTTGACCACTATTGTATTCTGAGAAACTCATAGTGACAGTTATGTCTTAATTTGTGTCAGGAGTTATGAAATGAAAAAATGAGTCGATACCTTTAATATGAATTATGACCGTCAGCCGCTTTCATTCATAAAAAACTCCCGTGCTGTCGTCATGACAGCGATACACAAAACAACGTCCCTCAAGGCTTTAGCTCAAAAATGTGCAGATTTGGAGAAATATTGCTAGATTCTTTTAGATTCACATCATATTTCTATAGACAGGAATAATATTTATTGAATTTATACCCAAATGCGTCAATGTAATCATTATGAGCGTTTGGTATTCTAATTCACAGTGTTTTCAATTCATACCAATAGCCTGAGGGCGCTATATGCACAGTAATATAGTCCATATATGGCACATGAAGAAGAGCCATGATCATGTGACATTCCAGGAAGCCTCGAACACACACACAGCTAACAGAGATCGGCTGTAATCATGCAGATAAAAGATGTTTTGAAGACAATAAACATGATTGCAATGATATCTGATTTGCCTGTGTTCTTCAAGCCATGCCAGGTATTTTTATAATAATAGATTATATTTATAATGTAATGCTAATCTATATAGACTTCATCATTGTGCATAATACTATCAAATAATATATTTTCTGTCTGATTTTTTTATCTGAAGCTAAATTAGATCACAGAAGATTATTTAAAACATTCGGCTTGAGTTATAAAGTACGTTTTGAGCATAAATATGGTTTTAATCTCATATATTGTCGTGTATTGATGGTGTGCTAAGCTAACATGCTAGCTAGCCCTAACTGTTAGTCACATGACATGGTCTTGAAAAACATTTAACTAAATACAGAGTTTTGGGCTTATTATCTTCAGATTTTAAACATAAAATGTTTAGACATGTGGCTTTAGCTGTAGTGCATTTCTAGATTGCTCCAGTGCCAATTTCAATTTTATTTTCATGAGGATGTTTCATAAAAAATAATTTCTAATAACTTTACAAAACTTTGAAGCTATTTATAACAATTTTTGTCATTACGACAATAATTAATTCTACATTTACAATAAACTGCCAGGTGTCAGCTTTCAAACGAGATCATACTTGTGCTTTTAGTACAAAGGGTTCATGAACTGTATCTGTTTTAGTTTGGGTATGTCATTTCTGGGGATTTTTCAAAAGTGGCGTTGCAGCTTAACCCTTAAAGGGGCAAGCATAAATAAATTTGATGGAAAAATTATTCATTGCTATTTTTGTATGTATCTAGACTAAAATGACACAGTTCATGCATTTTTTCCAAAATATGACCTTTATTTTCTAAGTTACACTCTGTATCTCCCGAGATACATTGCCCATTTAGGGTAACATTTTGCAATGTATTCTTTTTTATTATAGTTCATATGACAACTTTTACACTACGCTACGCCACGCCACACCACACCACACCACACCACATTACACTACACTACACTACATTACACAACACTACATTACACTACACTACATTACACTACACTACACTACACTACACTACATTACACTACACTACACTACATTACACTACACACTACACTACACTACATTACACTACACTACATTACACTACACTACATTACACTACACTACATTACACTACACTACACTACACTACATTACACTACATTACACTACACTACACTACACTACATTACACTACATTACACTACACTACATTACACCACACTACACTACACTACATTACACTACACACTACACCACACTACACTACATTACACTACACTACATTACACTACACTACACTACATTACACTACACTACACTACATTACACTACACTACACTACACTACATTACACTACACTACACTACACTACACTACACTACATTACACTACATTACACTACACTACACTACATTACACTACACTACACTACACACTACACCACACTACATTACACTACACTACATTACACTACACTACACTACATTACACTACACACTACACCACAATACATTGCACTACACTACACTACACTACATTACACTATACTACATTACACTACACTACATTACACTACACCACATTACACTACACTACACTACATTACACTACACTACACTACACTACATTACACTACACTACATTACACTACACTACATTACACTACACTACACTACATTACACTACACTACATTACACTACACTACACTACATTACACTACACTACATTACACTACACACTACACCACACTACATTACACTACACTACATTACACTACACTACACTACACTACACTACATTACACTACACACTACACCACAATACATTACACTACACTACACTACACTACATTACACTATACTACATTACACTACACTACACTACATTACACTACACCACATTACACTACACTACACTACACTACATTACACTACACTACACTACATTACACTACACTACACTACACTACACTACATTACACTACACTACATTACACTACACTACACTACATTACACTACACTACATTACACTACACTACACTACATTACATTACACTACACACTACACCACACTACATTACACTACACTACATTACACTACACTACACTACATTACACACTACACCACACTACATTACACTACACTACACTACACTACATTACACTACACACTACACCACAATACATTACACTACACTACACTACACTACATTACACTATACTACATTACACTACACCACACTACACTACATTACACTACACTAGACTACACTACACTACACTACACTACATTACACTACACTACACTACATTACACTACACTACACTACATTACATTACATTACATTACACTACACTACACTACACTACACTACATTACATTACACTACACTACACTACAAGTTAAAGAAAAAACTTTATCCTATTCAATATCTGTAGAGAACAGGCCTCAAAACATAAGAATATCTCTGAGTGATCAGCCCTGTTAAATACCCTTATATGGGCGATGTATCCCCCAGGATACAGACATTCAATGCCTGATAATCAAAGTTGTGAGAAGATTATTTTAAAAATATCCACAAGAACATGTAAAACTATCCTTAAAAAACTATTTTCTAAAACAAAATCACTCTAAAATATCATAATCGTAAAAAATATAAAAACACTTTCCTCATGGCCAGTGTCTTTGTCCATGTATGCTGCCATTTTGGATTTTGATACAAATATTTGGAATGTTGGCATAAAGTCACATGACCTGATTACATGACCCATCACCCCATCAGTGTTTCTCATCAACTACAACCACATAATGCCCCTCCCCCCATAGCCCTCCCCCCTACAGCCTGTTAAATGACTGTATCCCCCAAGATACAAAAACTCTTTAAGGGTTAACAGGTTAATGAATTTATCTTTAAAATGTACAAAATTTTCTTCCGGGGGGGCATGCCCCCGGACCCCCCCTAGAGGTACCGGGCTCCACCCACAAAAATGATGTGGGAAACACATTAGGGTATATGATAATCTACAAAAAAATACACATTTAATTATCTTAATGAACATCACCTCTGGGTCACGTACTATGGTCACATACAGCTTTTGTCCCCCCCACTTTTATAATGGCTGCTACGCCCCTGCTGTCATGGCAACCCAGGTGTAGAAGTACCATTTACCGCCTTAAAAACGAACTAATGATGACAAAATAAAATTATAAGTATTAGGCCTACCCACACAGACACACGCAGTAAAACCAGCATGAGGCAAAAGACACACAGTATTGATACAAATACTTTAGCTAAAATAATATGTTTTAATAATGTCTAAGTTAATCACAAAACAATCACTTTAGCAAATTTTGTAGCACTATTTTCAGTTTATTTTTATAAAGATTTTTTTTTTTATCGAATATCGTCCCTGATACTCACAGTTTGTCCTCCTCCAGCTCATAGTCCATGTCTCTGAACATTATCAGCTCTGATAGTTTGTGTTCAGTGAAGATCTGATGATCAAACTCTCTTCATTCATTCAGACGCTGAACTCTCCAACTGAAATACAACAGTATTGAGTATATTTATAAGATTTTTAAACAAAATAAGCCATTTTATGATTTATTTGCACACAAAATCTGTTGCTCCGTCAAAGTTCAATACAAAGTTTTTTCTCTGCAATACTAATACACTATGGGAATAGTGAAAAGCACATTTTTCCTTTAGCCCCGTTGTACCCTATACTACGCATTGTAGAACATAAAACAGAAAATAGCTCAGTCAAAACATATTAATCAATGATTCAAACCTTTTTCAGCAGCTAGAGAGCAGTCTGGACGGTGTAAAAGTCGCAGATGCCCTCAGGCCGATGGACAGGAGTCGACCCATTTTCAATGTCAATTAAATCATTCAACTGTGACTGCGCTCTCCTTCGAGTCATCTCCCACTGGTGTAATCCACGTTTTGGGAGTATGATCAGTCTCCCACTTTTTACTGTAGATACAACTTACTGTATATGTACAACTTTGACATACTGATCGATCGCTTGTTTCCCGCTTAAATCCGTCAGTCAGATCACGTCTGCCTGCTGATCGCTGATAGGCTAACAGTGCTTGCTCGTCAACGACATCAACACACGTAATGGTGAATGATTTTATGAAGTGCATGCAAATTATAAAATTAAGATGTTTTTAGTGGTTTTGTCCACCCGCCCAAACCAATTTTTACCCGCACAATCAAATTCAAAACCCGCAACTGGCTGGCGAGGCGCCTGACCGGTAGTTGTGACGTATCTCGTAACTATAGAAATAAGAGGAGCTCACCAATAAATTTCTCAAATAAATGTTAAATATATAAAATAAAAAGTGGTGCAACAGTACCTAAATTATATTACTCTATGATGCAGATCCATAGACTGGTCATCCAGACACTGCAGAGATGTACCGGTACTTTGCAAATAAAAGAGAAATTCGTGCTTTAAGATTATTTGGATTTGACAATATTTCACTCCATGTAAAAAAAAATATATACATTAGTAATATTATATCAATATATATTACACTCACTCCATAATATAAACATGAATTGTTGAATTATTTGAGACTTTTTTGCGCTTCACACTCCAGTCCAGTGGGAGGCGGAAATGCGCATTTCCATTGGTTTTTCCAGCCAACATTAAACACCAGCAGAAGAAGAAACATCCTGCAGACTGGTGTTCAGATGCAAAAGCTGGATGTTTATCGAGTTATCTTCATTAAATGACACTGAAAAATTGTTTCAATATTTTCACATGTTAACAGCATCATTGAACTTGAAATATTCATCGACGGAGCGGTAAGAGAGACACCTGAATTACTGACTTGCGGAAACACCTGTCGCCAACTCATAATAACAACGGGAATAACAATAATAACGAACAGCTTATTGAATATGTCTTAGATGTTACAGTAGTACAGATGATTTACACCGTGAGTTTTATCAATACTGTTGTATTTCAGTTGGAGAGTTCAGCGTCTGAATGAATGAAGAGAGTTTGATCATCAGATCTTCACTGAACACAAACTATCAGAGCTGATCATGTTCACAGACATGGACTATGAGCTGGAGGAGGACAAACTGTGAGTATCAGGGACGGCATTCATTAAATAACCTTGAGCTCATTAATATTAAGTTATATTATGTCACATCCTGTGAGGTTTCTACAAGAGAATAGAGATATTTCTGTAAGTCACACTTATAAATGTCATTGCATTGCATGTTATCAAATGCAATTGAAATAAAGAAGAGGAAGGACTCTTTACAAGCAGAAAAGATAAAAAGATGAATCAACAGATCTAGTGCATAAAATGAAGACGGAGTATTTAACACACAAGTGTGTGATGTTGTGTCTGTGTGTCCAGTGGGATTCCTACAGTTCCTGGGACAGTGACTCTGAAGAAAGACTCACAGAACCTGATTGGGATCAGTATTGGGGGCGGCGCTCAGTTCTGCCCGTGTCTCTACATCGTACAGGTCATATATATTACATAATACATTAATTACACATCACACATCCACTCTCACGTCCTCTGACTGTGGGAATGTTCTGTCTATGATGAGTATATGCATGTGTTTTTGGAGATACTCGATCAAATGCACGATGTCCACGTCTAAATAATGTCCTTTACATCTGTTTTCTTGTCAAAGTGCAACGGAAAGCTTTATTTTAGGGCTGGGTATCGGCACAAATTTCATGATTCCATTATATTCAATGTCGTTTAATTTAAATATATATATATATATATATATATATATATATATATATATATATATATATCAGGTCAATACATGTCAATTTTTCTCAAGGAAAATGTCGTATCACAACTGATGCTGTAAACTTCACAGGGAACTCTGTACATTACTATGATATTAAAAGATAAAATATACAACTGATTTATACAATTAAATTGCACATAAGGCAATTTTTATAATAATAAAGTTATAGTAATATAAAATTAGTAAAAATGCAAACGTTTAAATGGCGGCTGTCATAAACGCTTGTTTTCATGATGGATTTATTCAAATATACATGGAAAACAGCTTAAGTAAAAATATTATAAATGTTTAATATAGTGCATATATTTATCAAAATTCTCCTCTTGAGTTATTTTTTGAATGAATCTAACTGTTGAGTTTATGGTCATTGAATGGCTTTCCTGAGGTAAATGCGTGACATTATTGTTCTCCGGCTGTTTTATTGACGTCTTTCTGCGGTTGAAACACGTTCATTCATGTTTGTTTGGTGCTGTAACTGGTAGTAAAGAAGAAGAGACGATCGGTTCATGTGCGCTTGAACTGAGTCATGTCACATTAAAGAGGCATTTTGTGATGAAACTGCCAGCATTTGGAAGCTGAGACTTTGTTTCAGATCAAAAGTATCAAAGCACTTATTGTCATGATGGCAGGAGCTACAAATAACGTTTAGTGAAGTTTTATTCACGCATCAACAAAAAACAGCACAGACAAAAATATCGATTTTTGAGATCAAAGAAATCTATATCGGTTCATCAAAATGAGAATCGAGAAGTCGATATTTTCAACCCAGCTCTACTTCATTTATATATTAAAAGCACTATTTTTGGGGAGGATGGCCACCCTCTTTTTTGCCTTTAATGAATTTGCAGGCGTGGTGTATGAGTTATGATGTCTTATGGTCATGTGTGTGTGTGTTCAGGTGTTTGATAACACCCCGGCCGCTCTGGACGGGACTCTGGCCGCAGGAGACGAGATCACTGGAGTCAACGGCAGGCCGGTGAAAGGCAAGACTAAAGTGGAGGTGGCCAAGATGATCCAGACAGTGCAGGTGCGTTTAGAAACAACTCTATTCACAGCACACATGGTTTTAAAGAAGCTTTATGGATAATCATAATGTCGATGCTTATGTTTCAAAGCCATATTGAGCCATTTAGAGAGAGAGACGATAGTATAGGTAACGTTTGGAGACGATATAAACCATCAATCAGATGAGATTTGCTCTTGTCCTTATCATCTACAACACTTGAGAAAAAACTGATCTTATTGGATGGTTTGAAATGATTGTTGACATTGTTACATCTCGAATTAATCATTCAGTATCAGTTCACTCATTCAGTCTTTGGAAATCTCTTCTGGTTTTTCCGTAATACAGTTGAAAAAACGTGTTAATGTCAGTATGATTCAATGAAACGTAATTTCCAAAGTGAAAGATTAATAAAATATAATGTTTAACATGTTCAGTATTAGATTTCCAGCTCATTTGTTGCTTTTCAAGAAACTGCATGTTAATTATGTGAATTTATACTTTATATGTGAAAATCTGTCATGTTTTACAGTGTTAATAGTGGATTTTTTTTTTTTTTATATGAATTATGTTTATTTATGAAATCATGTCATATGACTTGAAATTAAACTGCGGAGCATTACAAGAACCGGAGCATTATAAGAGTGTTATTATCCATAGATTGACATATTATTGACCCGAATATCATCAAATGAAATCCTCAGGTGTGTTTCTAACTGCTGCTGCGCACCTGTAATAGTCTTTGTCTGTCAGGAAATCACATGTTGTTTTGTCTTGATGAATGTGTTTGTGTTTATGATCTGCAGGGTGAAGTCGTGATCCAGTACAATAAACTGCAGGCCGACCCCAAGCAGGGCAAATCTCTGGATATCGGTAAAAGCGGTTTACTTGCAGTAATAAATATACATTGTGTTTGACTGGAGGGAGAAATGCGTTTGTTTCTCTTTTAGAGCCTATGAAATCCTTTGTTTTTTTCCAAAATTCCATTGAATTTTTTCCCAGAATTCTGTGTTCCATTTATATTTTTCTAATTGCATTTTAATATAGGCCTGTTTTATTTATCAATTTGTGTTCAATTAAATTATTATATTATATAGTCATCAATTTCTGTCATAATTTCTTCAGGTTAAAACTAACTTTAAGGCAGTTTGTAGTGAAGATATTTGAGTTTCTGTGTGTATTCTGACTGTGTGTGTGGGTGTCAGTGTTGAAGAAGGTGAAGCATCGTCTGGTGGAGAACATGAGTTCAGGAACCGCAGACGCTCTGGGACTGAGCAGAGCCATTCTGTGCAACGGTCAGTCTCTCTCTCTCTCTCATATGTTATACATAACTAGTGTACACTATAGTGCGGTACAATAATGACTGCAGAAATAAAAAATACTAGTAACTTAAAATGTTGTAAATCAAAACAAGCCCTTTATTTACTTCCCCTCCTGCATTAGACTCAAAAGCCACAATATGACAATGATCTTTAATGGTTGATTTAGGAGCATCAAGGGTGGGAGATTCTCTAATACTTGTTCATTTTTCTTTAGTGTGTAATATTGATATTAATATTGTTTGAGCATGAAAAAGCTCTGTTCTAGAAGAGCTAAAAACAGCATCAAGACTTTGTAAAAGAGCAGAAACATTAATTGTATGACCTACATCATACAATTGAGAAAATAATCCACAGAAAACTGACCTCAAAAAATAAGTTATTTTAATAGAGACCTAGTTTTCTGTGGATTATTTTCTCAATTAAATGTGTAGGTCATAAAAGTAACGTTTTTCATAAACAAAATGAAGATTGTTTTTCAGAACATTAATATTTTGGACTGGGATGTTATTTTTATGACAAACACATTTAAACCCCACAATTCTCCTTAATGTAGGGATTAAATGATTTTCAGGACTCTAATGCACTCAGATGTTTGCTAGTGAGTTTTCATTTAATTCCCATGTGTGGAAATAATGTGTGAAATCTGTGTTTGTGTGCTTCAGATGGTCTGGTGAAGAGGCTGGAGGAGCTGGAGAAAACGGCTGAACTTTATAAAGGTCATTCATTCACACTAATCCTGCATTAAACCAGTGACTGAGAGAGTTTCATACAGGAATAATAATCTAAGTGTTTGTGTGTGTTTAGGGCTGATGGAGCACACAAAGAGACTCCTGAGGGCTTTCTATGAGCTCTCACACACTCACAGAGGTCAGATATCACAAACTAAGATTTAAAGATTAAATTAAATAAAGATTAAAATTAAGAGTTTGCATGATGGAAAATGTTAATAACACAAATAGTAATAACTGTAGGAAATGATGCACGTAAACCATGGTCATTAATCTTGTTCATAATGTGATGTATATACACAGTTGCTGTTTATATACACTTTCTCCTGAACGTTCTTCATTTTATAGATAAGAAATGTGGTTTGCTGTCAAATAATGCATCTAATTTGTAACCAGATGTTCAAAAGATGGTCTTTTTGAAAAAAATGATTTTGTTCATAAAGTTGCATTTTATATACACTTTAACACTTTCTGCTCCAGAACATTCATTTTATATACAAGAAAAGTGGTTTGCTGTAAAAATAGACTGGTAATGCGTTCAATTTGTGATCAGATATTCAAAAGATGGTCTCTAGAAACACAGCGCACCATTAACTTTAGGTCTGTCTGGTAGTAATAACCAAATATGAACAAAAAACACTCCACGATCTCCATCGTCATCTCTATTCGTTTATAATTGTAATGTTTGATTTCTCTCTCTCTCTCTCTCTCTCTCTCTCTCTCTCTCAGCGTTCGGCGACGTGTTTTCCGTCATCGGCGTCCGTGAGCCTCAGGCCGCTGCCAGCGAAGCCTTCGTGAAGTTCGCTGAAGCTCATCGAAACATGGAGAAGTTCGGCATCCAGCTGCTGAAGACCATCAAACCCGTGAGAGATCAGATATGAAACGACTTCATATTTAGGGTTAGGAATCGAATACTTGAGGTCAGGAATTGGATACTTGTTATAAAATTACAATCTCGATTGCTCTTATCGATTCCTGTGTGTGCATTTTAATATGACTTTAAACCATTCAAGTGTGAGTTGACTCGCTGTTTTCTGTGCTGAACACACACACACATGTAACCGTATATCGTGCAGCTCTTAAAGTGGCAGTAGCCTTATATTCCTGCTGCCGTCTCTTTAATAACACTAATCAAACAAAAGACAAAGAGAAAATTCACTCGCTGTTCTTGATTGAATAACTTTTGTAACTATATTTATAATGTATATTTTAGTCCAGTGTTATTTTACATTTGATTAGAGTTTCTGTACCTGGAAATCTTAAAACACTGTTTATTACAAACATATCTTTGTTCAGTTGTATCTATTTGCTGCGATTGATAATTTCTTATTTGTTCTTTTTTAATTATTTACTTGTCTTTAATAATGCTTGAAAATTATATTAGTTAGGCTAGTTGTTTTTGCAATGGTATTTTCACCATAGTTCCTTGTGTAAGTGTTGTTTAGCCTGTTGATTTTTGTTCATGATATTCAGTTACAGTGAAATGTTTTTGCAATAAGACTTAAAATAAATGTGAAATATATATATACGTTTTTTTTTTTTGTCTTATTGGAATCGAAATTAGGAATCGATAAGTAGAATTGGAATCGTTAAAATTCAAACAATATCCTGTAATACAGATGAATGTAGAGTAACTGTAACTTACATAGATAAAATATATGGTATAGAACAACTAAAAATATAATGAAAGAAATCATGTTTAATAGAAATAATTAAATAAGATAAATGTTATTGATAACACCTTTAATAATGCTGTCTGTCTGTCAGATGCTGCATGATCTGAACACGTATCTCCACAAAGCCATTCCAGACACCAAACTCACCATCCGCAAATACCTGGACGTCAAGTTTGAGTATCTGGTATGAAACCAGCCAGAGGATTTATTAATAGAGAGATGAGGTTTTTTAAGTGTTTTATGGTGATTTATTGATGTGTGTTTGTGTTTCAGTCGTACTGTCTGAAGGTGAAGGAGATGGATGATGAAGAGTACAGCTGTATCGTAAGTTCACTCTCTTCACTTACCAAAACTCTCTACTTCACAAGAGCGAAATCATCTTGAGATTATTTAATGCTTAGGTCAAGGAAGTTTTACCAGTAAAAATATACTGTTTAATGAATGTAACCTGATTTGGAGTTCAGTTTAATGTTGAACTTTGACCCTGACACAGTAACGCTGAACAGAAATATATATTTGTTTTAAATTTCAAAAATAAATAATTTTTTTCTGTGTTATCGTTAACTGATGCCAAAGTGCATTATTTAAAGAAGATACACACATTTTATTTTATTACTGATAAATTATTTTAAAAAGTAACAAAACAAAATTATATAAAAACTTTACCATACATATATGCATACACACTTATTTAAAATATTGAAATAATTCCATAAGATTTTTAGATTTATGTAATATGGCATTTTTGCTGTATTATTGTTGTTAAATAAAGCTGGATTTTGCCAGTATACATATATATTAGTATCTTATTACTATGAATTATATTGAAATGTTACAAAATTAAAACCAATAATGAGATTGTGGCAATGAATATTTGCAAAAACCCTTATTTAACCCCCTGTGTGTGTGTGTGTGTGTGTGTGTGTGTGTGTGTGTGTGTGTGTGTGTGTGTGTGTGTGTGTGTGTGTGTTTCAGGCGTTGGGCGACCCGTTGTACCGCGTCAGCACCGGAAACTACGAGTACCGTTTGATCCTGCGCTGTCGACAGGAAGCTCGCGCACGCTTCGCTAAGATGCGCAAGGATGTCTTGGAGAAAATCGAACTCCTGGACCAGAAACACGGTGTGTTGAGTAGCTCGATACTAGGGCTGCACGATTAATCGCAATTTACATGTAATCGCACTTAAACTGATTTGCTCTGTAAACGCTGCTCCATCTGAAAGCACTGAGTTTGAGTCTCTTATAACGAGCATTTGAAAAAGCAACACACATCAAACATCTTTCCAAACATGAGAAGCATTTATGAACCTCTTGTTCAACAAAAGACAAAATTTAATAACATGCATTTACTCCAAACTCACTTCATAACGAGAGCTGAGCTCATCCTTCTGTGAGATGATGATTCTTACACAGAATAAGGCAGTCGTGTGTTTATTAGTCATGTTTAATCAAAGCGCTTCAATCTTCTGTTTATTCAGATACAGCGATAGGGGTTTCCTGGAATGACATGTTTTATCGTACTTATGCTGGGCGTGTGTGTGTGTGCATGCGTGTGTGTGTGAGACACCCTCTGGTGTTTAGATGTATATGTGGTGTGTGTGAGAGATGCCCTCTGGTGTTCAGGTGTGTGTGTGTGTGTGTGTGTGTGTGTGTGTGTGTGTGTGAGAGAGAGAGACAACCTCTGGTGTTCAGATGGATATGGTTTGCATGTGTGTGTGTGTGTGTGTGTGTGAGACACCCTCTGGTGTTCAGATGGATATGATGTGTGTGTGAGACACCCTCTGGTGTTTAGATGTATATGTGGTGTGTGTGTGTGTGTGAGAGACGCCCTCTGGTGTTCAGATGGATATGATGTGTGTGTGTGTGTGTGTGTGTGTGTGTGTGTGAGAGACACCCTCTGGTGTTCAGATGGATGTGTGTGTGTGTGTGTGTGTGTATGTGTGTGTGTGTGTGTGTGTGTGTGTGTGTGTGTGTGTGTGTGTGTGTGTGTGTGTGTGTGTGTGTGTGAGACACCCTCTGGTGTTCACACGATATGGTGTGTGTGTGTGTGTGTGTGTGTGTGTGTGTGTGTGTGTGAGACGCACTCTGGTGTTCAGATGGATATGTGGTGTGTGTGTGTGTGAGAGACGCCCTCTGGTGTTCAGATGGATGTGTGTGTGTGTGTGTGTGTGTATGTGTGTGTGTGTGTGTGTGTGTGTGTGTGTGTGTGTGTGTGTGTGTGTGTGTGTGTGTGTGTGTGTGTGTGAGACACCCTCTGGTGTTCACACGATATGGTGTGTGTGTGTGTGTGTGTGTGTGTGTGTGTGTGTGAGACGCACTCTGGTGTTCAGATGGATATGTGGTGTGTGTGTGTGTGAGAGACGCCCTCTGGTGTTCAGATGGATATGTGGTGTGTGTGTGTGTGAGAGACGCCCTCTGGTGTTCAGATGGATATGTGGTGTGTGTGTGTGTGAGAGACGCCCTCTGGTGTTCAGATGGATATGTGGTGTGTGTGTGTGTGAGAGACGCCCTCTGGTGTTCAGATGGATATGTGGTGTGTGTGTGTGTGTGTGAGAGACGCGCTCTGGTGTTCAGATGGATATGTGGTGTGTGTGTGTGTGTGTGTGAGAGACGCCCTCTGGTGTTCAGATGGATATGTGGTGTGTGTGTGTGTGTGTGAGACGCACTCTGGTGTTTCGATATGTGTGTGTGTGAGAGACGCCCTCTGGTGTTCAGATGGATATGTGGTGTGTGTGTGTGTGTGTGTGTGAGACGCCCTCTGGTGTTCCGATGGAGCATTTACTACCGATCAGCCTCTGCACTGACAAACTGCGCATTCAAATAATCGCAGCCTTTGCCAAATCGCGTGCGGTTTCATTGCGATTAATCGTTCAGCCCTACTCAATACGCATCAGAATACGGCGCAGGATCTGTTTGACTGCGGTTTAACCCTTTACGTTCCCCCTTCAGTCCAGGACATCGTGTTCCAGCTGCAGCGCTTCGTCTCGGGCATGTCCCGCTACTACGACGACTGCTACGGCGTGCTGAAAGAGGCCGACGTGTTCCCCATCGAGGTGGATCTGTCCCGGACCACCATCAACTACGGCGGACAGAGCCTCTCCTACGAGGATGAGGAGGAGGAAGAGGAGGAGACCAACAGAGGAGGAGAGGAAGACGATCGGCAGACTGAGAACGGGGCAGAGAAACTCGTCGATGACGAGTGAGAGAGTGAGTGACTGAGTGAAGGATATAATAAAACATATTATATATTACATATTTATATATGATACTTAATATTACATTTCTATAATGATGAACTACTTTAATTCAAAACACTGATCAGACCGAAACGGAATCACTGAAGCGCCTGGTTGCCATGTTACTTACTTTTAGAACAGAATGTTACATTCGGTTACTATGGTGGCGGAATGTGAACTTTCAAACAAACATTCTTTTTTTTTTTTTTTAATCTTTGTTTTCGAAACATTTCAATTGAACGGGACCTAAAGTTCAGTTGTTAAATGTGTTTTTGCACAACTTGTGTGAGTTTCTCTTGCTTTTTTTGCCTCTGAAACACTGGATGAATGTCTTAAAGCTTTAATGATCTGAACATTTCACTGTTTTTTGTTGGTCTTTTTTGTTTGCTTTGGGTGTTTGGGGTTTATTTAGTTGAATTCAACTGTGTAACTGTGGTTTATGTATATCCTACAAAGATTCAAATGTCTTGAAGGTAAGAAAATCAATTATTTAAACTAGTCTGATGAATAAAATGCTTGTGAAACCTGTTATGTGTGAGTAAAAACATACATCAGACTTGTTCTATGGGCCTTCTAATTAAACGCCTGAGTTTCAGGAATATTTGTGGTGCTTTCCATCTCCTTTCCTCTGAATGATTCACATTGGCGTGACGGGCAGAAGCTCAAAACCGACGGCTGGCGTTTCAACTGGACTAAATCTCTTTAAATTGTGTCTGGATCAAAGGTTTTACAATTAAAATGTACAACTTTGGGTTTGAAAAAGCACTTATAAATAACTTCAAATATTAGTTATTAAACAGGCCTTCCTAAAACTGCAGTTCATTATTTTACACCATGATTTCACTAGATTTACAGTTGATCCGGTAGTTACGTAGGAAAGGTTAACAGATAAACGTATAAAATCCTGCTGACAAAATATCAATACATTTGTAACAAATATCGAATTAGAACACAATTATTGTTTAATGTCTTTTTAAACTCATTGATAATATTGGTTATGTTGTTAAGCTAAAATGTGTGTAAAACACTTCATGTGTCAAATGAGCTTCATAAGGCTTTGAATTGAGATTTAAATGTACATTAATACAGTTTGGGTTTTCAATTTAAAAAAAAAAAGTGTCCGGGTTATAATAAAAACAACATCTTAATTAGACCTTTTTGAACCACTTTAATTCCAATGTATTAGCAGGTTTTCTGTTCTTTATGCTGTTAAAATGAGAAGATTGGTAACCAGTTCTGCTGATTTGGACATCTTTCAACAGGTAGTTGAAATATATGATAAGTTAAACAACCATTTTAACGCTGCTTGTAAACAAGCATAACTGAAAGTTTAATAATTATAAAAACAAAATGTTTACAGACGGTTAGCATCATCTTAACTTCCCAAAAGTCTTCATCAAACTGATTATTTATTTACACTTATCTTCATTTTAACATCTCATTGGTAGTTCAATAACATGTCATTTATTATAACGAGGAATTAAGGAGTCTTAACTCCTCATTTAAGCTTTATTAATTCTTAACGATTTTCCTAGCGACTTCGCTTCCGCATCGACCGTCAGCAGTGGTCACGTGATGCCTCGCTGGCGTCCGATTGGACGCCTTTATAAGCGTCTCCGCCTCCGAATGTGTATCATCCGCCCCAGTGGCCTAATGGATAAGGCACTGGCCTCCTAAGCCAGGGATTGTGGGTTCGAGTCCCATCTGGGGTGAAGACTGTTTTTCTTTTTCTCGGCGTTCATTGTGTCGTTCATAGTGTCAGTCGCTTCTTAGTTAAACGTAGTTTTATATTATCTCGTCTGACGATCGCGCTCAGATTTATTAATGTTGTTTTGCCACAAGGAAGCTGTTTACTGAGGGATTTCCCACTTTATTTTCAGTTTCTGGGCTGCGACTGACTGAACATGGACACAAACAAGACACACCGCATTTGCGTTTTAATTCTCTTTTGTTTTGCAGCAACAGCGAGAAGCGACAGTAAGTAACTCTCGTATTTAACCTTGACTTTCATAAAGCTCGTGTTCCACGACAGTGTGTTTTATATGTTATATGACCATGTGTTTTATATAATACGTCCATATGCTCAGTGTAAATCTCTTTAAAACACACGTGCTTTTGTTTCGCTCATAAGAGTTCAAGTCAAGTGTGTTTTAATTGAGTTAAAGAGGAATTGGCTGAAGTTGCAGGTTTGTCTATTACACTGATCATGAACACACTGGAGAATCACATGATCCTATAAAACTCAATCTGAAAACTGAGATCCGTGTCTCCTGTTTCTTTATGGTTACTTAACAAAGAGAGTTTGGAAACGTGTTATTGTAGTAAGTTAAGAAGGTTTGTTTAAAGTGTTATGTATTTATATTTATTTAAAGTAATATTTTAACCTGGATTTGAGAGAATATGAGAAACAAATGCTTACCTTAGTGGTTAAGTTTGCAAATGTTTGCTTGTATCGAATTTATCTAACAATATAAAAAGCTTTACAAATTATCTAACAAAATAAAAACAAATGTAGTCTGTCTTTGAATTTATAACTTAAAAATTGTTTTCTGTGGAAGAAAGTAGAAAGATTGATACTCCCACATCTATCAACAGATTAAAAATGTTTTAGGCAAATTATTATTATTTAGGCATATTATATAAAATATTGGAGTTTATTGATGTCAGACTGAAGCATTTTTGAGTGTTTTATTATTTTAAATTCACTCATTGAATATAGATTTACATTCTTAGTTAATAGGGTGTCTCATCTCATTTTTCATCTCATATCCTGAAATAAAGTTCCTCTTATGGTTAAAAACAGCATATAATATTTTTTAAGGAAGTAGCAGACGCCCACAATGGCTAAGAGTCATGAAGAATCAGAACCTTAGTTTCTTGCTTTGTTTTCGTGTGTCTGTTTGTGTATTTGTGTATTAGTGCTGGGCAATGATTAATCGAATCCAAAATAAAAGTTTGTGTTTACATAATATGTGTGTATAATTGTGTATAATTATTTTGTATATATATTTACACACAGTACACATACATAGCCTATATCATGTAAACACAAGCTTTTCTTTTGGATTTGATTAATCATTGCCCAGCACTAATACACATATATAAAATGTACACACACACACACACACACACTGGCCAAAGAAAAGGAAAAAAAAAAAAAGTCGCTGTTTGGATTTAAATGGGCAAATAGGCCTAGTCTATGATTGGATCATTAGTGATAGTGATTATGTTTCTATCATGTTATATGTTTGCCACCAGTTCTTCTAACCCTAACTGATGGAGTGTGTAGCTTTTCATTTCTTAAACACCCATGTAGGAACATCACGGCCATCTTCCAGGATGACCATGTCAAGATTCATCAGGCTCAAATGGTTGTGAGGAGAATGAATAGTAATTTTCACACATGAAGTCCAGAGCTTAAACTCAGTGAGAGTCTTTGGGATGTGCTGGAGGAGACTTTACAGAGTGCTGGACTCTTGCATTGTCAATACAAGATCTTGACCAAAAACTGATGCACCTCTTGATGGAAATAAATGTTGTGTTGTTATTTCGCTCATATTAACGTCATACTGTTGTTGTGTGTGTGTGTGTGATCCAGCGCTGCTGAAGGCCACTGCGTACTGGGATTCGACCCAAAAGGCCGTTGTGCTGAAGCAAGGCGTTCTGGACCCGCAGGGCAGCGCTTACGGCTACTATAACGACACGCTGTCGTCGTCGGGATGGGGTGTGCTGGAGATCCGGGCGGGATACGGGGAGACGCCGCAGACCGACACCATCACCATGTTCACGGCCGGATACCTGGAGGGTTTCCTCACCGCGCCGTACGTGTCTGAAACACTTCAAGCCTTATAATAATAATAATAATAACAATAATAAGGCACCTTTAAAATCACTCAAGGTCACCATACATCATGTAGCAGCAACAATAACAATATTAAAATAAGAAATAACAGTAACAATGGCAATAAAATAAATGATAAATGAGCGGAGAGCAACAATTACAAACATAACAACTAAAAAATAAAGTAAAGTACTAGACTAGACTGCCTTAAACTGCATGCTTCAGTTAGAGGTTGAGTCAAAGCAAATCGCTTCCTAATTTAAAAAAAGTCCTACATTAGTTGTGGCTGTTTCTCTGAAGTGCTCTTATAATGTAAGTCAAAGTTGCTTGCACTAAAAACAGTCATAATTGAAGTTTTCCATAATAAATTTTCACCCTCAGAAACAGTTTCTGCTCCAATAAAATTAAGCCAGTATATGTAAATATGCGACTTTATATGTAAATGAGCCCTCGGATGATTGGCAAATTTGTTTGGTTGTGAAATGAGTAGAAATTATTCTATTCAGGATTAAGATTTGGGTTAATCTTTAGTCAGCGCTGACCTGTCGTTCATTAACAGGTTTATCAACCATTATCATTAACTAAAAATGTTTGTGTTAATTAAAATACAGCTAAAATAACATCTAAATATGAAATAGAAAATTAAAAGTGTTGCCATGGCAACTAACTGAACCAAAACTGAAATAAAAATCTGAATAGTAATATTTTAAAAAAAATATGAATATAACAAAAATATAATATATTAATATTAATATAATAAAACAAAATTATTAATATAAAAATGACTAAAATGCATAACAAAACTACTATACATTTAACTAAAATGACAATTCTAAATATAATAATTAAAGCTAATTCAAAATAATAATAATAATAAACACAATTCACTTACATTTGCAGAAAAGTTTAATCAAGTGCTTTTTTTCAGTGTGACATTCTGACTGTTGAAGCACTAACATTTCTAAATAAATAAAAAGTTAAACTTAAAAATAAAGAAATTAAAGCTTTATAATAATTAAAACACAAAACAACAAAATAAAAATAAAACTGGCAAAAGTAATAAAAAATTAATAAAATTAATACAAAACTCTATTGATATTTTAGAAAAATATAAAAAAATGACACCACACTAGATTTACTAAAATTACTAGAAATTTAACTCTGAAATAAATAAATTAGTATATTATAGTTATAATATTAAAATATCAGTGTTCCCAGCAAGACTTCTTTCACAGTATATTAAAGTATTAATTGAAAATATAAATATTTAAAAATAATAATTCGATGTATGATTTATTTGAGCTAAAATATAGTTTGATATGAGTAAAAAAGTGGGATTAATTGGAATGACACTTTGTTGTGTTTTAGGCAGATTTTGGATCATTACACCAACATGTACCCGCAGCTGATCCAGAATCCCAAAACCCTGGTGGCCGTGAAGCGCTTCATGGCGTGAGTGCCGCTCTCCCCTGTGTGTGTCTGTCCTGTGTTTGCTCCGTACGGTGTGTGTTGATTCTGTCTGTGGTGTTGTAGTAAGCAGGACGAGTGGACTCGGCGTCAGGTGACGCGTAACACCACTGATCCTCTGTGGATTCACACGGGCCTGATTCTGGCGCAGCTGGACGGGCTGCAGGCCGGAGTGACCGACTGGGCCAAACAACAGGGCAGGAAGGTGAGACGAGGAACTGAGAAGATTAACAGCGTTTATCTCTTTAAAAATTACTCTAGAAAACAAAAACAAAACTTTTAGATGTTCAAGTCATTTTTCAAAGTAAGAGATGTAAAATAGAATAATAAGAAATTTGAACAAAAAAATAATAATACAGGAAATAGAGCTTAAAACACAAAAATAATTAAAGTTAGAAAAGGAAAAAAAAACAGGGAATGGTTATAAAAAAACTTAGTTTGTCATTTTCCAAAGTAAGAAATGGGAAAAATACAGGAACTAGAGCTTAAACACAAAAATAGTAACTTTTTAGATGTTTATGTCATTTGAGTTAGAAATAGGGGGAAAAATGTAAGCTATTTCCTGTATTTTTCCCATTTCTCACTTAAATGACAAACATTTAAAATGTTTTTATTTTTTTGTTTAAAGCTCTAGTTCCTGTATTTTTTCCACTTCTTACTGGGGAAAATGACAAACATCCAAAGTTTTTTTGTTTGTTTGTTTTATTAAATCTCTTCCTGTTTTTTTTTCTAACTTTAATTATTTTTGTGTTTTAAGCTCTATTTCCTGTATTTGTCTTATTTCTTACTTTAGAAAATGGCAAACATCTTTTTTATTAAAGCTCTGTTTCCTGTATTTCTTTTCTATTACTTACTTAAAAATGACAAACATTTCAATTGAAATACAAGTATAACAGTTTTATTTAAATGAAGGTTTATTAGCACTAGTCAGTGCTTGTTCATATTTGCATCTTGTTTCTGAATGGCATGTTTGCATCTGTTGAAGCTGAAGTATGTTTTGCTCGTTCTCTCTTATCAGACGTTTACGTGTGTGTGTGTGTGTGTGTGTGTGTGTGTGTGTGTGTGTGTGTGTGTGTGTGTGTGTGTGTGTGTGTGTGTGTGTGTGTGTGTGTGTCTCTCTCTGTAGCCTCTGTCCCAGTTCTCCATTCAGTTCCTGAATGCAGTGGGGGATCTGCTGGATCTGATCCCGGCGCTGGTGCCCGGTGAGATGCCCGTCATGAGGCAGTATAAAGCTCCTCCGATGGGCCACTGCTCCGCGCTCATAAAGGTAACATCAGTGAAGTTCATGAAGGACATCAGAAGCCAGCTGATGTGATGTTTTCTCACACTCGCCGTGTGTTTCAGATGCTGCCCGGCTATGAGAACCTGTTGTTCGCTCACTCCAGCTGGTACACGTTCGCCGCCACCATGCGCATCTACAAACACTGGGACTTCAAGCTGAGCGAACCACACACAGCCACCGGGAAACTGTCCTTCAGCAGCTACCCTGGTATGGACTATTGATTCATTTGATTCATTTGTTCATTGATTTGTTTGTTCATTGACTCATCTGTTCATTGATTAATTTGTTCATTCGGTTCATTGATTAATTTGTTCATTGATTCACTTGTTCATTGATTCATTTGTTCATTGATTCATTTGTTCATTCGGTTCATTGACTCATTGGTTCATTGATTCATTGGTTCAAAGGTTTATTGGTTTATTTGCTCTGTCCAAATACCCACACTTTGGGGTCTTGGCCACTTGAGAGCGTGTGCAAGCAACAGGAAGTAAATGTGCAAGACTGTCCCATGTCTTAAAAATGCCAACGTGCAGAGCCCTTAATGCACACTAAACCCACACTATCTCCAATACTGCTTCGGAGCTAAGCGTATCCCATCATGCATTATGTTCGGGTAGGGTGACCACCCGTCCCGCGTAGCGCGTGCGCGCACAGCGTTTGAAGCCCAATTCACGCGTCACGCAAATTGAGACCGTGTCACGCATAATCTATGCTTGCTCAAAAAAAAGTTGGTCGCTCTATATACTCGAGCCCCAAGCAGACAAACGAACATTACTTGACAGTTCAGCACGCTATTGTTGCCACACCCACTCCTCAGTTGAACTGCTGACTAGGTTGTTGTCAACTTTTTCGTTGTTGTCATGACAGCGCACGCACGCGCATACCAGACACACTTGGAAGGAAGGAACTTTCAGATGCGCGCTTTCCAATTCGAAAAATTCGAGAAAGAGACTGAGAGGCACCGTCATCATCAATTAAAAAGAGAAGGTGTGAGTACAAGAAACAAGAATGGGGAAATGAATATTTGTGGCTGAAAGGTGTTGAGGGGGATACCGAGAGGGCTTTTTGTGACCTTTGCAAAACGTCCTTCTCAATCGGACATGGAGGGAGGGAATACGAGGTCAATCGTATTTTTTTTAAATACTTTTTTTTTAACTGTTCCTGTGGTGTTGAGCAACTACAATTCCTGTTAATCCTATAAATTTATATTATAATTTATTAATTTATTTAAAGTAAATAAATTGTAATGAAAAATAAATAAAATTAAATAGTAAATCTTAAGTGGAAGTACATCTGTCAATTCATTGAATGTTCAAAATATTATGAGTCTTTATTTAGAAAAAAAATACACATTGGTTGGCCTATTCATGAGCATACATCAAAAATTACACGTTTAGGAGAATAGGGCATTATTAATACTATGCAAGGTGGTATGTGCTAGAAATGGGTAAACCACTATCAGTGAGTCTGCCAGTGGGGCACCGCCGCGCCAGACAGTGTCCCACATTGTCCCTCAGAAACATACCCCTTGTCCCCCCTTGGGCTTATTAGCAGGTGGTCACCCTATGTTCGGGAACTCATGCCCCGAAATCACAAGATGTTGAGGAAAACATTCCACTGTAATTTAAAATAATTAGATGCATATAATTCGGTAGTAAAAGCATAAAAGTGTAGCACATTTTATTGGTGCACTGCAAAGATGAGTATGATATGTGTAGGCCTATTTTGTACAACATTTGCAACTGTTTTTATCACTTAATTAGAAGCGCCACAATTTTAAAATTTAAAATCTTCTGTTAGTTACATAGCGACTACTGAACAGACATGTAGAAGTTTATTTTAAAATGCAATGTATTGGAAATATAATAAATAAAAGCTCTGTAAACACTTGCATTACTAAAAGTGTCCCATCGAGTAATCAAAAGTTCTACACACACTTGCAGTCTTTACGCCTACTTTAACACTTGAGCCAAATATAGGAAATGCAAGTAGACAATGGTGAAGTGCAAAGACCGCAAGTGTGGGTATTTGGACAAGACAATAGATTTGTTGGTTCATTGAATCATTGGTTCATTGATTCATTTGTTCATTGGTTTATTGGTTCATTAATTTATTGATTTGTTTGAGTAGGGAAAAATAGTGGGCAATATATATATATATATATATATATATATATACTGTCCAGTTTTAATATTTTATTTCTTATTTATGCTTGTGTCTGTGACTGTGTGTTCAGGGTTCCTGGTGTCTCTGGATGATTTCTATCTGCTGGGCAGCGGTTTGATGATGACCCAGACCACGAATAACGTCTTCAACACCTCGCTGTACTCCTACATCACTCCTGCCAGTCTGTTCTCCTGGCACAGGGTTCGACTGGCACACGTACTGGCACAGACTGGAGAGCAGTGGGCGCAGACCTTCTCCAGATACAACTCCGGTCAGAAACATATTATATATATATATATATATAAAGGGGTCATATGTTTTTTTTTCTTTTTTTCAACTTTAGTGAGTGTGTACTGTTGCTGTTTGAGTATAAAAAAAGATCTGCAAGGTTACAAAGCTCAAAGGGAGATATTTAATTTAACAGAATCCACTTTTCACTTTACAACACGCTTTATCTGGATCTTGTGAAGTCATAATGCTCCTCATTTAAATAATCTCCACCCACAGAATCACATAGAGAAGACAGTATTGCCGCGGTGTCAAATAGATGCTGTTTTTCCACTTTTCCAAAACTCATTTGTTTGACCTTCCTAAGCCTGACGAACTTAAAGGAGAACTCCGGTCAATTTTAACATTGAGCTCATTTTTTTGTACATTTGGAGTGCTGTCAATACAGAGAACAACGACAAAAATCAGTGTTGCCTACACCGAGTTATTCTATTTTTAAAATTTGCACCCTGTTGACTTCAATGGGGCAAGTACTAAACCTGCTTTTAGCCTCTTAACATCCTTGATGTGTCATTACAAGTGCACAGAAAATGTGAGTGATTCCTTCTGAGTGAACACGAGTGAGTCTGACTGCAGTAGATGTAAAAGATATGTATAAAAATGATGTTATTTAAGCCAGCGCAAATACCTGTTTACATCCTGTTTTTCGGTTGAAGTCCAAAGTAGTCGATTGCCGAGTTCACGCGCATAGGTTTAGTTACCTATGATCACGCGCGTGAACTCGGCAATCGACTACTTTGGACTTCAACCGAAAAACAGGATGTAAACAGGTATTTGCGCTGGCTTAAATAACATCATTTTTATACATATCTTTTACATCTACTGCAGTCAGACTCACTCGTGTTCACTCAGAAGGAATCACTCACATTTTCTGTGCACTTGTAATGACACATCAAGGATGTTAAGAGGCTAAAAGCAGGTTTAGTACTTGCCCCATTGAAGTCAACAGGGTGCAAATTTTAAAAATAGAATAACTCGGTGTAGGCAACACTGATTTTTGTCGTTGTTCTCTGTATTGACAGCACTCCAAATGTACAATAAAATGAGCTCAATGTTAAAATTGACCGGAGTTCTCCTTTAAGAGTGGTTAACTTATTTTAAACACTGTTCCTGAACATTATAACCCCAGTGTTTATCTGTGCACTTCACGTTTTATGGAGAACAGCTTGTTAACTGTAGCTTTTGTAAGACAGTTCACTTCTCCTTAGGAAAATTATCCATCATTTTGTGATCGATTACTGTTTGTATTACCTTAGTTTTCCAACAAATATCACGAGTAAATAGTGGATAGCATTGAATCTATAATGTACAAGAAAAGTACAAAAAACATACCACTCTGAAACGTCCTGTGAAATCCGTGCTTGCCGTCCTGTGAAAAGTCTGTACGTGAAATCTGTTCTGCACGATCCTCTTGTTTGTCAACATTGTCAGGGTCTGAATCGGGTTCGAATTGGTTTGAAATTGACGCCATCCTTAATGTTTACACTAGAGAAGAACTTGCAGTTAAATAAGGGCCAGGACATTTCCTGAAAGCGCTGCCAATCACAACACACAGGGCCAGCTTACAAATCACAGCACATTTCGTATTTCAGAAGGAGTGGCTTCATCGAAAACGACTCCTTAAAAAAACCCTGTTTTATTTTTAAATAAATAAAAAAATACTATTTATGGAGTAGTATATAATTTAAGATTAAATATAATTTTTTTTATATATATATATATTACATATACTGTATATACACATCTATATCTGTCTTTTTTTTTTTGTTTTCTTTTTTTTTTTACTTATGCCCATGATGGTCAGATTATAATTTCTACTATTTAACTCTTTAACCCAAGTGTCAAGTTGCAGTTCCTAATAAAGCTACTGGTCAGCTGATGTTTTATGTACTTGACGAAGCCCGTTTTTGGCTTTAGTGCGTGTTCAGTCTAGACTCAGTCTGCTGTACTGGTGTAATGTGAATCAGCGCTCTGATCCAGTGCTGAATCTCTCCATCAGGCACATATAATAACCAGTACATGGTTGTGGACTCCAGTAAAGTGAGTCTGGGCAGCCATCTGGATGACGGGGCGCTGACCGTGGTCGAGCAGATCCCGGGACTGGTGGAGTATTCGGACCAGACGCAGACGCTGCGCAGAGGTCAGACTCACACGGGCTTCAGTTTCATTGCTCTTTATTGTTATTCTGGCGTGAAATGAAACATTAAATGTGTGCGTCCTGCAGGTTACTGGCCGTCCTACAACGTGCCGTTCCACCGTAAGGTCTACGATCTGAGCGGGTACGAGCAGATGTGGAAGAAGTACGGCGAGGACTTTTCTTATGACCTTTGCCCTCGCGCCAAGATCTTCCGCCGCGATCAGTCTTCAGTGAGCGACCTGACCACCCTCAAACACATCATGAGATACAACGGTAACCATAGCAACCCCCGCACAACCAATCGGTTACACCGCACTAGTCTAGCAAGTGTTGACTTTGAGTCCTGGTGATGTCACTTATGGAATAGGACTTAAAAAAATAGATATGTATGTAAAAATATGTATGTATCCTTATTGATATACTATGGTAGTTTTTATTAATATTTTGTATTAGGTTTTTTTTTTTTGTCTTTTTAATTTTCATTTTTGATTGTAGTTAAAGTATTAGTCATTTTGTGGTGCAGTCATTTTTATTAATATTTTTAAAAATGTTCTATATACTTATTAATTACTATTTCCATTTTAGTTTTTTTAGCACTTCAAGTTAAACTAAATTAAAATTAGAAATATTTTGAGAGAGAGAGAGAGAGAGAATTCGGGGGTTTTTTTGTATTTTCCATTTTCATTGTAGTTTTTGTTAATTTTACTAAGTGTGTGTTGTCATTTTAAAAATGTTTATATAGTTTACAATTTTTTATTTTATTTTTAGTTATTTTGCTACAAGTTAAAAACTAAATGAAAATTAGAAATTGCCTTGGTAAGTGAAATACAATGCATTCAAGTTATATATATTACACACATTTACGTGTGTGTGATAAAAAAAAAAATATATATATATTTATTTATTTATTTATTTATTTATTTATTTTACTTTAAATAGCAAATTTTATGTTTTTGTGTTTGTTTAACGATAATAACCCTGGTCGTATCTACAAAAAGAAATAAGCTAATGTTTTAATCCTGGTATTTTATTGTTAACAATAAAATACAATTAATGTATCATTGTTTATTTCAGTTTGATTTAAGTTTTAATAGAAATAAGTCAAAATAGAATAACTTTCATTTGTTTTATTATTTAAAAGAAAAAAAATTATTTAGCCTTTAAATATCACAAAGTGAAAGTCATATATTATATAATTAGTACCTGTCAATCACTGTCTGACGATGTCCTGAATGTGTCCTCAGATTATAAGAACGACCCGTACTCGAAGGGCGACCCGTGTAAGTCCATCTGCTGTCGCAACGACCTGCGCGAGCATAACGCCAGTCCTGAAGGATGTTACGACACCAAGGTCAGCTGACCCACTCTATCAGCCAATCAGATTGAGTTCTCAGCTTCTCTGGTCAGCTGACCCACTCCATCAGCCAATCAGCTCATGCGTTCTCTGCTCCTGACTCTCTGTTGTCCTCTGGTCAGGTGACGGATCTGCTCATGGCTCGGGGGTTCGTGGCGGAGGCGCTGAACGGTCCCACCACTGAAGGAGGGCTCCCCGTGTTCTCCTGGGACGCCTTCAACAGCACGACACACCAGGGGCTTCCTCTCAGATACAACTTCAGCTTCGTCAGCATGCAGCCGCAGCTCTACCGCCCCTGAGGATCATGGGAGTTCACTGTCGCTAAAACCAATCTGAGCCCTTCAATCTGTCCAATCAGCTTTTATTCTGAACGCTAAACTCCTCAGCCGTCATTTGACAATCAGTCCAGGACTGTCTACGCCTCTTTTAATTGATGGATTGAGGGAAGTTAATCGTAATGATTTAGTGCACACTGTGTTTTTATTGCTATGGGAGCCCTTTTCTGCTGCATAAGGGGAAAATCATGCTTTGGTTAATCATAGTTATCACAAAAAGTCATATTCATATTCAAGTCACATTCGTGAGGTGAAAAATCTAAATTATGACATACTAAGTCATATTTATGAGTCAAAATGATGGCATAAATATTCATAATTATGACAGATTAAAGAGCTTGTGAGTCAACAATGACTTGTCATAATTTCGACTACTTATGTCATAATTATGACTTACCGAAGCATAGTTATCACAAGAAAAGTCTAAATTCATGAGATGAAAAGTTGACGTTATGACAAAGTTATCATTGTGAGATATAAAGTTGAAATCATATTTTTCAGATGTAAAATCTAAATTATGAAAGTCATGATTAGGGCATAAGTTGAAATTATGACACTAAATCATATTTATGACATAAAAAATATAAATTATGACATTTATGAGATGAAAAGTCTAAATTATGACATACTAATAAGTCATATTTAGTCAAAAGGATGGCGTAAGTAGTCATAATTATGATATAAATGATTGAGCTTGTAAGTCAGTTTAGTATGTAATAATTTCGACTTTTCATCATAGATTTACCGAAGCATGGTTGTTTTTCTTTTGACTTGTCATAAATGTTCCTTTTTTTTTTTTTTTTTTTTTTTACTGTTTATGTCATAAAAATTACTTAGTATGTCAAATTTGGACTTTCTTTGTCAATTTTTGACATGTCATTATTGACATTTTGAGTATATGAATTTCAACATTGTCTTAATTTTGACATTTTGTCATACATATCAGTCATATTTCTGACAATGTTGAAACTCATATACTGTACTTTAGTATGTAATGTCATAATTTAGATTTTTTTTGTCATAAATATGACTTTAGAGAAGCATGATTGTTTTCTTATGTGCCATAAATGTGTGTTTAATGGCATGTTTAAAGTGAGGAAGGTTTGTTTGGAATGGAGTCCTGACGAACAACACGAGCAGAAAAACAAAGTGTCTGAGCGACTCTAATGTCTAGTTGACGTCTCTTCCAGTGAAGATGTTTTCTCTCAGGGAACGCCAGTCTAAAGTGCCTCTGGTAGTATTACAGTGTGAATGATTCCTCATGTCTGGATGTTTGTACTCTGATCTGTGCTTTTCTCTGATTCAACCAATGAACGAATGCACTTCATTTCTCAGTGTTGAGTGTTTTTGTTGGGTTTCACTTGTTTCTTCTCGTGTTCAATTGAAGCTTTGGACCATCAAAGAGTTTGAAAGCAACAAACCACTGAGAGAGCAATGAAGGTTTGGTAGATTGTCACAAACACATTTACACAGTGAAGTAAAAGACACATGTTGGAGCTCTAGTCTTTGCTGCTTGTAGAGGTTACATTTCTGTTTTACTATTACAGTAATTCTACACATTTCTGACTGTTTGAAGATGATATTCGAAGGCTGAAGGAAGATATTTCTGGTGCTTCCCATGTAATAATAAAGCTGCTCATTTTACAACATTTAATTTACAGAAACTAATAGTGGCATTATAGTAAAATTATTAAATTTCTGTAATTTCAGAAGTTTCGAGAACTGCATGTTTTTCAGGATTCACACTCTTTATGACAAGTAACTTTTACAGTCATTCATGATTATTTATTTTTTTAAATGATAAAATATATAAAATACCGATCAAATCTTCAGAGCTCGACATGACAAGAAAAATTCATTCTAGAAACTTCCATCACTTTAAAATTTAAAAAATTTCAATGATTTTTAAAGATTTTGATTTCCATATTTGATTGATTCTTAAAGATTTCAGCTGTTGATTTTCTTGATTTTCTTCCTATTTTTAAAAGATATTATTTATTTCCAAGAAAAAGAAAAAAGATTTCATTCATTTCTTTGATTCTTAATGATTTTATTAATTTTTTAATAAAAGTCATAATTTTCCATGACTTTTCTAAAAATCATCACACTTTTGATATTCCCTCATATATCCAGGTTCTCCAAGACCATGTGAATCCTGGTTCTGAAATAAAACTGATAGTTCTTGAGGGAATGAATTAAATTGTATATTTAATTAAATTAGATTTAATAGTAGTTTTAGCTTATTTGAAAGTCTTGTTTTGTCTTATTTCAAATATGTTTAAGTCGCAACCCGCTGGATGTATTAGATCAAATTCATCTGTTTCTCTGTCTCTTGTTGGGGTTTCCTCTCTCTCTCTCTCTCTCTCTCTCTCTCTCTCTCTCTCTCTCTCTCTCTCTCTCTCTCTCTCTCTCTCTCTCTCTCTCTCTCTCTCTCTCTCTCTCTCTCGTTTTTTTAAACATTAAGGGCAAAAGGAAAATGTGTGTTTTTGTGGTGAGGAAATCGAAAACGCAAGTTAAACTTCGATGTCCATGTGTGTTTTAAAGGTTGAACAGTTTTACACACGCAAGGGTGGAACACAATAGAGGATATTTTGAAAAAGGCCTCTTTTTACCCACACAATGAGAGTCAATGGGGTCCGAAGTTGTTACCCCAACATAAATTGTTATGCAGAAGAAAATCAGGAAAATGAGAAAATGTACATTTTTAAGTGAACTATTAGCAACTAGACCACACAGTAGTGAACACGCAGTATTTGAATATGTAAAAAGGCTTATGAATGTCATATGAGATACAAAATATTACTTCAAGTATCATTTATAGCAAAGATGCACAAACAATTTACAATCAAAACAGACAGACATTTGTTTGATAAAACAGATTTAGTTCTTAAGATGAAGATCATTTTGTCTTTTTGTCATAATTTCGCGTTTTTTATAGTTTTAACTTGTTCATAATTGACATTGTCAATTTTGTCATCATTTCTACCTTTTATCATCATTTCTACCATTTTGTAACCTTTTCTAAAGTTTTTACCTTTTATTTCACAGCTGTGACATTTTTGTCAATTTTGACTTTTTTCTCATATTTTGACTATTTCTCATGATCTCAACTTTTTATACCATAATTAAGACATTTAGTCAATTTTGACTTTTATATTTTGACTTGTCAAATGACATCCTTGTCATTTTACATCAATTTTGACTTGACAATTTTAACTTATTGCATATTTGGCATTTTGTCCTTTTTTACCTTTTTTATCTCATAATTTTGACTTTTTCATGTCTCACTTTCGTTTTTTTCTCATAATCTCAACTTTTTATATCATAAGACATTGTCAGTTATCTCTTTTATGTCATATTTTGACTATTTCATTGTCATTTTATCTTATAATAATGACTTTTTAATCTCCTACAGTAATTTTGAGGCTCCTGAAAATAAAGACACTTGATCTGACGAATCAAATTCAGACATTTAAAAGTGAACAGATACTTTTTGGAGCCACAGTTTATATAAAATGTTTGGTTTATGTTCTGTTATGAAGAACTGCAGAAAACAACATGTGGTTAAAAATAAAGTTGGGTTTCCTCTCGTTTCTCTCCGTCTCTCTCTTCTGCTGGTCTTTTTGTCTCTAGAGACTCGTTCAGTGATTCATTCTCTCCGACATCTCAAATGAAGAAGTGAAACGTCGCTGCGCTGCTCTCCTTCACCTCTCATGATCTCTCTGGTCTCCTCAGTTTTATATCAGCAGTGATGGAGAAGAGATCGTGTGCTTCTGGGTTTCGCTGGGATTCTCTGCTCAGACAATGCATCTCTCTTAAATCCCTGGGACTGACGTCAGGTGAGTGAATCTGCTGCTGTATAATCTACTTCCTGGCTGCTCGTGGATGTTGAGATGTGTGTTTGTGTGTGTGTGTGTGTGTGTGTGTGTGTGTGTGTGTGTAGCGGTTCCTCCACCCGTGTTGAGCACCAGAGGTCCGGGTCCGGGTCCGGGTCAGCATCAGTCCTGGCTCGCCATCAACCCCGGCGTGTGGATCTGTGTTGGGCTGCTCGCCAGCGGCTCGGTTCTGGTGCTGCTCCTCTGGTTCATCATCTACAAACGTCACACCAGGACCTCACAGAACACAGGTACTAAAGTCCCATTCACAACAACAACTATAACTGACTTCTGCAGCTGATGAACGATTAAAACACTGACAGCCAATCAGAATCCATCCGACTTCATAGAGAAATAACAGCTGAACTGAACAAGAAATAGCCTACAACTGACTTCCAGACACAGTCTTAGATGAAATCAACTGAAGAGAAAAGAAGACGTTAAATCTCTGAAGATATCAGCAGAGGAGGATTAAACAACTCCACAACATCTACAAAAGTTTTTATTGAGAATTCACAAAGGTTTAACTCTGTTTCATTTGAAGTCACCATAACGCTGATCGGTGTTTCCATTAGTTGGGCTCTTAACAAACAAACAGTAATTATAATCCATTTATTCACTTTTTAAGCACAGATCTGAAATTAAATTTCCAGCTTAAACTCATATGGATGGATGTCTTTAACCCTCTGCTGCTCTTTGGTTATTTTTATATTTTATTTTTTACTTTATCTGAATGGTACGAAACTTGGTAAAGGTTTTGGCACTTGCTGTGTGAACACACAAAAAAAAAAATGTTGACATGATTCAAAAAGATTAAATGGTCCCGAAAACAATAGTCATGCTTGTATTGTTCACAATTAAAAATGAGCGCATTGGAAATGAATGAATGACGACTTTCATTTAGTGGAAGCGTTTGGTACTGCGCGCAAACAAAATCTCACTGAAAGCTCATTTTTTTGAGCTATCAACCTAAAATTTTGAGCACAACTTGTTTAGATATGGCATTCATGAAATTGTATCTTTGTGCATTTTTCATTGCAATAAATATATAAAAAATAATAATAATAATAATTAAAGTTCACTTTTTAAATTTCTTTTTTTCACGTTTTCAGCAATAATCTGCGAGTTGTCGTTTTTAAAAAGAGACAAAACTTCAGTCTGCCTCCAAAGCATTCAAGATTTACAAGTTTAAGCTGGAAATGTAATTTTCAGGTCTATGCTCAAAAAGGGAATAAAGGGATTATAACAACTGCATAAATATGATTTAGTACCATCACATCCCCTAAAAATACAAAATATTAAATAAAAACATTATCAAACTAAAATATAGCCTAGTAGGTCCTACAATAATTTCATTAAAATAAAAAATGTAAAACATCCGGTCATTTTTGACCAACACGCGAACAGTACTTACGGTAGTTAATAGCAGTATTGGTTGACAGGGCGCTCTAAAAACGCAGCTCTCAAGTTAAAGGAGGTTAAAATAAAAAAAGATGTATAAAAACAATGGAAAAGCAGAACGATGGAATGCAAAAGTGTATTCAGTGTGAACGGCCCAAGAGGTCCAATAAAGGAGTTTCTACCCAACGAAACCTCACACACACACTTCAGTGAGTTTCTGTTCCTCTCGTGGGGTCAGGAGGGTGGTGAGGGGTCTTCAGGGACTGTCCCATGTCTCACGTCTTCATCACACACACACACACACACGCATGCATCCGTTACCTCAGGACGCAGAACGCAACTCTTAAACCAGCGGAAGAACCCAACGACACCCGTGAGCTAAATTTAAGCCCAGCATTTTCAGACTCGTGCGAGAAGTCAGAGAGTTCAGTGTTTATATGTGATTAGAATGATTCAGTGCTGAGGGCGAATATGAGTGAATCACAACTGTAGAATGCCTTTCGTCTTAGTCTCGACCTCTCATCTGATGCAGTTCCTGTCAGATCACTTATATTCTCTGTTATGTGTCGCTCCATCGTGTCAAGGCCAACCTTACGTTCCTGCTTTTGTGTGGTCTCAGAGCACACCGTCATCAGTGAGATCAGGTGTGAAATCTGTTGTGTTTTCTGAATCATAATGCACCATGATTCATAAGAACACAGCAGTTTAACCCTGTGAAACAGAACCTGTCTGAGTGTTATGCAAACCTTTATCCCTCTGAGAAATAACACTGAAAGATGACAAATATCCACTTTTAGTACTGTTTTCTCAGTCACAACACTATTACTAGTGCTGATAGTGATGAAACCTGTAACACTAGAACACCTTAACACCTGCATAGCAACACACATTAAAAACACTCTGAACACTTTAGAACTGAATGGCAACACGCAAAAAAATTACTCGGAACACTTTAGAACTGCATTTCAACACATTAAAAAACACTCGGAACACATTAGAACTGCATGACAACACATTAAAAAACACTTGGAACACTTTAGAACTGCATTTCAACACATTAAATAACACTCGGAACACTTTAGAACTGCATTTCAACACATTAAATAACACTCGGAACACTTTAGAACTGCATAGCAACACATTAAAAAACACTTGGAACACTTTAGAACTGCATTTCAACACATTAAATAACACTCGGAACACTTTAGAACTGCATAGCAACACTAAAAAAAACACCCAG
The DNA here is from genome assembly GCF_949319135.1 of Squalius cephalus. NCBI lineage: Eukaryota > Metazoa > Chordata > Actinopteri > Cypriniformes > Leuciscidae > Squalius > Squalius cephalus. The sequence continues at coordinate 20,686,266 of NC_137122.1, forward strand.
AACACTTTAGAAATGCATTTCAACACATTAAAAAACACTCGGAACACATTGGAACTACATGACAACACACAGAAAACCACTCGGAACACTTTAGACCTGCTTAGCAACACTAAAAACCACTCAGAACACTTTAGAACGGCATGGCAACACTAAAAAAAAACACCCAGAACACTTTAGAACTACATGACAACACACCGAAAACCACTCGGAACACTTTAGAACTGCATAGCAACACTAAAAAACACTCGGAACACTTTAGAACGGCATGGCAACACTAAAAAAAACACATCCAGAACACTTAAGAACTACATGACAACACACCGAAAACCACTCGGAACACTTTAGACCTGCTTAGCAACACTAAAAACCACTCGGAACACTTTAGAACTGCATGGCAACACTAAAAAAAAAAAACACCCAGAACACTTTAGAACTGCATGACAACACACTAAAAAACACTCGGAACACACTGGAACAACATGACAACACACCGAAAACCACTTGGAACACTTTAGACCTGCATAGCAACACTAAAAAAAAAACACCCAGAACACACTGGAACTACATGACAACACACCGAAAACCACTTGGAACACTTTAGAACTGCATAGCAACACCCCAGCAACCACAACACTCAAGTATGGTAATAGTGAGGACTTTTCTTGGGGAAATCTAGTTAGCAAGTGGCCACAGTATAAATCAGCTGTTTGTTCTAACAAACTCACTAGTCAGTGTTGTTTTCCTGTCCAGCAGGTGAAAAGGACACTACACCTCACACAACGACAGCGGTTGAACAGGAAGAGGAAGCCCCCTGGCTGCATCTCAACGGCCAGACACAGGAAGTGCCAGTCAGCGCGGGGGCCTGTGGGCGGAGCCTGTGCAACGGGTGGGCGGAGCACGGACTTCCACTTCCTGCCACAGAACTGGGAGATTCCGCCCTCGTCACCGCCAAAACTGGACAACCTGTTGAAGTCTGACGAGGAACAGCAGAACTCATTCTGATAATAAATAATGTGAAAATCATCTTGATATAATCCAGTTTGTATTCATATTCACATCAAACTGCAGAACACATGAAATCAAACCTGGATCTCAGCTCATG